>NC_142596.1:44769690-45080486 GCF_965207765.1 Zootoca vivipara
GGCGGGGGGGGTGGAGAAGAGAGGAAATACAAAATATAAAATGCAGAATTGCAACCCCAGACCAGCTAATTATTCTTTAAAAACAACAAGCTAAGGTCTAGCAATCGTAGCAGGACTCAGGGACACAACAGCATTCAGGTATTTCCCCACCTGCTCAGTAAAAAAAAATGATTTGGTCTCCTCAGCAAGGCCACTCAGAAGGGCCTCTGAAGATCGACCAGGAAATGATCTCATAGAAGGTTAGAGTATGCATTCTCGTAACCCCCTGATGAAAACTACAGTGGAAAGATCGCGTGAACGAACACTTCAACCTCTGAGTGGTTGAACTGACAGCATCTAAATTTAGAAGGAATTCTAGTAAATGTGGTGCCTGAAATATTTGAAGGTGTAAACGCTATGCTGTGGAACCTTGGTTTTAGAACAGCTTAGTTTATGAACAACTTGGAAACAGAACGCTGCAAACCCGGAAGTAGGTGTTTTGGTTTGTGAACTTTGCCTTGGAAGCAGAATGTGTTCTGCTTCCTGATGAGTGTGTTCCGTTTGTAAATTGAGTCTTCCTGTTGAGTCTGTCGGCTGTTGAGTCCCAAACACCCACGCAACACAGAGGTGATATTTGGGGCTTTTGTTTTTGCTAATTTTTATGCGTTTGTGTTTGTGGCTTTTTCGTTTTTTTGCCTGTGACTTGTTCTTCGTTTTATGGGACTGACTTGTGACTGTGGCTTGTGACTTCATTTTTGTGACTTGCTTTTCTGACTGTTTGCTGTGTGGAACCCAGTTCAGCTACTGATTGGTTATGTAACTGCAGAAATGGATAAAAGCCCCCCCCCCCCGATTCCAAATAATGACTATCATCAGTGCACGTGAGAAAAAGAAATACTTTTAATTTTTATCATCTTCAATACTGTCTTAAAGGGGTGGCTAATACCCCAGAGGACAGAATCACACTTCAGGATGACCTTAACAGATTAGACAACTGGGCCAAAGCAAACAAGATGAATTTTAACAAGGAGAAATGTAAAGTACTACACTTGGGCAAAAAAAAAGGAAGGCACAAATACAGGATGGGAGACACCTGGCTTGAGAGCAGTACATGTGAAAAGGATCTAGGAGTCTTGGTAGACCACAAACTTGACATGAGTCAGCAGTGTGATGCAGCAGCTTAAAAAGCCAATGCAATTCTGGGCTGCATCAATAGGAGTATAGCATCTAGATCAAGGGAAGTAATAGTACCACTGTATTCTGCTCTGGTCAGACCTCACCTGGAGTACTGTGTCCAGTTCTGGGCACCACAGTTCAAGAAGGATACTGACAAGCTGGAACGTGGCCAGAGGAGGGCAACCAAAATGGTCAAAGGCCTGGAAACGATGCCTTATGAGGAACGGCTTAGGGAGCTGGGTATGTTTAGCCTGGAGAAGAGAAGGTTAAGGGGTGATATGATAGCCATGTTCAAATATATAAAAGGATGTCATATAGCGGAGGGTGAAAGGTTGTTTTCTGCTGCTCCAGAGAAGCGGACAGAGCAATGGATTCAAACTACAAGAAAGAAGATTCCACCTAAACATTAGGAAGAGCTTCCTGACAGTAAGAGCTGTTCGACAGTGGAATTTGCTGCCAAGAAGTGTGGTGGAGTCTCCTTCTTTGGATGCCTTTAAGCAGTCTTGACAGCCATATGTCAAGAATGCTTTGATGGTGTTTCCTGCTTGGCAGGGGGTTGGACTGTATGGCCCTTGTGGTCTCTTCCAACTCTATGATTCTATGATTCTATTTTATAGTACAGTACATTGATTATTGCTTTCATTTTATGGATCAGTGGTCTCGTTAGTAAAATTCATGTTAAATTGCTGTTAGAGGGGTTGCTTTTAATTCTAAAAGTCTGGAATGGATTAATCCATTTTGCATTACTTGCTATGGGAAAGCACGCCTTGGTTTTAGAACGCTTTGGTTTTGGAACAGACTTGAGGAACGGATTAAGTTTGGGAACCAAGGTACCACTGTACCAGTCGTACCTTGGAAGCTGAACACCTTGGCACTTGTACGTTTTGGCTCCCGAACGCCGCAAACCCGGAAGTGAGTCTTCCAGTTTGCGAACGTCCTTTTGGAACCTGGACATCCCGCGCAGCTTCCGATTGGCTGCAGGACCTTCCGGAACGGATTCCATTCAACTTCCGAGGTACGACTGTAATGGGTCGATATACCAGAAGTCTGGTGATAGCTGGGTGTAGCCAATTCCCCCCAGTTCCAGCTCATCAGAAGCAACTGGGTGATGGACCCCCCCACCCCACCCATGGACCCCGTGTGCTCAAGTGCAGACTATCGCATTCAGTCAGAAGCTTGTTGCAAGATAATCGCCGCAGACCAGTCAGACAAGTGCAGCGATGGACATGGAATGGAGTCAAGTCTCCCTCCCCTCTCGGTAGATTCCATTCATCATTTTTTGTAGCAGTGCATTCTAGTCTACTTCCAGTAAAGGGGGTGGGGTGGGGGGATCTGTTAAAAAGATGATTATCGAGGTAATTATTCACCAGATAAAGTGCTCTCCCAGGTAATTCCCATGAGTTATGAAGAGGAGGGTTGCAGCGACTCGGTTGCCAGCTGATCTTAATCTCCCTTTCACGGTGAAATAAATAGCTCCATAATCGACACTTCCCGGCGAGGCTCCGAGCGGCAGGAACCCGCTTTGAAGTGCTCCTGCATAATTCGTGTCTGGGCACGAGAGGCTGTGCCGTCATCCCGGCTAGCGAAATCTTCCTTGCTTGAAAGCCGGCGTCTCTTGCTTCAGCGGGTGGTGGTGGTTTGTGCCCCGGAGGCCGTGCCAAAAGTCTGAGGGTGGCTGGTTTCGTAAATACCGTAGCTGGTGCAGAAGAGCCAGATGCCTAGAGAGATGCAAATTTCGCTCCTCGTGGGGCAGCGTCCCTCCCAGGTGATTTGGACGCCAAGTCCCATCGGCACAGAAGGAGGAGGAAGCGGTGCTTGGAAGCAAGAATCGAAGGAAGGGGCGGCATAGAGAAAAAAGGCACAGGGCATGCGCTTTGCCTCTGGAAGGTCCCGTTCAAACGGTATTTCCAGTTAAAAAAGAAAATGAAGGATAGGTTGTTAGGAAAGGTCTTCCTCTCTGCTTGGAATTCTGGCAAAGTGTTCAGTAAACAATACTTGACTTGGTGGGTAAATGGTCTGATTTTCATGTAAGGTGTATGGGGTGTTAGGGGATGGGTAGTACCTCTGGCAGGGGACACATCATGCTCCTAGAATCATAGAGTTGGAAGAGACCACAAGGGCCATCCAGTCCAACCCCCTGCCAAGCAGGAAACACCATCAAAGCATTCTTGACATATGCCTGTCAAGCCTCTGCTTAAAGACCTCCAAAGAAGAAGACTCCACCACACTCCTTGGCAGCAAATTCCACTGCCGAACAGCTCTTACTGTCAGGAAGTTCTTCCTAATGTTTAGGTGGAATCTTCTTTCTTGAAGTTTGAATCCATTGCTCTGTGTCCGCTTCTCTGGAGCAGCAGAAAACAATCTTTCTCCCTCCTCCATATGACATCCTTTCATATATTTGAACATGGCTATCATAACACCCCTCAACCTTCTCTTCTCCAGGCTAAACATACCCAGCTCCCTAAGCCGTTCCTCATAAGGCATCGTTTCCAGGCCTTTGACCATTTTGGTTGCCCTCTTCTGGGCACGTTCCACCTTGTCAGTATCCTTCTTGAACTTCTGGAGTGGTTTGTCCACCTTTGACCCCCACCCTGTTTTCAGCTCTCATCTGTGCCTCTGAGAACCTGTCAGCATGAGACAGTGGGCTACACTCAGGGAAATGGCTTCGACTGGCTGGCTAAACCAGGTGAGGGGAGCCGATGGGTCTCGAACCCTCAGCGTGTTAGGGATTTCCCCTGCAAGCAAAGACAGGCTCCAGCAGATTTTGAGCAGACAAGACCCATAGTGGGTCCAGCGGTCAAGGAAGCAGTTTCTGCATGTGCCATACAACAGGCATCCCCAAACTCGGCCCTCCAGATGTTTTGGGACTACAACTCCCATGATCCCTAGATAACAGGACCAGTGGTCAGGGATGATGGGAACTGTAGTCCCAAAACATCTGGAGGGCCGAGTTTGGGGGTGCCTGCCGTAGAGGGAAGTGAGGGGCAGGTGGGGCTCATCCACCCATTAGCTTCCTGGGAGTTTTCGTCAGTTGGGAAAATGCTGCGGGAAACTTGACGATAAGAAGAGCTTTGCAATGGGCAGAGTAGTTCTTTGAAAAGTGCTGAACACTATGCAAGAGAGATCATAGAATCATAGAGTTGGAAGAGACCACAAGGGCCATCCAGTCCAACCCCCTGCCAAGCAGGAAACACCATCAAAGCATTCTTGACATATGCCTGTCAAGCCTCTGCTTAAAGACCTCCAAAGAAGGAGACTCCACCACACTCCTTGGCAGCAAATTCCACTGCCGAACAGCTCTTACTGTCAGGAAGTTCTTCCTAATGTTTAGGTGGAATCTTCTTTCTTGAAGCTTGAATCCAATGCTCCGTGTCCGCTTCTCTGGAGCAGCAGAAAACAATCTTTCTCTCTCCTCCATATGACATCCTTTCATATATTTGAACATGGCTATCATATCACCCCTCAACCTTCTCTTCTCCAGGCTAAACATACCCAGCTCCCTAAGCCGTTCCTCATAAGGCGTCGTTTCCAGGCCTTTGACCATTTTGGTTGCCCTCTTCTGGACACGTTCCAGCTTGTCAGTATCCTTCTTGAACTGTGGTGCCCAGAACTGGACACAGTATGCATTCACAGATGCATTCTCTCTCTCTCTCTCTCTCTCTCTCTCTCTCTCTCTCTCTCTCTCTCTCTCTCTCTCTCTCTCTCTCTCTCTCTCTCACACACACACACACACACACACACACACACACACACACACACCAAATGGGAGGCCAACTGTTTCTGGTTTTCTGTTATTTGCAGTGTAATGGGTGGAAAAGAGCTGGTCTTTCGTGTTGGACAACAATTGCAATGCAAGCTGTTCCGTAGAATACCCCGGAATCAATTTTTTAGGCTTGCCTTGACAAGACAAGCCACCATCCCAAATCTGCGCTACATTGCACTACTGGCAAGCCGTGTGTGTGTGTGTGTGTGTGTGTGTGTGTGTGTGTGTGTGTGTGTTTTAAGTGGTTCCATGCGCTACTGTCATGACACACAATACCCTGCTAAATGGGCTGCATTGCAGGCCTGTTCCTCTCTAGGGAAGCAGATCCTGGAAGGCCAGCGTGCTTGCAGAGAGCGCCTCAGGGGCAGGAGCAGGTGCAGCGTATCGAGTTATGGTTTATTTTTTGCAAGGAGCGCTCGCTCGCTTCTGCTAATCCTCCCGCCAGCTTGCAGAGCGGCAGGAGAGGGAAAGGGATCAGAGCGCCTTAACTGGGCAAATTAAGGCCGTATCATCTTGTTAATGGGCTTGAATGGTGCTGATCACTGCCATTTGAACGCTGCCCCATTCATTTCATCCCCCTCCCTGGGGCATGCCCTCCAGGAAGTTCTCCTGCGCAGGCCCAAATTGAAACGATCGGAAGCTGGCAAGGGGCAAGGCTTGCTCGCACGGTGGCCAGGTTCGGTCGCAGCCAGTATGCCTCTGAGTGTCTGTTACTGGGAGTCATGGGTGAGCAGAGGGCTGGTTTGCTCATGTCCATCTTTTGGGCTTCCCACAGGTATCTAGTCAGCCGCTGTGAGAACAGGAGGCTAGACTAGAGGGGCCCTTGGCCTGATCCTGCATTCTAATGCTCTTACTAGGTAAAGGTAAAGGGACCCCTGACCATTAGGTCCAGTTGTGACCGACTCTGGGGTTGCGCGCTCATCTCGCATTATTGGCCGAGGGAGCCGGCGTATAGCTTCCAGGTCATGTGGCCAGCATGACAAAGCCGCTTCTGGCAAACCAGAGCAGCACATGGAAACGCCGTTTACCTTCCCGCTGTAGCGGTTCCTATTTATCTACTTGCATTTTGACGTGCTTTCGAACTGCTAGGTTGGCAGGAGCTGGGACCAAGCAACGGGAGCTCACCCCGTCACAGGGATTCGAACCGCCGACCTTCTGATCAGCAAGCCCTAGGCTCAGTGGTTTAACCACAGCGCCACCTGGGTCCCTATAATGCTCTTACTGGCGGGACATAAACCAACTCGGACTCCACGTTCATCATCAGAGGCCCTTCTTTGTGTGCCTCCTCCACACGAAATTAATACAGTTGTACCTTGGAAGTTGAACGGAATCCATTCCGGAAGTCCGTTCGACTTCCAAAACATTCGTAAGCCAAAGCGCGGCTTCTGATTGGCTGCAGGAAGCTCGTGCAGCCAATTGGAAGCCCCGTTGGACATTTGGCTTCCAAAAAGGTTCACACACTGGAACACTCATTCCGGGTTTGTGGCATTCGGGAGCCAAAATATTTGAGAACTAAGCTGTTTGAAAACCAAGGTACAACTGTATAAGTACCTTGATCCTGGCCTCGTAGCCTGAGAGACCCAGGCCCCGTCTGTGCAGGGTGCTCAAAGGGAACTCTGGGAACCATAGCTCTCCTAACAACTCTTAGCACCTTACAACTACAGTGCCCAGGATTCTCTGGTGGGAAATCATCGTGGTTTGAAGTGGTATGACATTGCTTTAAGCATGTAAAGGTAAAGGACCCCTGGACAGTTAAGTCCAGGTGGCGCGCTGCTATGGAGCCTGCCCCTTTTTGCGCTGCACAGTTTCTTATAGAGGCAAATGTGGAATGGAGCTGTGTTATTCCCACCCCCTTACGTGGTTCTTTCAGCATAGCCTGTCAGATTTCACAGCAGGGTCCCCGTTTGGGCTCCCATCCCAAGCCTGCTTCCGCGGTAGCTCAGTTTACCGAGTGCTGAGTTAAACCTTCATAGGATTCGGCTGCGAAAGAAATGAGCCCTTGAGCAGATTTCTCTGTCCAGCTGGCTCAAGCTATCTGTTTCACTGCAGGGATTTCATCCCCCCCCTCCTCTCCTCCCCACCGCAAAACGCACCAAGCTTCTATTTCCATCGCTAACAGCGTACAAAGGTCGTGCTCTGAATTCTTTTGCAACAGGCTGGAGAAACCTTCAAGAATATAAAACCCCAGGCAGGCAGGGTGCCCTTCCAGTTCTTGCCTAGATGGCCACGCATGAATCCTTTGCGCCGCATTATTTGACATGTGCTCCCCCCCCCTCCCACCCACTTCCAATACGCAGCCTCAAGTGGTGTTAGATGGAGTTAAACGCCACCTGAATAATCTTTAAGAGTGTTAGTCTTCTGCACCATCCCAACGACGCCATCAGATTTCAGATGCAGGGATTCAATTTTCCAGAGTCTACATTTCCCCCTTGCCTTCTGGTGCTGGAACAACATAAAAGCTAAAAGCGCTGCCCTATACCGAGTCCATGTAGGTCAGTATTGCCTACTCTGACTGGCAGCCACTCTCTAGGATTTCAGAGAGGGAATCTGTCCCAGCCAAGCCTTGAAATGCTGAGGATCAAACCTGCGACCTTCTGCATGCAAAGCTGATAGATATGGGGAACCTTTGGCTCTTCGGGTGCTGCTAAACTATGACTCCCATAATCCCTGGCCTTTGGGCATGCTTGGTGGGGCTGATGGGAGTTGTAGTTTAGCAACATCTGGTATGTAATGTGGGATATACTGTATTGGCCTGAATATAAGCATTGACCCTTCATGGATCAATGCCTTGTCGTGGCGAAGGGGCTTGAATAACTCAGAGAAGCTATGAGCTATGCCATGCAGGGCCACCCAAGATGGACAGGTCATAGTGGAGAGTTTTGACTAAACGTGATCCTCCTGGAGAAGGAACTGGCAAGCCACTCCAGTATCCCTGCCAAGAAAACTCCATGGACAAAGACAACAGGCATATAAAAGTTATGACGCTGGAAGATGAGCCCCTCAGGTCGGAAGGCGTCCAACATGCTACTGAGGAAGAGCGGAGGACAAGTACAAGTAGATTCAGAGCTGATGAAGTGGCTGGGCCAAAGCCGAAAGGACGCTCAGTTGCGGATATGCCTGGAAGCGAAAGGAAAGTCCGATGCTGTAAAGAAAAATATTGCATAGGAACCTGGAATGTAAGAACCATGAATGGCGGTAAGCTGGATGTGGTCAAAAATGAGATGACAAGAATAAATATTGATATCCTGGGCATCAGTGAACTAAAATGGAAGGGAATGGGCGAATTCAGTTCGGATGACTATCATATCTACTACTGTGGGCAAGAATCCTGTAGCAGAAATGGAGTGGCCCTCATAGTCAACAAAAGAGTGGCAAAAGCTGTAATGGGATGCAATCTCAAAAATGACAGAATGATCTCGATACGAATCCAAGGCAGACCTTTTAACATCACAGTAATCCAAGTTTATGCACCAACTACCGGTGCTGAAGAAAGTGAAATTGACCAATTCTATGAAGACCTACAACACCTTCTAGAAATGACACCAAAGAAGGATGTTCTTCTCATTACAGGGGATTGGAATGCTAAAGTAGGGAATCAAGAGATAAAAGGAACAACTGGCAAGTTTGGCCTTGGAGTTCAAAATGAAGCAGGGCAAAGGCTAATAGAGTTCTGTCAAGAGAACAAGCTGGTCATCACAAACACTCTCTTCCAACAACACAAGAGACGACTCTACACATGGATATCACCAAATGGGCAGCATCGAAATCAGATTGATTATATTCTCTGCAGCCAAAGATGGAGAAGCTCTATACAGTCAGCAAAAACAAGACCTGGAGCTGACTGTAACTCAGATCATCAGCTTCTTATAGCAAAATTCCAGCTTAAACTGAAGAAAGTAGGAAAAACCACTGGGCCAGTAAGATACAATCTGAATCAAATCCCTTATGAATACACAGTGGAAGTGAGGAACAGGTTTAAGGATTTAGATTTGGTGGACAGAGTGCCTGAAGAACTATGGATGGAGGCTCGTAACATTATACAGGAGGCAGCAACGAAAACCATCCCAAGGAAAAGGAAATGCAAGAAAGCAAAATGGCTGTCCAACGAGGCCTTACAAATAGCGGAGGAGAGGAGGCAAGCAAAATGCAAGGGAGATAGGGAAAGATACAGGAAACTGAATGCAGATTTCCAAAAAACAGCAAGGAGAGACAAGAGGGTCTTCTTAAATGAGCAATGCAAAGAAATAGAGGAAAACAATAGAATGGGGAAAACCAGAGATCTGTTCAAGAAAATTGGAGATATGAAAGGAACATTTCGTACAAAGATTACCATAATCAAGGACAAAAGTGGTAAGGACCTAACAGAAGCAGAAGACATCAAGAAGAGGTGGCAGGAATACACAGAGGAATTATACCAGAAAGATATGGAGGTCTTGTACACCCCAGATAGTGTGGTTGCTGACCTTGAGCCAGACATCTTGGAGAGTGAAGTCAAATGGGCCTTAGAAAGCACTGCTAATAACAAGGCCAGTGGAAGTGATGATATTCCAGCTGAACTATTTAAAATTTTAAAAGATGATGCTGTTAAGGTGCTACACCCAATATGCCAGCAAGTTTGGAAAACTCAGCAATGGCCAGAGGATTGGAGAAGATCAGTCTACATCCCAATTCCAAAGAAGGGCAGTGCCAAAGAATGCTCCAACTACCGCACAATTGCGCTCATTTCACACGCTAGCAAGGTTATGCTTAAAATTCTACAAGGCAGGCTTAGGCAGTATGTGGACCGAGAACTCCCAGAAGTGCAAGCTGGATTTCGAAAGGGCAGAGGAACCAGAGACCAAATAGCAAACATGCGCTGGATTATGGAGAAAGCTAGAGAGTTCCAGAAAAACGTCTACTTCTGCTTCATTGACTATGCAAAAGCCTTTGACTGTGTCGACCACAGCAAACTTTGGCAAGTTCTTAAAGAAATGGGAGTGCCTGATCACCTCATCTGTCTCCTGAGAAATCTCTATGTGGGACAAGAAGCTACAGTTAGAACTGGATATGGAACAACTGATTGGTTCAAAATTGGGAAAGGAGTACGACAAGGTTGTATATTGTCTCCCTGCTTATTTAACTTATATGCAGAATTCATCATGCGAAAGGCTGGACTAGATGAATCCCAAGCCGGAATTAAGATTGCCGGAAGAAATATCAACAACCTCAGATATGCAGATGACACAACCTTGATGGCAGAAAGCGAGGAGGAATTAAAGAACCTTTTAATGAGGGTGAAAGAGGAGAGCGCAAAATATGGTCTGAAGCTCAACATCAAAAAAACCAAGATCATGGCCACTGGTCCCATCACCTCCTGGCAAATAGAAGGGGAAGAAATGGAGGCAGTGAGAGATTTTACTTTCTTGGGCTCCTTGATCACTGCAGATGGTGACAGCAGTCACGAAATTAAAAGACGCCTGCTTCTTGGGAGAAAAGCAATGACAAACCTAGACAGCATCTTAAAAAGCAGAGACATCACCTTGCCGACAAAGGTCCGTATAGTTAAAGCTATGGTTTTCCCAGTAGTGATGTATGGAAGTGAGAGCTGGACCATAAAGAAGGCTGATCGCCGAAGAATTGATGCTTTTGAATTATGGTGCTGGAGGAGACTCTTGAGAGTCCCATGGACTGCAAGAAGATCAAACCTATCCATTCTTAAGGAAATCAGCCCTGAGTGCTCCCTGGAAGGACAGATCGTGAAGCTGAGGCTCCAATACTTTGGCCACCTCATGAGAAGAGAAGAATCCTTGGAAAAGACCCTGATGTTGGGAAAGATTGAGGGCACTAGGAGAAGGGGACGACAGAGGACAAGATGGTTGGACAGTGTTCTCGAAGCTACGAACATGAGTTTGACCAAACTGCGGGAGGCAGTGCAAGACAGGAGTGCCTGGCGTGCTATGGTCCATGGGGTCACGAAGAGTCGGACACGACTAAACGACTAAACAACAACAACAACATAAGCCACACTTTTTTTTCCAATTTCCGACCATGAAAAGTTAAAGTGCGGCTTCAATTCGCGACCTTCCAAAAATCGGCTTTTACAATATCACTGCTGAAACAGACATACGGTAAAACGGAACAAAAAAATGTTTTATTGCCAATTTGCAAGCTTGAGACTGTTCATTTGCCATTTGCGGGTGTGAGTGCCTGCGGAATTGTAGCAATTGAATAGTGATTTGCGATTTTAGCGATTGTACAGTAACTTTTTCAGGCTTGCAAGAAAAAAAGGCTTAAATTGGCTCGAAGTTACAATTGTACCAACCGCAGCGATTTTCAGCCTGTAACCCAATTTTAAGGGAGCGGCTTATATTTGGGTATTGTCTTCCCCCTCCCCCTAGAATTTTAAAGGTGTGGCTTATATTCGGGCCAATGCGGTATTCTGTTAGGTTTATTTGTTCAGGATACTGACATACCACTTTTCAGGTGAAAAACCTCATGAAGGTTGTTTTTTTAAAAAAAAAACCAAAAACATTAAAATGGTAAGGATCGACCAAAACTATGTAATAAAACAATAGGGTCTAGCTACCAGAACAGCAGCTTTTTGAAAGCTTAGATCTCTCATCCCCTTGGACCTGTGGCAAAAGGTAATTGAGGGAGAAGATAACCTCAGCTAGAGACCATAATTTAGTTGTGAGTCTTTTGATGTCCAACCTGGGAACACCATAAAGTTGTACAGTGCTGTCGGGATATGGTTATGATTTTATCTATATTTTGATCATTTCATTTGCTGATTTTAAGGTCGGCGGTTATTGCAGTTTTAATGAATGTTTTATATCATTACATGTAAGCCAAACTTAGAGGTGTGGGGTTGTTGTTTTTTTAATTAAGTGGCATATAAATTTTGCTAGCTAAATAAATAAATAAGGAGATATAGGCAAGAATAAGGGACCCAGGTGGCGCTGTGGGTTAAACCACAGAGTCTAGGGCTTGCTGATCAGAAGGTCGGCGGTTCGAATCCCTGCAACAGGGTGAGCTCCCGTTGCTCGGTCCCAGCTCCTGCCCACCTAGCAGTTCGAAAGCACATCAAAGTGCAAGTAGATAAATAGGGACTGCTCCGGCGGGAAGGTAAACGGCATTTCCGTGTGCTGCTCTGGTTCGCCAGAAGCAGCTTTGTCATGCTGGCCACATGACCCGGAAGCTGTCTGCTGACAAACGCCGGCTCCCTCGGCCTATAGAGCGAGATGAGCGCCCCAACCCCAGAGTCGGACACGGCTGGACCTGATGGTCAGGGGCCCCTTTACCTTTACTTTAGGCAAGAATAATTGTGCTCCAAGCTGCAGTACGGTTGTCCGTAGAATCGGAGCTGATGAGGACAGTCTGTTTTAACCGCCTACCTGACTTGCCCACCCCAACCAGCCCAACATTGGAATGCAAAGCTTGCCGGGCGGCTGAAAATGGCAACTTTTCATTCTGACATCTGTGGCTTAGCTGCTGTCTTTTGAGGAAGTTCTAGAATGCCCTCTGCAGTGATTTAATGTCTCCCGTGGGATACTGCAGAGCATTTGTCTAAAGGCGAAGCCGAGATAGCATGAAAAGGAATAGCTTTGGGTGGGAGCGAAATCCTTCGAGCAGGTTGGGAAAAGTGAGAAAACATTGATTCAGGTGGTTTGGGGAAGGGAGGGGAACAGCCTTTTGGCTTGTGTAGTTCACAAATACCCTGCGCTGAGACTCTCGCTAGTGATGCTCATCTGGTGTTTTCCTGTGCTCCGTCTGCATCTTGGGTTTTGATGCGTTTCAGTTAATAATTCAGAGCGTTTTGTTTTTTATTTTTGTTAGTCCCACGGGCACCGTAGGGAACGAGGTGCATTTTCTGCCGCCGCTGTAGCTTGGAAGTGATGCGCAGCATATCGTAAAAGCTCATCTCCAAAGCGTCGTCTGGAAAAACAGGACGGTAAAAGGCCCGTTTGAGAGTGTCAGCCGTGAATGTCGGCCTCTTGTCAGCTGGCTTAGATTTTTGCCTCGTCCCATCTCCAGAGCATCACTTGGGGAGCAGGGGGGGAGGTGTAACTTAAAAAGCAATGGTCGCACTTTAAAGCATGCAAGTGCACTTCAAAACAGGGGTAGGGCACCCTTTTCAGCCAGAGGACCGCAGGGGGAGAGGCAGCATTATTCTACTACTATTTCTTATATGTATACCTCCTCCTCCTCCTCCTGTTCTTCTTGGTGTCACAGACCTTTGTGTTTTTGCATCCCTTCGGGATCCCTCTGCCTGAGCCGGTCTTGGCTGATCATCCTTTGCTAGGAGAGCTCTGCCGGGAGGGACTTTAAATGGCTTTTGTGACACTGTCCTTGTGTTTTGTCCTTTTATCTGCTGTCCGAGCAATTCCTTGCTGCCTGCCTTGAACTGGAGGGGGTCCAAACTGTGGAAATTGGCTACTGAGAGGCCACTTTCCTGAGCAGGATTTGACAGCTCTGCTTGTGTGATCAGTGGGCACTGTATTGCGGAAGGGGCGTAGCTCAGCAAGCAGAGCATGTATTTCACAGACAAAAGGTCTCCTGAGCCCTTCCAGGCAGGGCTGGGAGAGACCCCCGTCTGAAAACCTAGATCAGGGTGGTCCAACTCATGGCCTAAGGCCCTTTTTGGTGGCAACATTTGATATCCGCCCCCCTGCCCTTGCACTGCTTTCCAAAAGCCAGGTAAACAAGGTCCTGGGCTTGGGGAAGGAGCCTTGAGGTCATCCTGTTCCTGCTTGTTCCAGCTTATCAATATCCTTCTTACAATTTTGTCACCCAGAGTACTCCAGGTGTGGTCAGACCCAAGGCAGAATAGGGCGGCTTTATGACTTCCCTTGATTTGGACACTCTGCTTCTGAAACACAGGTCCTGAAAGATCTACATCGGCTCCCAGTACGTTTCCGACCACAATTCAATTTAAAGGTGCTGACCTTTAAAGCCCTAAACGGCCTTGGCCCATTAAACCTGAAGGAGCGTCTCCACCCCCATCGTTCAGCCCAGACACTGAGGTCCAGCACCGAGGGCCTTCTGGCGGTTCCCTCCCTGCGAGAAGTGAGGTTACAGGGAACCAGGCAGAGGGCCTTCTCGGTGGTGGCGCCTGCCCTGTGGAACGCCCTCCCATCAGATGTCAAGGAAATAAAACCACTACAGTGGTACCTCGGGTTACAAAAACCTCCGGTTACAAACACTTCAGGTTACAGACTCTGCTAACCTGGAAGTAGTACCTTGGGTTAAGAACTTTGCCCCAGGATGAGAACAGAATTCGCACGCTGACGGCGTGGCAGCAGTGGGAGGCCCCATTAGCTAAAGTGGTGCTTCAGGTTAAGAATGGACCTCCGGAACGAATTAAGTTTGCAACCAGAGGTACCACAGTATCTGACTTTTAGAAGACATCTGAAGGCAGCCCTGATCCCTGTTTAGGGAAGTTTTTAATGTTTTAATATTTTATCAGTTTTTCATTATTATCATCATTAATATCTGTAAATATATTATTATTATTATTATTATTATTATTATTATTATTATTATTATTATGCCAATGCAGCCTAGACTAGCATACGGTTTTTTTTCTTTTTTTGCTGCTTCGCATGGTTGTCTCACATTAAGCTTGTGGTCCACCAAGACCCCTAGATCATGTGCAGGTGGTTTTGCTTGCCCGAGTGTTAAAACCTTACATTTGCCCCTGTTAAAATTCAGTTTGGTGCTTGCTCCTTTTGAACGATTGAGGGTTGAAATTTATGGATCGGAAGACTGTCAGGCCCATTCATTTCAGTGGGCCTCCTCTTGAGTAGGCCTAGCGTTGGCTACAGCTCTTAAGCGTTGGCTGCATGGAACTGAACCTCTTGGCGCGTGGAAGTGACTCTCCAGCAACAGCTCATCCGCCTACAACACTTATCCGCCTACAGCACTTTTTTTGGTGGGGGGACGGCCGGCCGTGCAACACTTTCCTCTAAGCTGTTGGACTGGAAACAGCCATGGGACATCAGCTGGCAGCCGAGGGGTTTTGCTGACTCACCCCTAAGAGGTGGCTGGCTTTGCGCCCAAGCTTGGCAGGGAGATGAAAGGCAGCGGGTTTGCAAAGCTGCTGGGACTTGAAGGGAAGCTGCGGGATCGTGAGGGCAAAACCTCCGGGAGCGCATGCGTGCATGCGTGAGAGAGGCAACAGACACGGAAAGGTTTTCTTCTTTTGGGGGGTGTTGCGAGAAACCAGCAAGGCAAAAGAAGGAACCGCCACATTTCGGGAGCCACCAGCCTGTAAGGAAAACACACACACACACACAAAACAGAAGCAAAACATTGATGGATTGTGTTTTTCCTGTCTTATTTTGCCAGAAGCTTTGGAAAATGCGTCCCAACTTGTTTCGTCAGACCTCCTGCTAACCTGGGGAGGGAGGAAGTTGCTAGCCAAAATGTTACTAGAATTTTAAAAATTTGGACGCACACACACAGATCGAATCAGGAGTGGGGAATGGAGCCCCAGTCGGCACGGCCAGTCCTCAGAATATTAGGGTGGCATCCGCCAGGGCCGGCCCACCCATGAGGCAAGGCGAGGTGACCACTTCAGGCGGCAGAATCCACAGGGGCAGCAGTCCAAGGAGCGCATCCCCGCTATTGCTGCCACGGTGGTGGCAGCGCACTCCTTGGAGCCTAGGTCTGCCTCCTCCTCGGTGGCAGCACCCAATGCCTCTTCTACAGCCACCTTTTCATGAACAGGAAGTGCTGTTGGTCTCCTTCCCCCCCCCCCTTAGGGAGGAAATGGAGGGAGCTGCCCTCTACGGTCTCCTGGGCTTTGATTCAGAGCAGGCCTTAGATTCCCATTTCAGCCGTTGGGTAAGGCTGATCTGATCCAACCCACACACCCCACCTTGTTCCCTGTGTTTATCCTCACTCCCCCCCCTTCTTCCCTTCTAGGGGGCGCCGTTTTGTGGCTCGCCTCAGGTGCCGAAATGTTTTGGGCCAGCCCCGTCATCCACATCACACCTGAGGGATAGCTCAGTCGGTTAGAGCATGAGACTCTTAATCTCAGGGCCGTGGGTTCGAGCCCCGTGTTGGACGGAAGATTCCTGCAGTGCAGGGGGGTGGACTGGATGATCCCCAGGGCCCCTCCCTACTCTACAATTCAAAGATTCTAAAGATTCCACTTTAAAGAGTCACAGCTCCCCCGCGCCAAAGATTTACAGTGGTACCTCTACTTACGAATAACTCTGCTTATGAATGTTTCTACTTACGAACAGAGCTCCGTCCGCCATCTTGGATGCGGTTTGGATAGGATTTTTTCTACTTACGAATTTTTAGATAGGGTTGCTTCGACTTACGAATTTTTTCTCCCAATGCATTCCTATGGGATTCGACTTACAAATGTGCGTTCGGAACGCATTAAATTCGTAAGTAGAGGTACCACTGTATGGGGATTTTAAATGGGTGGGGTATTGTTTTTGTTTGTTACTACAGTATGTTACTTTTTTTTTTTTTAATCGTAAGCCATCCTGTGGTCCTCAGATGAAAGGTGTTATAACAACAAAAATAACAATATAAATATAAATATAGTAATGGATGGCCATGAATCTTCAAAGTGGAATAAATGTGCTTTAATCATGTGGTGTGGATGTGGTATAAGTCTTAAGACATTAGCACAGTTGTTAAGAAATCATAGATTTATTGTGGAAAGGGGTGGGAAACTGCGTGCAAGAACATTGTTGGCAAACTGAAAATGTGTCGTCATTAGCCAAAGATTCAAAACGCAGGAACAGATGAGGGCAACTCCGTTTCCAGGTAATACATTGGGTTGCACAAGACCTGGAAGAAAATCAAGGGAAAGGTTGGCTACAAAGAAATATTTTTTAAGGGTGTGGGTTCAGAGGGTGTTTCTCACAAACGCTCCCTGCAGATTGAGAAAAAGACTCATTGTCTATGGCTACAGGGCCAAGGGTTGCTCCATCTGAGCAGAACTGAATAAACCAGAGCTTTCCAAACTTTGTATGTTGTTGACGCACTTTTTAGACACACATCATTTCGCGACACAGTAATTCAGTTTTGCATCATTTCATGACACAGTAATTCAGTTTTACTAGCAAACCGGAGATTAACCAACCCCTTTCCAGACCCAGGAGGAGCGTGGGGAACATTCACACAACACAACTACAGTGGTACCTCGTTTTGAGTCCGGGATCCGTTCCGGAGCCCTGGACACTCGGTGAAAGGGATGCTCGATAAAGCGTCGCTCTGTGCACGTGCGTGGAACGTTTCTGCGCACGCGCGAAGTGCGATTTAGGAAGCTGGAGCTTCCTGCAGCCAATCAGAAGCCGCAATTTGGTTTTCGAACGTTTTGGACGTCGAACGGACTTCCAGAACGGATTCCGCTCGACTTCCAAGTTACGGCTGTAAATACCGGTAGAATGTGGCTGGCAAATAGAGATTTCTCCTGGCTCCGGTTTGCTTCAGTGTTAACTAGCTGTCCCGTTGCATCCTGCAGCCGTAAACACCAGCAAGTATGCCGAAAGCTACAGAATCCAGACCTATGCAGAATACGTGGAGAAGAAGCACGAGGAGAAGAGGCAGGGCAAGAGGAAATGGACAGAAGATGGTTGGAAGGAGTTGGAGGGAAAGAGGCTGAAAACACAGGCCACTCCGTACGTGCTTCAAAACCGGTACTACAACCCAAACAGGTGAGAGGCACTTTTTTCACGGTCTGCGCGTTCAAAAGACAGGTGAGAGAGAATCACTTTTCCATGCATTTCAAAGATAACCAGGTGTTCCCATTTGTAAGATTTCACACCCGCCCTTCGGCACGGAGGGTAGGGCTCGAACCCATGGCTTTCAAGTTACAAGAAAGGAGATTCAGACTAAGTAGCAGGGAGAGCTTTCCGGCAGTAAGAGCTGTTTGTGAGCTCTCCTCCTTCCTAGGAGGTTTTTGAGCAGAGGTTGGACGGCCATCTGTCATGGGCTCTTTAGTTGAAATTCTCCTGCGGTTGCACTTAGATGATCCCCTGCGTTAGGGTCCCAGGGCAGATTACAACAATGTTATGAAAACAGATAAAGCCGTTGCAGTGATAAAACAGGTAAAACAGTTTCATGTGGAACAAGAGAGGTGGGTCCCCCGAAGCAAAACGCCTAAGCTGAGGTCCAGTGCCGAGGGCCTTCTGGCAGGTCCCTCACTGCGAGAAATGAGGTTACAGGGAACCAGGCAGAGGGCCTTCTCAGTGGTGGCGCCCACCCTGTGGAATGCCCTCCCTTCAGATATCAAGGAAATAAACAACTGACTTTTAGAAGACATCTGAAGGCAGCCTTGTTTAGGGGAGTTTTTAGTGTTTGAAGTTTTATTCTGTTTTTAATGTTATGTTGAAAGCCTCCCAGAGTGGCTGGGGAAACCCAGCCAGATGGGTGGGGTAGAAATAAATTATTATTATTATTATTATTATTATTATTATTATTATTATTATTATTATTATTACTGACAGGGTAAAGGGTGTGTCTTCAGCACTCAGTGGCAGCTGTCCAATGAAGAGGCTCGACACACCTCTGCAGGGGCGGGGTTTCTGCTATCCTGAGCTGCCACCTCCCAAAATTCCAGGGGTGATAGAACTCCCAAGAGGTCCCCCTCTGCCAGTCTTGATACCTGAGACGGTCTTTAGGGAAGGATGCCACCTTTCAGAGAACTGAGGCCTGAGCCATTTAAGGCTTTAAACCAGGCATCCCCAAACTTCGGCCCTCCAGATGTTTTGGACTACAATTCCCATCTTCCCCGGCCACTGGTCCTGTTAGCTAGGGATCATGGGAGTTGTAGGCCAAAACATCTGGAGGGCCGCAGTTTGGGGATACCTGCTTTAAACACTTAATGTGAGCATCTTGAACTAAGCCTGTGAGTGAACCAGCAACCAGCGTAATGGTTTTGGAACAAGGGCCATGTGAACATTCTCCTATTTTATTTATTTCACAAAGCTTGACTGTAGGCAGAAAAAAAAACCTCAAAGCCAGTACATTAAATTCATCCCATCTTGTTCAATTGGTAATTCTATGCAATAATCACTTACTTTATTTTAAACGTTTTCATCCCATTCTTCTAACCCAAGAATGGTTAACAAATACTGTCCTTACATGACACGTAAGGAAAAAGGGATTTAGGGAGAAATATAAAAATCTGCTGGAAAGGATAGCACCTTTACGGCTATCTCCTGTCGAGGCTATTACACTTAAGAGAGTTCATATGGATAGACAGTGGGCACCTAAAAGGGAATTACTGTACTTTACTGGGGGGGGGGCAAACTGAAATCAATGGAAAATATAAGGAGCCATGTTACTACTACCACTAATAATAATAATAATAATAATAATAATAATAATAATAATAATAATTTATTATTTATACCCCGCCCATCTGGCCGGGTTCCCCCAGCCACTCTGGGCGGCTTCCAACAAAATATTAAAATACAGAAATTCATCAGACGTTAAAAGCTTCCCTAAACAGGGCTGCCTTGAGATAACTTCTAAAGGCCTGGTAATTGTTGTTCTCTTTGACCTCTGGTAGGAGGATTTAAACATACATTTAAAGAAGACTGGAAAACATCTATCGAATATATGGGAAATAATTGTGTGCAGCTGAAAACGCTGGCAGCATTAAGATCAATTCAACAGCGTAAATAACTTTGGATATAATGGAATACTGACTGGTAAAGTTTTTGTAAAATATGCAGGTAAAATGCACCATGGAAGGAGAAGAAGGGAAGCAAGTCGTTGATATTTTAAGGATGTAAAATGAGTATTTTAAATTGTAAAACAGAAAATTTAATAAAAAATTTACACACACACACACAGAGAGAGAGAGAGAAGGAAAAGAGACTTGGGTGTTGGGGGAGGAGGCGGCAAAAGCAAACTTCTGCATGAGAAGCTGAGAACGTCCTCTTTTCTCTCTTTCCCTCCCCAGTTTTTCAGCTACCAGCGCCGTGGGGAAGAGAAGCATGAGCCCCATTCAAGAGGAGAGTGGCTGTGACGATGTGGAAGAGAGCGAAATGCAGGAGGAGCCCCCAGACTCCTTTGGGGAGCCCTTGGAAGAGGGGAAGAAAAAAGCCAAGAAGTTCAAGAAATCCAAAAGGGAACATGCCCCAGCAGGTAGGTAGGATACGTAGGTGTGTTGATAAATCAGCAAGTCTGGTGCCGCAGAGAGCTTGATTGAGCTCTGCATGGATTTAGGTTTAGTGGGTGGTGCTTGTGGGGTGAGCTTGGCTCTGCCGGTTTGGTAGGGTTGGATTGGGGGGGGGAGGAAAACACACTGGTGCTAGAGCTGCTTCTTAGTCTGCCGCTCTGCATTTGTGGCCAGCCACTACAGTAAGCCAGCAGCAGTAATTTCACTTTAGCAAAGGCCCAAGTTACTTAATTCTAATGTCAGACTAGGCCAGTGTTGAGTTAACACAAAACAGGGTTAGGGTACGGCAGGATCCTATTTGGAAAGGGTTCGATTTGTGGCAGCTGGGTAGCTCAATTAGTAGAGCACGAGACTCTTAATACCAGGGTCGTGGGTTCGAGGCCCGGGTTGGGCGAAAGATTCCTGCATTGCAGGGAGTTGAACTAAATGACCCTCGCGGTCCCTTCCAGCTCTCAGATTCTGTGATTTTTTTAAAACAGAGATTCCGGTATCTTGTGTCAGCCCTCCAGCACTTCTGCTCAGAACTCAACGCTGCCCAGAGCTGCTGGTGCCGAGCTGCTTCTCATAATGCACAAGCGAACTGCAACTAAATGGGAGGATAATTCAACCTCTCCCCATGTGACTGAATAGCAGGCCTCTTTGTCCCAAAGGGCTTGTAAACGTCTTGAGGCTTGCACTGTGCTCCATGTGAGGCTACCGTTGCACCACATCCGGAAGCTCCAGCTGGTGCAAAATGCTGGAGCTAGACTATTGATGGGGACAGGATATTGCCAGCACATAACCCAGGAGCTTAAAAGTTTGCCTTGTATTTATACCCCACCCATCTGGCTGTGTTTCCCCCGCCACTCTGGGCGGCTTCCAACAAATACCAAAATACATTAAAATATCACAGATTAAACAGGGCTGCCTTTAGTTGTTTTCTAAATGTCAGGTAGTTTTTAACTCCTTGGCCTCCGATGGGAGGGCGTTCCACAGGGCAGGCGCCACTACCGAGAAGGCCCTCTGCCTGGTTCCCTGTAGCTTTGCTTCTCGCAGTGAGGGAACCGCCAGAAGGCCCTCGGCGCTGGATCTCAGTGTCCGGGCTGAACAATGGGGGTGGAGACGCTCCTTCAGGTATATAGGACCGAGGCCATTTAGGGCTTTAAAGGTCAGAACCAACACTTTGAATTGTGCTCGGAAACGTACTGGGAGCCAATGTAGGTCTCTTAGGACTGGTGTTATGTGGTCACCATAGTGACCCTTGCCTGACCAAGATTAGACAGGCTCTGAGCTTCAGACACATGGCAATGAGTTCCTTACTCCAGATGGTGTTTGGGATTACATTTTTATGATGAGTTTTTATAGCTTTATTCTCCGTGTGGTTTATTTTTATGCACACCGCTTTAAAAACGGTAATGACCAAGTAGTTGTATTAGTGCTTGAAACTACAGCTCCTCAGTTACTTGAGCAGTCATCCGCACATACTAAGTTCTTAAATGCTGTCGCAGGCTGAGAAGCAGTTCCGACACCGGTGTGTTTTCCTTCCCTCCAGGCCTGTCAAACTGGCAAAGCCAAGCTTGCCTTCTTACTACTTGCAACCAGTCCAGAGGGTGGCCCTGCCTGTCAGCTCCCTCCTCCTACTTAGTCTCAGTGTTGTCTCCTGTAGGAGGACTCTGCAGGGAGGACGATGGGAGACAAAACTAGGGTTCGGTGGTTCTGCCTATTGTTGGCTCTAGCACCACCTGCTGTTGGCCTCCCTGTCTTCTGCTCTACTAGTCCCACTCAGCCAGCTGCTGGGAGTTGTAGCCCAAAACACCAGGAAGGCAGGTTTGGAAAGGCTGCTTTTAGTTATGGAAGCTCTGCATAGCTGCCTTGCGTGCCCTAAGTCGCCCTTGATTCTAAGACGCGTTTTTACACCCAAAGGGCAGCGGCCATGACAGCCAAAGCCAACCTTGGTCCGTAAATTTCTGTGCCACTTTTGGGCTAAATGAGGCCCTGACACCCTTCCAAATTACGTTGTTTGAGACTTAGCTTTATTTATTTATTGGATCAATACATACCACCTGCTCGCCAAGGCTCCCAAAGCAGTTTGCATGTAAGCACTAAAACAAATACAGCCGTACCTCTGTTTTGAAACGTCTTCCACTGAGTTTTTCTCATTTTCTCAATTAAATTTGCAAACCGCCCTTTGCACCTTGGCTTTCAAATGTTTCAGAAGTTGAACAGTCTTCCGGAACAGATTACGTTCGGAAACCGAGGTGCCACTTATTATTTTATAACACGAAGGCTTGACAGAGTCTTCTGACATTCCATGAGGTCCCTTGCCTTGGTCCTTACTCAGGATCCCTGCACATGTGATCCAACTCCCTGCAATACAGGAATCTTTTGCACAACTCGGGACTCTAAACTTGACAACCATGAGATTAAGAATCTCATGCTCTTGCCAACTGAGCTATCCCAGCTGTTAGGATGCTCTCCATAACCACTGCGTCATGTGTTTTCCTCCAGAAGATCTCCAGGCCCCGCCCGCCCGGCTTTTCGACGTTCCAGACACGTGGTAGCATCCGGCTACGACATCAGCGCGAAGCGGACTCCTGGTTCGGACGAATCTGCGGCCCCTCGCACCTCGGCCGGCCTGCCCTTTATTTTAAAACGAAGCGGGGGGGGGGCCTTTATATAATATACACAAATAAAAAGCAGGATGTCTCTCGGCAATCAGTTTAATTTTTTTTAACGGAACAATCATCGTTGCCACCACTCCCCACCTCCGTACGTGTGTGCGTGTAACATGTCGGTTTTGTTGCTTAACCCGAAATCTTACTTTTTGCTTGTTGTAAATGTTAGAAGACTGAGTGTTTGGTATTGATCACCTTTAAACGGCATGTACCCTGTGAAATTTGCAAAAAGAAGAACCTGTGTGTGTTGTAACTTTGCTCCATCAAGGGGGAGGGGGTCTGTGAGACAGTTTATACGCAAGTTGTCTTTAGTCCAGATTTTCAGCTGTTGTTGCTACTTGGCCAGTAACAAAACACTTTCAGCCACTTAACTCCCTTTCATTCCTCTCTTGCTAGGATCTGCACCCCCACCCGCCCATTTTCCTCCCCCAGCCCCTTAAATTAACATCCTTTGTCTTGTCTTTTTTTAAAAGGGGGGGGGCACGATTTTCCTCAACCTCACCTTTCGTTCGGGAAGTACTTGAGTGGTATATAGAGGTGGGAGGGGGGTTATCCTTTTCCTGGTCCCTTTCCCTTAACTTTGTGGGCTGGTGTGAGTGTGTGTGTGTGTGTGCGCACACACACACACAAAAGGAAACCTGTGACATTAACCAGCCTTAGTTTAAAATACAAAACAAAAGATCTGCTTTGGTAGATTTCATAAACTTTGTTTGATATTTAACATTTTTGTATCATGGAAATGAGAATTGGGGGGGACGTATTTCCATAAAGTAAAAATTAAAGATTTTTTTTTCTTAGGACTTGGGTCTCTCTGTGTGTGCTTTTTAAAAACAATTTTGAATCAGAATCAGAAGAATCTTTTATTTGCATCAGCCACTAGCCATAGCAAGAAAATAAAAAATAAAAAATACAATGTACTGAAGATAGAAGTAAAACCTTAACTGTACAAAATACATTCTGGAGGTTTACTAAAAAACAATGTTGTTGCTCCCCCACCTTGCAAAAAAACACACACCCCATTTTAGGGTTAATAAGGATTGCAGCAGAAGCTGTAGAGGAGGGAACAGGTTTTCCCAGCCAGATTTTTTTTAAAAAGTTCCAGTTGCTCGGATGAAGACGGTGCTGAATCTTTTCTATCACCCATTTGCCATGTTCAAATCATGGGTTTGAGAAAGAGCCCTGCGAGGTAGGGCTCACTCCATTTTTGGCCACTTGGGAGGGGTCTGAGCCGGCTGGAGTGACTGGGGAACCCTGAGTTTCCAGAGGTTGTTGGACTCCCAACTCCCATCAGCCCCAACCAACATGGCCAATGGGATGATGGGAGATTGTAGCCAATGAAGAACCAAATTTCCCCAGCCCTGAACTTACGCTGCTCCACAGTCTTTGCAACATAGAGCCCACCCATTGTTACTGGACACCATGGTGATTGGCTGGGCTGCTGGGAGCTGGAATCGCAGCAGCATCCGGAGAGGCATCTCCCGGGTCTTTCAAGATGTGCTGCCATCGAGCCTCTTGGGCTGCCGATCGGAAGGTTGGTTCGAACCCCCGCGAAGGGTTGAGCTCCCACTGCTCTGTCCCAGCTCCTGCCAACCTAGCAGTTCGAAAGCACGCCAGTGCAAGTAGATAAATAGGTATCACTGCAGCGGGAAGCTAAACAGCGTTTCTGTGCGCTCTGATTTCCGTCACGGTGTTCCATTGCGCCACAAGTGGTTTAGTCATCACCCAGAAAGCTGGCTCCCTTGGCCTGAAAGTGCTGGCTCCCTCGGCCTGAAAGAGAGTTGAGTGCCGCAACACCATAGCCTTTGACTGGACTTAACCGTCCAGGGGTCCTTTTGCTGCCATATAATGAACAGATCCATCTTGCAAACCTTTTGTACCCAGCAAGCCGGGAAAGGGGCGAAGTTTAGCAGCAGAAGTTGCAGGTTCAATCTGTCTCAAGGTAGGATTGAGAAACTCCTTCCTGAACCCCTGGACAGCTGCTACTTGTCATAGAATTGTAGAGTTGGAAGGGGAATTCCCCCCCAAGGGTCATCTGTTTATTATTAATATTTTATTACGAGGATTGCGTTTATAAAAAGATAAGGCAAGTGAATGAGAATGAACAAAAAAAAGAAACAATACTGATCTATTACCCTACATTTATACAGATGTGTATATTCTTATCCTAATACACGATTGTCAATAACCTAATACAGTCTGTGGAGACTCATTCCAAAGACCATTGCACTTATCCAAAGAAAGTCTGGGTCTATAAGAAGTCAGTTCATACGTTACCAGTGGTAGCTTACGGGTAAAATTTTATTCCATTCCATTTATCTGTTGAAGGTATCGGAATCAGTCGAAGGTCTTCCTAATGTTTTGGCGGAATCTCTTTCCTCAGCGTATTGTCAATGCAGACACAAACTGGAAGGACTAAGAGACTTAACTCTGCAATAATAAGACAAACCGTGGGTCATTGCTTGTGGCCTTTGTCATGGTTTTCAGGAAATCCTTGCTTACCGTCGCCAAATGCTGCACTCTCTTCGTGAGCCGTAACAAAGGCAAATTGCTCGGCTCCCCTGCTCTCCCCGCCCCTGGGCAGCTAGAGAATAAATATGGAATTTGCTTGCATATTTGTTCTACGAAGCTTTTGGCCGCGGCCAGCTCTCGACGTCTGCCAGATGAGCAGATGTCTTGGCTGTAGAGGATCCCACCGCAAACTGCGCAGCTCCTTGCTGCAAAGGCGGTTTTGTTTAAGCGAAGACAGAAGTGTCCTTGTGTAGGCCGACTGCTCCGGCTCCAGGCTAGAATCAAAGTGACGTTCCGTTCCCCTCACCCCCCCCCAAAAAAAAACAGAAGCATTGCTCTCCAGCTGCAACGCTGGCCCAGGCACTTGGGACGCAATTCCCCATACCCTAAAGAAAATAAGAGTGCACAGCCCAAAGGTACTGCAAGGAGTTAGGGGGCTTTTGGAGCCCACTTGATCAGCTAGACATCAAGCACATCATGGCAATGCTGGGAATCTTTTTCGAGGCCAGGGGCTGCCATAGACTGGTTGGATACAGAGGAATGAGGCCCGGGGGCCGGATGCGGCCCAATCGCCTTATAATCCAGCCCACGGACGGTCCGGGAATCAGCATGTTTTTACATGAGTAGAATGTGTCTCTTTATTTAAAATGCATCTCTGGGTTATTTGTGGGGCCTGCCTGGTGGTTTTACATGAGTAGAATGTGTCCTTTTCAGCGGCGCTGCCCCCAGTGTCGTGCGTGTTTTGGGGGCGGGGCAGGACGCGCGTTTTGGGGTGGGGTGGGCAGCGGCGATGGCACCCCTGGGATCGCATCACTCAGGGCGCACCTCCCCCACCGAACCTATCTTCCTACGCCCCTGGTCCTTTTATTTAAAATGCATCTCTGGGTTATTTGTGGGGCATAGGAATTTGTTCATTTCCCCCCCCCCAAAAAAAATACAATCCGGCCCCCCACAAGGTATGAGGGACAGTGGACCGGCCCCCTGCTGAAAAAGTTTGCTGACCCCTGCCCTAACGGAAGAAGGCTTAGCCCAGGGAATGGGATTGGGGTGACAATGAGTGGTCAGAGGGAGAAGAGAGAGAACCCTGTGAAGAGCGAGGTGTCAGAAGTTGAAGGGGTAACAGGGCTCAGTGAGCGGGGAGAGCCTGTGGCAGAGAGCAGTCCAGAATCCGAGGCAGAAGCGGAGGCTGGAGAGGAGGTGGGCCAAGAGGCAGAGATTAGGTGGGCTGCTAAAGAGGTCAATGGGTCTCCCCCTTCTGTGGCAACCAGCTTCGCTCCCTGCTAGTCTTCCAGAACCAGAAGAGGTATAAAGAAGGTGGAGCAAAGACAGTCAAGGCTGGGGGTGGAGCCTGAGGACACTGCTGGCATCCATCTCTCGACAAAGTCAAACTGCTGCCAATATTTATCTTTTAGGTATTGTATGTGCACAGATCCAGCCCATGCTTAAGGCAACCATTTTGCATGCGGCAAGAACGGTTTATTGAGCAGCGGCCCAAATTGGAAGCGTTTCTCCACCGCCGCCCGCTTTCCGCAGAGCGGAGGAGCTAATTTACATTAGTAATTACGACTGCTGAAACAGAACAGGGCAGGGCAGTTAATTAGAAGATGATCAGGCAATGCTGAAGCCAGGCAAGATGCAGAACAAGCTGAAGCAGACGGCAATTTTTATTTTATTTTTGGAAGAACGTGAGAAGAGCCTGCTGGATCAGGCCAAACAGGGGGCCCTCATCCTGTTCTTAACAGTGGCCAACAAGATGCCCCCTAGGGAAGCTGACAAGCAGGGACTGAGTCCTCCAAGTGGATTCAGATTACAGGCATAGGCAAACTCTGCCCTCCGGATGTTTTGGGACTACAACTCCCATGGTCCCTACCTAACAGGACCAGTGGTCAGGGATGATGGGAATTATAGTCCCAAAACATCAGGAGGGCTGAGTTTGCCTATGCCTGATTCAGAAACTTGCTCCAGCTGACTGTGGAGGCGGCACACGGCTATCACTAGCCTTAATCCTCATGAATTGGCCTAATTCTCTTTTAAATCTGTCCAACTTGGTGGCTGTCACTCCCTCTTCCGTAGCTTAACCGCTGGAAGATTCAGGGCAGAGAAAGGAAGTCCTTCATACACAATACTCATGGAGCCAAGGCCTGGACAGGCCTGGAGTGTTAATAGAACCGTAGAGTTGGAAGGGACCCCCGAGGGTCATCTAGTCCAACCCCCCCCCGCAAGACAGGAATCTCAACCCAAGCATCCATGACAGGTGGCCAGCCAACCTCTACCTAAAACCCTCCAAGGAAGGAGAGTCCACCACCGTCCAAGGGAGCCTGTTCCACTGTCGAGCAGCTCTTACCACCAGAAAGTTCTTCCTGGTGTTGAGTCGGAAATCTCCTTTCTTGTAACTTGAAGCCATGGGTTCGAGTCCTACCCTCCAGAGCAGGAGAAAACAAGCTTGCTCCATCTTCCAGGTGACAGCCCTGTTAATTGTCTCCTCCATTGTCTTTATGGCACCTACGGAAGACCTTCCTCTCCAACAAGCCTCTCTAAGTGGAGATCTATCCCAGTCTGTTTCTGCATCACAAGTGTCATTAGATGTTTTAATTAGAATCGCAGAGTTGTTGAGATGCATTTTAAATAAAAGGACACATTCTACTCATGTAAAAACACGCTGATTCCTGGACCGTCTGCAGGACGGAATTAGAAGGCGATTGGGCCGGATCTGGCCCCCGGGCCTTAATTTGCCTACCCATGTTATACCAACTGAGCTATCCAGAAAGATAGCCTGTTTTATCATGTGCATTTACTGCTCTGGGCTCCGTTGGGAAAAAGGCTGGGATATGAATGTAATTAATATTGCTACTGTTATCATTTTATTTTACTATTATCATTTAATAGAAGACGCAGGTGGCGCTGTGGGTTAAACCACTGAGTCTAGGGCTTGCCAATCAGAAGGTTGGTGGTTCGAATCCCTGCGATGGGGTGAGCTCCTGTTGCTCGGTCCCAGCTCCTGCCAACCTAGCAGTTCGAAAGCACGTCAAAGTGCAAGTAGATAAATAGGTACCAAGCGGGAAGGTAAACGGCGTTTCCGTGTGCTGCTCTGATTCGCCAGAAGTGGCTTTGTCATGCTGGGCACATGACCCGGAAGCTGTTCGCCGGCTCCCTCGGCCAATAACGAGAAATGAGCACCGCAACCCCAGAGTCGGTCACGACTGGACCTAATGGGGTCAGGGGTCCCTTTACCTTTACCTTTACTCTATGCTTGTAAGCTGCGCCAGGGATGCAAATGTGGAACGGAAGAGGTGCGGTACAAAGTTTAGAAGCAAACAAGCAAAGCCGCTGGGCCCTTCCAAACTGTGCCCAAATTCCTTATCACTCTTGTTTACTGCTGATTCGGGTGAAAATATTTCCCTTTTCAACAATGCCATTAGCAGCGAATGAAATGGGAGTTGGGGGGGGGGGAGGCTCAGGAAAGCCAGCCAAAGCAAAGTCTGAAGTCTGCCTTGTTATTTGTGCAATGCAGCCACTATAAAATGTATTCACCGGCAGCCGCTAAAATGGGAGCAAAGCAGCGTCCAGAAGTCACTGGACTCCAACTCCCATCAACGCTCTCTGTTGGCCACGCTGGGCTGGGCTGGGCGGGAGCTGGGGTTCACCAAGATGTGGGTGCCCACGGTTGAAGAACACGACCCCGGACTCCCTAGATCAGGCATAGGCAAACTCGGCCCTCCGGATGTTTTGGGACTGCAACTCCCATGATCCCTAGCTAACAGGACCAGTGGTCATGGATTATGGGAACTGTAGTCCCAAAACCTCTGGAGGGCTGAGTTTGCCTATGCCTGATTCAGAAACTTGCTGCTGTTTCTACGGGGATATACGTTCGGTTTTAATTACCCCTGCTATGCAAAAATATCCAAATGAATGTGAACTTCGGTGTCTAAAAATCCCTGGTAGAGGACAAGGATCCTGAGATCACATTAAGGGTAGCCAAATTCTGTGTGACTGCCATAAAACTTGGGGAACAAGCTGTGCTATCGTAATGATCAAGGCCTTAAATGATCATTTGCTGTATCTGTATTGTTCCTGTTATAAAGGTAAAGGTAAAGGGACCCCTGACCATTAGGTCCAGTCGTGACCGACTCTGGGGTTGCACGCTCATCTCGCATTATTGGCCGAGGGAGCCGGCGTATAGCTTCCAGGTCATGTGGCCAGCATGACAAAGCCGCTTCTGGCAAACCAGAGCAGCACACGGAAATGCCGTTTACCTTCCCGCTGTAGCGGTTCCTATTTATCTACTTGCATTTTGACGTGCTTTCGAACTGCTAGGTTGGCAGGAGCTGGGACCGAGCAACGGGAGCTCACCCCGTCACAGGGATTCGAACCGCCAACCTTCTGATCAGCAAGCCCTAGTCTCAGTGGTTTAACCCACCGCACCACCTGGGTCCCTGTCCCTGTTATACCTAATTGCAAATTCAAATGTATCTCTACCGTGTTTTATGACATCCTTGATATTTTATGTGAGCTGGAACTGGTCTGTGACCGAAATAATAAACTCATTCATACGGTACTTACTACAAAGAAAGTCCCGGCTTGTTCGATGGCGTTTATTCCCAGGCTTGGTATGGCTGCCGTCAGATTCGGAGCAAAACCCATCATGTATTTTGGCCCACAGTCAACTCAGCTCTCCGATATGGCAAGGCTCCCAGACTGGCTTGGGCTGTTGTTCTGAGTTTGCTTCCAAACGGGCTTCAAAGATGAAGAGCGCTTGGAGTGTTTTCTCGCCATCTAGCTGCTTTCCCCCCGAGGGTGTCATCACCCAGAAACTCCCAGAGCAGGGCGTTCTTGAATGCGCCAAACGGCAGCATAGTTGAATGTGCCAGGCATTTAGACAATGCCTGCATTCCACAGGACCCTCCCCGAGCATTTGGCATTTCAGAATATGCTCAGTTTCCTTCGCGGCTGGGTCATAGCACACGCCGCTGCGGGAAACGGTGCGCACGGCTGCCGCTTTTGTGAAGCCAGCTCTCCCTCCTATGCTATTGCTTTTCCATTGTGCTGGTGCACAACTGCACCTTAGGAGCATCAGAAGAGCTGGCTGGCTTAGAACAAGGGCCCATCTAGTCCAGCATCCTGCTTTGTCTCCACCTCCCGTTTGCCCCCCCCCCTTGCCTTTCACCCCACCAGATCCCACCAACAATGATGGAATCGCCACCACTCGCAGCAAGCCAAGTCCTCAGGGCGACAGCCGAACCATGTGGGGAAATTCAGGGCCTCATTCATCCTTGCAGTATACTCCAGAGAAGCAGGCTGCTCTCTATGACCTGGAAACCCCATCCCTTCCGAAGTGGATGAGCTTCTCTTTCTCCTGACTGGGCCAGGAGTGCAGGACAGCAAGGACAGCGTTCCAGAAAAAGCAGAAAGACAAACGTCTACCTCCCTCTCTCATAACGCATCCAGTGACGATGCTGAATGTTGGAAGATTGGGGAGAGATAAAAAGGAAGTGTTTCTTCATGCAGAGCATAGTTAAACTATGGAACTCACCCCCACAAGGGGCAGTGATGGCAACCAACTTGGGTATGCTAGAATTTAGGGTCCCAAATATATAAATCAAATGTTCATAAATTTACAAGGCAAACACATACATAAGTATATAAACCACATGTCTGAAATAGTACAGGAGAGCAATCCTGAAACCATTTTGATCAGGCATCCCCAAACTTTGGCCCTCCAGATGTTTTGCACTACAATTCCCATCATCCCCGACCACTGGTCCTGTTAGCTAGGGATCATGGGAGTTGTAGGCCAAAACATATGGAGGGCCACAGTTTGGGGATGCCTGATTTTGACTCTCCCAAATTGACCTCAAATGTTTCTCTGCAAGGAAGAAGGAATTGGGAAATCCTCCCCATTGTCTTTTGCTTACCTGTCTTTAGGGCATCTTTGTGTATGAATAGGGTGAGCCTGTGACCTGGATTCAGGAATTAAAAATATTTACCATCACATCACACGGGTGGCGCTGTGGTCTAAACTACAGAGCCCAGGACTTGTCGATCATTAGGTCGGCGGTTCGAATCCCCGTGACGGGCTGAGCTCCCGTTGCTCAGTCCCTGCCCCTACCAACCTAGCAGTTCGAAAGCACATCAAAGTGCAAGTAGATAAACAGGTACCACTCCGGTGGGAAGGTAAACAGCGTTTCCGTGCGCTGTTCTGGTTCAACAGAAGCGGCTTAGTCATGCTGGCTACATGACCCGGAAGCTGTAAAGCGAGATGAGCGTCGCAACACCAGTCGTCTAAGACTGGACCTAACGGTCAGGGGTCCCTTTACTTTTACCATCACAAAAGAATGGCCAGGCTGCCCAAGTAAAGCAATCACTGGCCATTGTCAGGTATCCTGGCAGACAGGATTTCTGTTGTAGACTGCCTCCATCTGTGATGTACGTATGATATGATGCTTCTCTGGCCTTGTCAGCATCCTTCTTAAATTGTGGTACCTAGAATTGGATGCAGCATTCTAGGTGTGGTTTGACCAAGGCAGCATAGAGTGGACTAAAAGAGAATTATTGGACAAATTCACAGAGGAGAGGGTTAGTGAAATATACTCGGAGTCGAGAGTGAATTTCATGCTCTTTATTCAGCTCATAGTCATCAAGGAGAAGAGGAGAATACTGGCTCTTTTCCCAAAACCATCTGCTTATATACATAATTTACACAATGGGCCTTGCGTGATTGGCTACTTCAGGGGTACACCTGTGGGCCAATCAGGTTGCAGATTCACTTCTGCCAGCTGCCTGATTGGCTGCTCCTGCAGGCCACTCAGGTTGCGGATTCACTTCCACCTGGAGTTGGATTGGGTAGCTCCTGCAGACCAATCAGACTGCTGATTCTGAATCCTATGGTTCTAGGATTCAGCTCAGTACATAACAGTTATCCATGGCTCGGCTCGGCCTCCATGGTTGGAGTCAGTATTGCTCCCATATACCAATTTCTGGAAATCGCAGGAGGGGAGATGGCTCCTGTGTTCAGGTCTCACAGGCAGAGTCTGGTTGGACACTGGGAGAACAGGAAACTGAACTAGATGGACCCTGGCCTGATCCAGCAGGAGTCTTCTGATGCCTTTATGAGTTCTCCTAGCAACCAGCAGATACAGCACATGGTTGATTTAAGCACTGATCACAGCAAAAGCAGCCACCGGCAACTGGTTGCTCTGGCAAGCGGTCAGAATCCTGCTCAGATTCTAACGTAAGCCGGCGATGTTCAGGGTATTTATTCCAAAGAGATGAATCACTGAGCTGCGAGAAAGAAGATGAAAACACAAGTCGTTGGCGCTTTCATCTAGATTTTTTTAAAGAAAAAAAGAAAGAACGCATTTTGTATTTTTTTTAAAAGAGATTATTTTTAGCCCTTCACTGGATATTCAGGAAATTGCTGCACCTTCCAGAGTATTAATCACACAATGATGGGGTGCCAAAGATGTGAGACAGGAATGCTGAGCAAACCAACAACCGGGAGCTCTGAAACTCTGGAACGGGTTTGTAGGGGAAAGGGAAGAGGAAGGTCTGGGAGGATTAAACTCTCCTGTTCTCTTCCAGCTGGGATAAGTTCCCCTCTCCAGAGAGAACCAACCCACGGAAGGCCATTAATCATTATGGCCTGACGCATCTCCCAGTCCTCAAGTCTAGAGCGAGGGAGACAAGACTGGCGTCCACCTCCCCAGATGTCTTCAGGGCCATTCAGTTGCAATCTGCAGGCTGCCAGCATCCTTCTGAGCTTTCCAATGGATATATTTAAATCTCAGCAGCATCACCCTCCAGCTGGATGTGGGCAGAGGCCCCCATGGGTTGGGGGTGGGGGTGGCAGCAATTCTTGCGCAACTGGGAGGAGGGCCCTTCTTGCTCCTTGTGGCAGATTGTGCTGTATGCAGAGCATCCTTTGAAAAACAGTGGGACGGGAAATTTGCTTTGCAAAACTCCTTGGTACGAAGAAAACATGGGCAAGATTGGTGTTAGGAACTCAGATATATAATCTAAGCGCCAAATGGTACCTAAAACCTAGGCTGCGGTTACCACAATGGGATATCTAGATATCTAGGCACCATTGTTTACAGTGGTACCTCGACTTACGAACGACTCGACAACTGAATTTTTTGACTTACGAATGGGGGTAATGGCTGCGCACTTACGAATGTCTCGAAATCCGGAAAAAAGTGGCGGTTTTAGATAGGGATTTTTCGACTTACAAATTTTTAGATAGGGTTGCTTCGACTTACGAATTTTTCCGTTTACAATGCATTCCTATGGGAAATCGCGTTTCCAATGGCGTTTTTCGACTCACAAATTTTTCGACTTACGAAGGTGCCTTCGGAATGGATTAAATTCGTAAGTCGAGGCACCACTGTATTATTATTATTATTATTATTATTATTATTATTACTATTATTACTATTATTTTCATTCATTCATTTATTTCTTTTCTATACCACTTTGTATTAAGACCTACATTGGCTCCCAGTATGTTTCCAAGCACAATTCAAAGTGTTGGTGCTGACCTTTAAAGCCCTAAACGGCCTTGGCCCTGTAAACCTGAAGGAGCATCTCCACCCCCACCGTTCTGCCCGGACACTGAGGTTCAGCGCCAAGGGCCTTCTGGCAGTTCCCTCCCTGCGAGAAGTGAGGTTACAGGAACCAGGCAGAGGGCCTTCTCAGTAGTGGTGCCTGCCCTGTGGAACGCCTCTGATGTCAAGGAAATGAACAACTATCTGACTTTTAGAAGGCACCTGACTTTTAGAAGACATCTGTTTAGGGACGTTTTTAATGCTTGATGTTTTATCGTGTTTTTGATATTCTGTTGGGAGCTGCCCAGAGTGGCTGGGGAAACCCAGCCAGATGGACGGGGTAAAAAATAATAATAATAAAAATTATTACAGTATTGTTGTTGTTGTTGTTGTTATGAAGAACAACATTCAAAGCGGTTTGCAACACATTAAAACATCAAATAAAACAATCCCAAATAAAATTAATTCACGCTTTCAGCAAATCTCAGACCCTTCTGTAAGTGACATTTTGCTTCCCCCAGTCATCAACTTGGTGCCCAGAGAACTCCACATGGCTGCCATTGGGCCCACACCTGTCACAAAACCCGCCTGGTTATTTTCAAACTCTTGGCAAGGTGGCCTAAGACCTGATGAAGAGTGCTCCAAGTTAAGGCCACCTAGCCTCACATCCTGTTCCCGTAAGCGGCTTGTGAGCACAACAGCACTCTCCCATCAACTAGCATTCATGTCCAATGGGAAGGATATCGACACATCTCCTTTAAATGTTTCTGGGGTTGTCCTTCATACATTGCAAGGTTTGGAGCAGATGAGCCCTGGGGTCCCTAACCACATGCACCCCTCCTCATCCCAAACTATTGGGAGGGGGGTGCCTACAGAAAGGTCTTGAAGCCAGGTCTCTACCTGCAGGACTGACACCTCCTACAGGTCAGATCCATCTGTCCCCAACTCTTTAATGGTCCTTAATGGTGCCCCAAATCCACCACCTTGGGGGTCTGCCTCACCTTACCTCCTGGTAGAGAGCATGCGGTTAGCAAAAGAGTCATAACCATGCAGTGATCTTCCATCACAGCTGAAAAATAGCTCCATAAATAGCACGGTCAAATATTTTAACAAGCCTTCACTAGATTAATGTACTATTGCCTTGAAATGACAACTTGAGTTTAAAATAATAGTGTGTGTTTTCTTGGGGGGGGGATGCAGCTTGCTTTGGCCAAGTCAAATACCATCTGGCTCAACAACTCCCTAAATATTTGAAGCCACACCCCGGACTAGAAAAATGGGGTGGAGGGGAGGGGGAGGAGAGCAAAAGCTGGTTTTCAGCCACAATATATAGAGCTCCTGATTAATTCTGAGTCACGGAGGAACCTTGGAATCCTGGTCTCCCTCTTTCTCGTGAAACACAATCCTCAACAAGGGCCTTCTCGGTAGTGGCGCCTGCCCGGTGGAACGCCCTCCCATCAGATGTCAAGGAAATAAGCAACTATGTATCTTACTTTTAAAAGACATCTGAAGGCAGCCCTGTTTAGGGAAGTTTTTAATGTTTATTGCTGTATTGTTTTTTTTAACATTCGGTTGGGAGCCACCGAGAGTGGCTGGGGAAACCCAGCCAGATGGGTGGAGTATAAATAATAAATTACATTATTATTATTATTATTATTATTATTATTATTATTATTATTATTATTATTATCTTACTATATCCGACAGATCACAGAAGGGATAGAAAGAGCCACCGGCCATCTCAGAAGGGACCCTGAGGATCTTCTAGTCCAAACTCCCGCAATGCAGGATTATGCAGCTGCCCCCATATAGGATCGAACCTGCAACCTTGGCATTATGAGTACCACGCTCTAACCAACTGAGCTATACCAGAGCCAGGCCTAAAGGCTTCCACATTCCCAGTGGGATTTTGGATTTAGAAGGCCTTGCCCAAGAACACCTGAGGACTAAACTATAAAGGTGGGTAAAGGTGGGGAAAGGTGGGGTCGGGAGGGAGGAGGAAAGGAAGGCAAAACTACATTCTTCTTCACATGGCACATAATCGAACTACGGAACTCACTTCCATAGGAGGCAGTGATGGGCACCAACTAGGATGGCTTTAGAACTGGAGGAGAAAAGCTATGAATGAATGACTTCTAGACACAGTGCCTATGCTCAGGGCCGGATTTAGGTTTAATGAGGCTGTAAGCTACTGAAGGTAATGTCCAGCTTGATATGTCCAGCTGTCCTTTGTCAACAACAAATTGTCGCTGTTTTTTTGTGTGTGTGTGTTGAATATATGCTACATGGTAATTTATGGACCTAATAGGTATCTAAAGCCATTTGCACATGTTGCCCTGCAACCAGTCCATGCAGAATGTAGGCACCCTATATATTGAAATGAGCAAACCGGTGATGTTTTAGGGAGCAGTCTAGTAGGCAGGGCCCATGACTTACGGTACATCATAGGAGCCTACACAACACAAAACACTGTTGCTGTATGTAGGCTTTATTTTGTTTTTTTATCTTATATTTTGGAAACGTACATCCGGTTTTTTTCCTTTAATTTTTTGGGGGGCCCCCAAGAGAGTGGGGCCCTAAGCTATAGCTTGTTTAGCTTATACGTAAATCTGGCACTGCCTATGCTTCTGAAAACTGGAAATCACAGGAGGGGAGAGGGTTCTTGTACTCAGGTCTTGCTTGCAAGCTTCCCGTACACATCTGGTCGGCTATGATCTAGTTGAAATTCTTGCATTGCAGGGGGTTGGACTAGATCACCCCTGGTGTCCCTTCCAACTCCACCATTCTATTATTATTATTATTATTATTATTATTATTATTATTATTATTATTATACCGTCCTATACCCTGGGGTCTCAGGGCAGTTCACAGAATAAAATCAAGACATAAAACAACAAAACAGCCGACCAAAATAAAACAACTACCCAATAGCACCCCTCCAAAAAAACCCCACATTTTAAAGGGGCATAGGATGTAAATTGGATCAACCAAAGGCCTGGTTGAAAAGGAACGTTTTTGCCTGGCGCCTAAAGATATATAATGAAGGCGTCAAGCAAACTTCCCTAGGATTCCGGATGAGCCATTGGCCTGATCCAGCAAGCCTCTTCTGATGTTCCTGTGGCAGCAAGGACCCTGCCTTGGAAGATACAATCCCAGGTTCTAGTTACAGGTAGGTAGCCATGTTGGTCTGAGTCGAAGCAAAATAAAAAAATTCCTTCAGTAGCACCTTAAAGACCAACTAAGTTTTTATTTTGGTATGAGCTTTCGTGTGCATGCACACTTCTTCAGATACACGAAGAAGTATCTTCAGGTGTACAATCCCAGGTCTCAGTGTACATCCTGCCACCCACAGCCCGAACAACCAGGTCCAAATTCCCTGCTGTATCTGTTTTTGTTTTTCCCCCAAAGTCACCAATCAGCCCAAGATGGAGAGTGGTTATCAGGCTCCCCTTGCAGAGCCGCGCCTGTCAACTTAGCACACCAAAATATTTATCTGCTCGCTACAGTCGAAGCACGAGGTGTTGGCACTGGGCTCGACGGGCAAGAGGTCCTCGAAACAGATCCCGGCAACTTGCCCACAATGTTGCTTTGAATTACACCTTTATTTCTGGGAAGGAAACCTTGCCAGCAGCAGGCATCAATGCTTCCTAAGATCATGATGGGACTAAGTGCCCAGTAACTCCCAGCAAAAGTCCCGGAGATTACAATTGGAGTAACAGAGACAGTGCTGTTTTGCCAAAGAAACAAATATGATGGATCAAAAAAGGTAAAGGGCCCCCTGACCATTAGGTCCAGTCGTGACCGACTCTGGGGTTGCGGCGCTGATCTCGCATTATTGGCCGAGGGAGCCGGCGTACAGCTTCCAGGTCATGTGGCCAGCATGACAAAGCCGCTTCTGGAGAACCAGAGCAGCGCAGGGAAACGCTGTTTACCTTCCCGCTGGAGCAGTACCTATTTATCTACTTGCACTTTGACGTGCTTTCAAACTGCTAGGTTGGCAGGAGCTGGGGCCGAGCAACAGGAGCTCACCCCATTGCGGGGATTCATAGAATCATAGAATCATAGAGTTGGAAGAGACCACAAGGGCCATCCAGTCCAACCCCCTGCCAAGCAGGAAACACCATCAAAGCATTCTTGACATATGCCTGTCAAGCCTCTGCTTAAAGACCTCCAAAGAAGAAGACTCCACCACACTCCTTGGCAGCAAATTCCACTGCCGAACAGCTCTTACTGTCAGGAAGTTCTTCCTGATGTTTAGGTGGAATCTTCTTTCTTGAAGTTTGAATCCATTGCTCCATGTCCGCTTCTCTGGAGCAGCAGAAAACAATCTTTCTCCCTCCTCCATATGACATCCTTTCATATATTTGAACATGGCTATCATATCACCCCTTAACCTTCTCTTCTCCAGGCTAAACTTACCCAGCTCCCTAAGCCGTTCCTCATAAGGCATCGTTTCCAGGCCTTTGACCATTTTGGTTGCCCTCTTCTGGACACGTTCCAGCTTATCAGTATCCTTCTTGAACTGTGGTGCCCAGAACTGGACACAGTACTCCAGGTGAGGTCTGACCAGAGCAGAATACAGTGCTACTATTACTTCCCTTGATCTAGACGCTATACTCCTATTGATGCAGCCCAGAATTGCATTGGCTTTTTTAGCTGCTGCATCACACTGCTGCCTCATGTCAAGTTTGTGGTCTACCAAGACTCCTAGATCCTTCTCACATGTACTGCTCTCAAGCCAGGTGTCACCCATCCTGTATTTGATTCGAACCGCCGACCTTCTGATCTGCAAGCCTTAGGGCTCAGTGGTTTAGACCACAGCGCCACCCGCTGTGATGAATAACGCCCTTGTCAAACTGGGAAGGTCCATGGGCTAGCGGTCCTAGAATCATAGGATTGTAGAGTTAGGAGCAATTTCGATGGCAACTGAGTTTCTAGCACTGCTTGCAGGGCTCTATTGAATGGCCCTCTGGTGTGAGAGAGGCGACCCAAACAGCCCTGGATGAGGCAGGCGACTCAGGTGCATTGGGACATGTAGGGGCAGCACGACTGCCCCCTCGGATTCACTCCGAGACCCATCCAATGAGGAGCACACATTCCCTGCCAAGCTGCTCCCGGGAGGCCCCCAGCAAGATGTCATCCGGGGACTTACAACTGACTAAACTTGTTGATCGACAGGTGGTCACACGGTTTGCCATGGAGGCTCCTCCTCGGCGCGCTAAAAATAAGGCAAAGGTAAACGCAGCTCCGTGGGCCCCCAGGTGTTTTCCTCCACACCAAGCCGCCGGTGGCTCCCCCACCTTGGAGAAAAGTCGGCTGCCCGAGTCCGGCCGCCTGGAAGGATACTGCAAGAGCAATAAGGATTTTTAGGGGCATTATGGTGGTGCAAAAGAAACACAGCTGCCCCCAAAAGTCCCTCATTTTCCCTGCGTTGAAGAGCAACGGTGGTGCTGGGTAAGGAAGTTTTTGTGTTTCACACTCGTACAAAGAGCTCAGAGTGCCAGGCGAGGTTCTCTGCCCTCCCACCTTTTCTCTGCACAACCACCTTGTGAGGTAGGCTGAGAGAGAGAGAGAGAGAGAGAGAGAGAGAGAGAGAGAGAGAGAGAGAGAGAGAGAGAGTAATGGGCCTACAATGACGCAATGAATGAGCTTCATGGCTGAAAGGGGGTTTGAGCCTGGGTCTCCCGAGCTGTCGTCCGACATCCTGACCAACTGCTACACCACAAAGTGAATCTTGGCAGTTCACACTAACCATGTATATATTCTTAGGTTGTGGGCTTTCGGCAAGGTCCCTAAGAAATAAAGCGTTGAGATCCAGTGTTAGCCCTACTCAGAGAATGAATGGACATGACTAACTAAAGCTATGAACAAGCATTAAAAAAAACATTTTTAAAAAAATCACAAAAACTGTAGTTTAAGGGTGCTGGGAGTTGTAGCACAGTGAGGGGGTAAACTACAGTTCCCAAAAAATGGGTTGGGGGGGTCATGATATGTAAACAGCCTTAGGTCCATTCATTACACTGCATCTAACTGAGTGGGGATATACAACCCTACGTTATACAGCAGAAAGTCAGGCAGCCCAGGACAATTTGAACATAACAGGCGAGCATTGAGCAAGAGTCCATTCACATTTTGCTCAGCCATAAACCCAGGTTTGCATACCAAGGCAATGTTGGCTCCCAAGTTTTTGGGCGGCCTTGGGTGAGAGAGTAAGTGCTTCCCTTACTTCCATCGTTGCCAACTGCTGAGGCTCCTCTGCCTCGACACCAAGGAGTAAGCAGGCAATGGCCGCTGCTCCTCTACCTTTCTCACCACTGGAATTGGCTCAATTATCCCCTCTGGGCTGGAACGAAGGGCAGGTAAACAAGCAAGCTGCCATGGTGAAAAAGGTTCATTGTCCGGGTGGGAGGGGGCTATTGGGTGCGAGGCCTCGGCACATGCCCGAGCATGCCGACCTATGACCCTGACCCTGTGCACCAAACGGACATTGAACAGAGAGCCAAAGCAAATGCTGATTCTCGGGGCAGACAGAATTATGACACAGTCACAGAATTATTTGGATACAATTCTGTGCACACTGAGGGTCCCTATTTAACATACGGTATACAACCAGCATTAAGAGAGGAGGGACGGGCAAATTTGCCAGTTTTGGTTTCCCTCAGTTTTTCGTTTTTCCCATTCTTCAGTTTTCCACATTTTCACATCGGTTTGTGGTTTTTTTAAAAGTCCTTATGAAAATTTGACAGCATCATAGTGCAAATTTCTCCTAATAGACACGTTTGCATGCATGTTGCCTAATATGCTTTATTTTTTTGCAAAGCGGTTTCCCCAAATTGAATGCAATTTTTTTTGCAGGGTATTTTCACTAACGTATGCATATTTATGCACAGTTTACCCTGGTGTATGCATTTCTGTATCCCTTTTTTTGGCTGGAGGACTGCATTGCAGAGAACTGTGGATTTTGAAGGATGGTTCTGTGTTTTGGTTATCACGTTGATTCAGAAAGTACCAGTTAGGAGAGTCTGCCTCCATATGGGAACTGATTCTAATTTCTCCTACATCCAATATGCCAATACAGTCATACCCCGGTTTAAGTACGCTTTGGTTTGAGAACTTTCAGTTTAAGTACTCCGCGGACCCGTCTGGAACGGATTAATCCACTTTCCATTACTTTCAATGGGGAAGTTCGCTTCAGGTTAAGTACGCTTCAGGTTAAGTACGGACTTCTGGAACCAATTGTGTACTTAAACCGAGGTACCACTGTATACTTGTAATGTACTTCAAAGACCAAACACGTTTGTACATGTGTTACAAGCAATTTAACACATATAGGTGAGCCTTATTGCTGGTTGTGTACGTACAATTCCTTGCTACATTCATCACAGACCATATTTTTAGATGTACATGCTGACAGAATCTGTGGAGAAGCCCATTGCTCCCTACAGAGTCAGGTTTCCTCAGTCCAGCCTCCCACCTTCCCACAGGACAATTATTGCTCTCTCTCAAAACATGAAATCCTCGTCCAAAATCCGTAACGGGTCTATACTTTTCTTAGGCCAATCACACAGTCACAAAACAGCATGCAAGCTTCTGAGTACCCCAGGACACTTCCTCAGGCTAGATGGTAAAGAAAAGGAAGAATTCTGGGGAACTCATATGCCTTGGGGGCTATTTTTGAAGGGAACTCGGAAACGACAACTAATCCAGAATGCGGCAGCTAGACTGGTGACTGGGAGCGGCCGTCGAGACCACATAACACCGATCCTAAAGGATCGTCACTGGCTCCCAGTACGTTTCCGAGCACAATTCAAAGTGTTGGTGCTGACCTTTAAAGCCCTAAACGGCCTCGGTCCAGTAGACCTGAAGAAGCGTTTCTACCCCCATCATTCTGCCCGGACACTGAGGTCCAGCGCCGAGGGCCTTCTGGCGGTTCCCTCGCTACAAGAAGTGATGTTACAGGGAACTAGGCAGAGGGCTTTCTTGGTGGTGGTGCCCACCCTGTGGAACACCCTCCCACAAGATGTCAAAGGAAAAAAACAACTACCAGACTTTTAGAAGACATCTGAAGGCAGCCCTGTTTAGGGAAGCTTTTAATATTTGACGAATTATTATGTTTTAATATTTTGCTGGAAGCCGCCCAGAGTGGCTGGGGAAACCCAGCCAGATGGGTGGGGTATAAATAAATTATTATTATTATTATTATTATTATTATTATTATTATTATTACAAATGAGAAGGTAGGGAACCAGGCTGAGGGCCTTCTCGGTAGTGGCACCCGCCCTGTGGAACGCCCTCCCATCGGAGGTCAAGGAGATTAATAACTACACAACTTTTAGAAGACATCTGAAGGCAGCTCTGTATCAGGACGTTTTTAATGTTTGATGCTTTATTTTGTTTTTATATGTGTTGGAAACCACCAAGATTGGCTGGGGAAACCCAGCCAGATGGGTGGGGTGTTGTTGTTGTTGTTGTTGTTGTTGTTGTTGTTGTTGTTGTTGTTGTTGTTGTTGTTTTGTGATATTCTGGTTTGCCTAAGAAAGGTAAGGCCCCCGTTACGGATATGGGATTTTCCTTTTTATGAACAAGAGCAGGCATCCCCAAACTCGGCCCTCCAGATGTTTTGGGACTACAACTCCCATCATACCTAGCTAGCAGGACCAGTGGTCAGGGATGATGGGAATTGTAGTTCCAAAACATCTGGAGGGCCAAGTTTGGGGATGCCTGAACAAGAGGAACATCAGCTAATTGGGTACACCCTGCCCATTGACAGAGGCATAAATAGACAAAGGAACAGGCCCAAGGAAGGGGACCACAGAACCCTTGGCCCCCTCCTACGCCATGCTCTTTAGCTGAGGAGAGAGAATGGAGGTCTCGCTTGCCAAAACGGACCACAGTCCAGCTGTCTGCAGCAACAGCAAGATGATAATACTGTCCCCACAGCAGAGCGTTAAACAGTCCTGTGGTCACCGCTCAGGAGATGGGGGGGCACGGGGTACATCGTGCCCCTGCCTGGGGTAAAAAAGGGGGTCCTCGGAGCCAAAGGAGGGGAGCCAGAAGATTCCTGGGACCTCAGAAAACATTTGCCTTCTATGTGCGAAGACGAGCAATGACATTTTGAGTAAGCCTACATATTTATTTATTCATTCATTCATTCATTCATTTGTTTATACCCCGCCCATCTGGCTGGGTTTCCCCCGCCACTCTGGACGGCTTCCAACAAATACTAAAATACATTAAAATATCACAGATTAAAAACTTCCCTAAACAGGGCTGCCTTTAGGTGTTTTCTAAATGTCAGGTAGTTGTTTATCTCTTTGACCTCCGATGGGAGGGCGTTCCACAGGGCGGGTGCCACTACCGAGAAGGCCCTCTGCCTGGTTCCCTGTAGCTTTGCTTCTTGCAGTGAGGGAACCGCCAGAAGGCCCTCGGCGCTGGATCTCAGTGTCCGGGCTGAACGATGGGGGTGGAGACGCCTCTTCAGGTATATAGGACCAAGGCCGTCAAGACACTTATTCTTCTGCCAGCCAGCGCCGTCTTAAGCGCCCCTGTCGCCATGGTGCGCCGGATCTCTCCGGCGCCCTTCCACCCCGTTTCCCAGCGCGGTGGGCAGGTGGGCGCGGCGCTGCTGTGCGGCAGGCGGGCAGGCAGGCACAGCGCAATCTCTCTGGCGCCCTCCCGCCCCGTTTCCCAGCGCGGTGGGCAGGTGGGCGCCGCGCACAGCTGCGCAGCGGACCGGACCGGCCGGCCAGCGGGTGCAGCTCGCAGCGCCCTCCTGGCGGGCCGGCGCCATGGTGCCCTGCGCCACCGGGGGTCTACGACGAGCCGGCCCTGCTGCCAGCGTGTCCCATTCCCCCGAGCAACTTCTCCCAGGCAACCCAGAGAGGCAGCACTGAGGTTCTGGCAAAAGATAGCGCGAGCAGATAAGGTGAGAAGGCAGGTTTGCCTTGCCCCTCCCGCAGGAGATGTGCTCCGCCTACTGATGAGACTGCCATCTGCCATTGAGGCCAAATAACCGCTAAGAAGGGATGCTGACGGGCAGCTTTGGGATAGTCAAAAGGGGAGGACACAAAGAATGGCTGCTCCAGGGTCAAAAACGCCTGCAAAGGATGCTCCAGAGTTCTGTCGATCCGCCTGCCCATTCTCCAGAATTCCTCCCATAAGCCTTACATTCTGTTGCAAGCAGAGGCGATCTTTTCCTCCCGTCAGCTCTGCACCCCCACAAAAAAAGTTCGTCCAACACGTTTTGGACACTTCAGACACTTTCTCGGCTTGCCTCTAACAGATTCAGCAAAGCCACCACCGTTGCACAACCACACGGCTCCTTCACAAACCGTGACAAACTTTAAAAGATTCCAAATGTCAAAAAGGCACACAGTGACTGGAAGCGGGGCATCTACGCAACGCTCGCAGCAAAGTTTTGCAAATGAGAATGTGTCGATCTTTTGGCAAGATCTGCCTAATAAACACCACCAAGGTCAGGGCCGGCCCACCCGTGAGACAAGGTAAGGCAACTGCATCAGGCGGCAGGATCCACAGGGGCAGCAGATCCTGATGTAGATCTTTATTCCCAACCACCTACCCATGTTCCTGATGCAGATATTCACTCACCCCTGGGGAGGGGGTGCTATTTTGTGGTTTTGCCTCAGGTGTCAAAATGTCTTCAGCAGACCCTGACCACGGTAAAAACTAGTTGGTGGGCTGGGCACATGTGGACGGGGAGTGATCACAAAGCTATGAGACATTCCTGGCCCCTTCACAATGTTTTTAGGTGCCAGGCGAAAATATTTTGATTCACCCAGTCCTTTGGAGTTCAATTCTGAGTGGGGCACGGTTGAATATATTATTCTGTTTTAGGTTGGCTTTATTTTTCGTTTGAATCTACAGGTGAAACTCGGAAAATGAGAATATCGTCGAAAAGTGCATTTATTTCAGTAATGCAACTTTTTATTTTTTATTTTAATTTTTACAAATGCTTTCTTATGGAAATTCCACAGTAATAAAACAAATAGTTACAATAATACAAAAATAAACAAAAATAAACATCTCTTTCATTAATTACATTCCATTTACAGTATAATTGACCTGCCTAATGACAAATAATTACAATTACAACAAATAAAGGCTTGACATATCTTGCTTTGCATATCATGCATCCATCTCATATATTGGTTTCACCTTTTAAATTGCATTACTGAAATAAATGCACTTTTTGACGATTTTCTGAGTTTCACCTGTATGTTGCATCTTTGTTTTCATAATTCGCTCCAAGTTCATTTTCTGCAGAAAAGCAACTAATAAATCTATTTTAAAAAATCCGTAATGAATTAAATTCCTGTATCGTTAATGGGGAAAGGCCTGCTAGAAGCGTGTGTGTTTTTTAAATCTGCTTTTCCTGTCACATGTTAATCTCGCAGCTGATTTCCTGTCCATGAGGACTGCTAGAGTTCTCAAGGAATTCCCCCCCCCCAGTGTTTCATGGACAAACAGAGGGACATTTCTCACATCACATGACCAGGGCTGGCCAAAAACATTTTGGCACCTAAGGCGAACCACACCTGCAAGAGAACGAGGGGTGAGTGATTATCTACATCAGAAATTTAGGTTGCTTGATTTGTGGATAATTTGGTGCTTTTGCACAACAAAACTGTTTCCACTCGACCACCACCACCCCCCAAAAGAAAAACACTCCTGAATTATTATTTTTCACAGTAAGGAAATTGGCAGGGCACTGAAAAAGTGTGGGGTAACAAGGGCTTGGCGCAACATTGTATAAACTCCCCATAAATAAATGAGAGTGGATAGCCAATAAACAGCAGAATGCACAAAGCGGAATTTGCGCAAAGCAATCAAGAGGAGAGCTCAAGAAACTATCTGTCTGGAGGTGACCCAAGACTGATTCGCTATGCCAGTTAAGATGCAGGTATTTCATAAAGAGGCATTGTGTTTTGTAGAAACTTCATCCAAACCCTCCGCTCTCTGAGCCACTGCAAAACAGGGTTCCTTTGCAGACAAACGTGACCTCCAGAAGAGGGACTTTGTGGGCCAGTTGGATAAAACGTAAGCTCATCTCGCCCCCAAAACCCCGACTCTGGAATCACCGCATCCAAAAGTTCACATTTATATCACAGAGCGCTCCCCCGGATTCTTTCCCTGCCTAGATTTCTCCCTTAAGAGACAGTTTCCCAACCCTCCTGACAAGCTGAGACGAGATGGGAAAAGTTCCTGCACTGTGCAGAAACACACACACACACCCATCTCCCCACCAACCAAGCGAAGATCTTACTTACTCAGAGTCTGCTGACTCTCATTCACGGCCAGATAGCAAAGTCTTTGAAGGATCAGATTTACGCTTGTTATCAAGGGTGGGGATAAACTGGCAGGAGTGAACTGCAAGAGCCACAATCTGATGGGAACTTTGAACATCCAGATCACCCCAGGCTCTGCAGAATTCACTAGACCGCAATCCTCTGTGGCAGACCATGAAAGCAGCTTCACAGCAGCGGCTGCAGAGTAGCCCTTAGAACCGCCTCAGAATTTGGCTCTCCTGAAATCCCTCAAGGACCAGAACAACCTGCCTCTTCTTACCCCAGAGGCAATCTGGGCGCCCTGTGCTTTCCGACAGGCCCCATCCCAACCTCTGCTGTTTTCCTTCCTGTTACCATCACCTCCCCAACACGCTTTGTGCCATGGGTGTTGCCCAGGGAGGGAGGGGGGCAGGGAGGGGCAGCTGTCTCCCCCCCCCCAAATCAATAAAAATCCAAAGCAAACTGAGGTTCGGCTGCCCCTAACAAAAGGCCTGCCCCCCAACAAAATCCCTGGCTACACACCCATGCTCTGCGCCCGCAACTTTCTTCAACACAGATTTGTAAGAAATGCTTCACTGGATCAGATCAAGGACTCATCTAGCTCAGTGGAATTCTCCCTTTGGGGGTATACTGTGTCTATCCATGGAGGTTCCTTGCATTACTTTTAATTTACTGCTTTGCAGCAGGCCGCTCACACCTCAGCTGCACGGTTTCTGCGCAATACTATTATTATTTAAACCATATATTTCTCCCTGCAAAGGACGCAAGGCAGCACCATTTTACAAAAAAACGACAAAGCATGCAAGCGATTAAGAAAAAACAACAACCCTAAAAACCAACGGATTACCCCCAGAAGTCAAAACTGACAGCAGGAGTCTTGGCGAAAGCCAAGGTTCTCTGGAATAAAAAGCCAGGCATGCCTGTTTGTTTTCCAGATGTGGCAGTATGCCTGCACCTGAGAGTTGAGTGATGCACCAACCCACCTCAAAGCCGGCAAGGGAGGGGGGGAGGTAATTGAGATAGCTCAGTTTGTAGAGCATGAGACTCTTAATCTCAGGGTCATGGGTTCAAGTCCCACACTGGGCAAAAGATTCCAGCATTGCAGGGGTTTGGACTGGGTGGTCCCTTCCAAGTCTACAATTCTATGATTCTACCGGCTTCTAAAATTATACATTCACATGGAGAAAGCAGACAGATGTTTTTTCCGCCTGTCTCATAAAACTAGAACTCAGCATCACCCAGTCCAGCTGATGGGCAGGCAAGAGGAAGTTCCATATTATTAAGATTGATCTTCTTTAAGTTGTCATTATCAATGCACGAAACTCATTGACACAAGGTGCGACGGTTTTAGGAGGGGTTGAGGCCCATTCATGCATCAACGGCTCCTCTTTGTGCTGGGTAAGCGGAACCTCCATACCGAAGTGCAATCTATCTCTGAATCCCAGGTACGGTAGTCAGGGCTGTGAGCTTCAGGTATCCCATGGCGAGAGGGGCTGCCCTGGCTTAGGGATCCTTCAGCAACCCCCGAACCAGCAGGGTCTCCTTCCGAGATGTCCTTACGAAGCCCCCCAAAGGAAACTGTCTGAGCACGTACATAGCAGCCTATGTCTGGCTCCGTAGCTGTCCTCCAGGAGGCTGGACACGCTGTATTTTGCAAAGCAAAGCAGCCACGTGGAGACAAGTCAAGCCATTGGGGGTTGGGGAGTCAGGCCAGCAGAGGCTGGGCTCCACGTGGGTCTTTTTCTGGGGTGGGGGGCTTGGTTTCTGCATCCCCGTCCTTTAAAAATAAAATAAAATGCTCTCTTCCCCCAACCCCGCCAAGCCACCTGCTTCCCGAGTTCCACATCTCGGGCAGAGCAAGGAGCCCAGCTCCAGGGGGTGGGACGGGAGCGCCCCCACCCCCACCTCTCTCTCTTTCCAGCCGAGCAGGCGGGCGCCAGTGTCTGCGGAACGCTCCCGGGGGAGCCCCGGTGCTCCGCTCTGCCCGCCCGTCTGGCTGGCGGCTTCCGCCTCCCCCCCGCCTGCCCCCCCATCTGACAAAAGCCCACCGGCCAAGAGAGGAGGGGCTGGGAGGGGGAAAGGGGGCGGGGAGCTGCCAGGGGGGTCTCTCCCCCCCCGCACTTCTGATTGCATAACACCAAGAGACAGGCAGGGAGAGAAGGAAGGAGGGGGTGCCGCCCCCCCGCTCTTTCCCCCTTGGAGTGCCCCCCTCCCCAAATACACCTGCCAGCGTCCGGAGCCCAGGCGAGGATCCCCGCGCAGAGGAGAGCGGGGGAGGGAAGCTGGGGGAATCCCCAGAGGGGGCTCCCCCGAGAGGACTCACCCGGCGGCGTTGCACAGGCGAGGGTGTCAGAAGAGACTCCAGCGGCGGCGGGGGGGCCACGGGGACTCTCCCGGCTGCTTGCCTGGAGCCGAGGCCGGGGAGGGGGGAAGAGGCGACCGGGTGCCTCCTGGCGTGGCCGCCGCCCCTGCCTCCCTCCTTCGCTGGCTGGCTGCTTCTTCTCCTCCCCGGCAGGCGGATGGAGGTGGGGAGGGGGTGTTTCGGCCGGTCAGGGGACGCCCCCCCCAAAAAAATCTTACCGCGGCCGATCGCTCAAGAGGGAGTCTCCCCGAGCTGTCTGCCTGCTTGCCCCGCGGGGCAGCGACTCCTCTGCCCGCCCCGTCGGCGGAGACGGGGGTGTGGCCCGGCAGCCAAGGGAGGCTGGGAGGGAGGCAGGGAGAAGAGCTCTGGCTGTGGGGTGGGGTGGTGGCATATAGGGAACTAAAGCCGATTGTGAGGGGGGGGCTCTTTGGAACAGGGGAAACGGCTCTCTGCCCCCCCCCCAAAAAAAGCGCTCCGGCCCACACCTGGCCAGAGGTGTCTCTGCGCTGCCAGCAGGGTGCCCCCTCCTCTCTCTCCGCAGTTGGAGTGTTGGTGAGCACCCCGCGACCTCGCGCAGCGGGGGCACTTCCTCGCCTATGCAAAGGCCTGGAGCTCACGCATTAAAGAAAAAAAGAACGAGGAGGGGAGAAGAGAAACTGCAGCTCCCCCGCCACAATCCGTCTCCACTTTGCAATATTTCCCTGCCGCTTTAAGAACCAACAAGCGACCGCGCGCCCGGAGCGTGGGAACAGGCTCCCAAGCTTCGCCAAGCCGGCGCCCCTTGCAGACGTTGCCGACTGCAACTGAGCTGCCAAGGCTGCGAGAAGCCGGGGGGGGGAAGAGTAGAGGCCGGGGGGGGGGTGCTGCTGCGCGCAAAACGCAGGGAGGCGACAGGCAAGCAGGTAAGGTCCCTGCCCCGACCAGCCTGCTTGCAGTCCAACATGCTCCGGAAGGGGAGCGGGGTGTAGTATAGGCGCTGGAAGAATGAGGGGAGCAGGGGAGACTTCTCTTGCGTTATCAGGCAGCTGCAGCAGGGAAAGAAGCAAGCGAGCAGATGCAATTTTGAAATTGCCACCACGCCCACCCGCAGCTACACAGGGCTCCGGAGCTGGGGGGAAAAGGCCTTGCGGACGGTTCTGTAGGAACAGCAGCTGGAAGGAACCAGCGACTGCAGGCACAACAACTTGGATGTTTCCACACTTTATTCCTGTCTGGGGAAAGGGGCAAAAATGGCTGTTTGCCTCTCCTCCTCCACCACCACCACCTCCTGATCTCAAAACATATTACGGGGCCTTCTGAAGGACTGCTGCTGTTACTAGGAGTCGTTCACGCATATCTGCGCCTGTCTTAGGGACTAGAATCTTAACTTTTAAAGTGCATGCCCAGGATGCTGTGCTTTGCGTCTAGTTTCTGCACTTGCATGGTGTGGCTGCAGAATCACTGCACAGGAACACAATCCTGCCTGTCATTGCAGGGGGTTGGACTAGATGACCCTCAGGCTCCCTTCCAACTCTACAATTCTATTATCTTCTTGCACACCTGAGTTCAATTACATAGGCTGAAATTCCACCCCCCATTCATTATTATGACGATTTATTAAATGTATCATATGCCTATGTTTCTCAGCGACTCACAATAAAATCCTAGACATTTCAGGGCCAGGTACGATCGCGCGGAATAGGCTCACTGTACATGTCCAGAGGCGCTCTCCTCTTTTTAAATATTGCATCATGTGGTTTGACCCCAAGAACGCAAACACCAGTTAGTTCTGAGCCCCAGTAAGCCTTTTGCATAAATCAGGCACTGCCTCCACACCCATTGGCTGAAATTCTGTGATGTCACAGTGGCTTCTGCAATGATACAGGCCATCTGTATGGTCATAGAATGCGCCTGAACATTCCAACTGCTAAGGAGTAAAATCATCAGTGCAAAGGGACAAGGAACATCAGATAATATGTGCTGTTGTGGGTGGAAAATATTAGGACGCTGCCTTGTACCAACTCAGACCATTGGTCCATCTAGCTCAGTACTGTCCACACTGACTGGCAGCAGCTCTCCAGTTTTTCAGATGGCATCTCCCCCTACAATCCGTGGAGATGCGAGGGACCACTGAGTATGATCTTTCCTCTGAAATAAGGCAGGCTGAATGTGAAAATAGAAAAAAAATAACAATATATTAACTAATGCTTTCTACTTTGGGGGGACGGGGGGGGGGGAAGAATTGCAATTTTGTTCTGATTATCCCCCAATTTCCGTGTTGAGCCACTGTGTACAAACAAGCAGCTACGTGGAAAGCCTGTATCATTCCCCGCACTCCCAACTTTAAACCGTCTCAGCATGTTTTAATGTTTTACAAAAGCTAGCATTTAATAACATTTAGGTTAAAAAGTAGCATTTAGAAACATTTAAACAGCTCATCAGTGGGATAAGCTAAAATACACCATTTAAAAACAAAACTTCCCTGAACTTCCCATAAACACAGTTTCTTACTCTGTTATCTTTTGAGTCAAAACAGTTCCTTCCCATCAGCATCCAGGTCATTCGAAAGAACCATTCTGCCAGTTTATTAGCAATAACTGCTTGTTTATCATCCGAGGTCACACTCCGAACAATCCCTGGGAATCGAAACCAAGGCAAAAACTTTTCAGCTGTTCGCATTACTTTGTTCAGTATTATTGCTGCCGCTCACTTTTAATTTCCTTCCTAGAATGCGCCCTGGGAATCATTTAATGAGATAAAGAAATAAACAGCAGGATGGATTTGCTGCGCCTCCAATGGTCACACTTGAGGTTTGATTTGCAAAAGCAAAAGTTCTGTTGCAAAAGAGGGTGCTGCCTGAATTTCAACAGGTGTGGTTATTGTGGCCTTTGAGACAGACATGAAGAGTCACCTGTTGAACTTCTGCCTGCTGTGGACCAGAAGAAGAGGAATCAACCTTCACTGCCAGAGAACAATGCAAATCATTATAGCATCTTATGCACTAGGAAATTTGGGGAGGGGGGGATATTTGCACCATAGACTTGCAACTAGTTGGCTTATTTACATTTGCGCCTTGCTGTTCCGTAATTGTCATCAAGGCAGCTGCCAGTTGCTGCTTCCCCCCCCCCCCCACAACGTCTCACTCTTTTTTTTGCTCTGCAAATTCGGTGTCCTTTCCTACAACCGGCAAGCACAGTTAAGTCTGGTGCTGCAAGAACGCCCTCTAGTGGCTCCAGGTGTGTGTTTTTCCCCGGATGCTGCGGACCACTGTTGTGAATTGCGCCGTGATGCGCCTTTCATGAGGACTAGAACCTTATTTTTCTATAACGCAAGGCATTTTCGCGATTCCCAGCCCAGTTAAAGCACTTAAGTGGAGTTGTTGAGCGTGCAATGATTACAACATGCCTGAATAAATAAATAAAAGCAACGTTCACTGTTAGATTTTTGACTCCTACTTACTCCCAAGAGCAAGTCAGGAGTTAGTTTTTTAAAACTTTAAAAGCTTTGTTTCCTGGGGGGAAAGCTTGCTGCGTGGTGGGTTGCTCTTAAAAGGCGCAGGAGCTAGGAAAAGAAGTTGGCAACCGCAGCAGTGCAAGGCAAGGCTGATCGACCTCCTTTTAACGTGGGGAAAAACCCCTTAAATAAAAAGCCGGCCTGGCTTCCTTTCCAGCGACTGGTACGATTAAGGTGCAGGACCTTGGTGAGTGAATGCTCTCCCGTGTTTGCTTTAACGTGGGAAACAAACGGAGTCGAGCTGAGATCGCTAGATTCCCCTCCGGTGTGGCTCCTCGTCCCCTTTCCCCTTCCCTTTTTTTTTTTCTTTAAACTTTCGCTTTGGGGTCTTAAATTGCCCTAAAAATGAGCCCCTCCCTCTCATTCTCTCTGGCGCGCCCACCGGGGCGAGGGGAAGAGGCATTCGGCCCGCGCGGAGTTTTATCGAGGCACGGACGGGGTTCGAACCCGTGATCTTCGGTTTACGAGACCGACGCCTTACCACTTGGCCACCGCGCCTGCGTTGAAAGCCTCGCCTCACTCCCATCTAGGCTGGCGCCGCTCCCGAGGCGACGTCGGCGCGCGCCCCCGACGCTCGCTGCGCTGTCCTGCTTTTTTTCTTTTGTCCGCCGCCAAGCGGCAGCCCTAGGAAGCGCACGAGCAACACACACCCAGTGCGCCTGCGCCTGCGTGTTCTCTTGGTTCTGTTGCAGGAAGACGGTCAGATCCCGTTCTTGCAACTCCGCACCGAGCAAATGCAGAGGAGCTCCGGGGGGGGGGGGGGGAGAGAGACACGACACCTGCGGAGAGGCGGGCGCATGCCCACCCCAAATCCTCGATTGCGAGCTGCTCTTTCCTTTTCAATCAATTTTTGATCCACTAAAGCAGATCGAGGGACGAACACAGTATTGAAAGTGGCACAAGGCTGTCATTGAAAATAATTGATTTACGTATAAGCTAAACAAGCTATAGCTTAGGCCCCACTCTCTTGGGGCCCCCCCAAAAAATCCACTATTAATATACTTCTTCTTAATTGTATTTCAGTTCAACAATAACTTTGATAAAATACATAGTTTGTTATGTGCTTTAGATACCTATTAGGTCCATAAATTACCATATAGCATATATTCAACACAAAAAACAGCGATAATTTGTTGACAAAGGACAGCTGGACATATAAAGGGCCCCATTACCTTCAGTAGCTTACGGCCTCATCAAACCTAAATCCGGCCCTGATTGTAACTATAGACCAGATTTTCTTCAAACCATTCAAGTTACAAGAAAGGAGGTTCTGACTAAACATCAGGAAGAAAATTTTGACAATAACAATTTAGCAATGGAGTAGTAGACACTCTTTTGGGACTCCAGAGGTTGTGGACTCTCCTTCCTTGGATGGTTGGACGGCCACCTGTCATGGATGCTTGAGTTGAGATTCCTGCATAAAAGACTTTTAATGTATGCAACGACGGCAATGGGAATGCTACTAGCCCAGAGATGGAAGGAGGAGTACCAGCGAAAGAAAAATGGCAGATGAAACTCATGGACTCTGCAGAGATGGCGAAACTGACGAGAAAGATTCGAAACCAGGGAGATCAAGTATTTTCTAAAGCCTGGAATAAATTTGTAGTTTATTTAAAAGATCACTGTAAACAGTTATAATCTGGCAGGGACGTAATGACAATTGTAATGTAGCAATTACTTGTGATAATTGTGGTTATTTAAAATAGATGGATAATGGTAAAAGATGCAGCAAATCTAATCTTAAAGATGGAACCCATGGAGGGAGGGAGGGAGGCCTGAAGGTTCAAAAGAACCTTGTACTTTAATGTTTGAAATGGTTTTGTTAAAATGAATAAATTATGAAAAAAACAATTAAAAATTATTTAAAAATAAAAAGATACTCCTGCATTGCAGGGGGTTGGACTAGATGACCCTCGGTTCCCTTCCAACAATTCTATGCTTCTGTGCTTCTGTTGGCCAACAATAACACCTTGACTTTGGCCCAGAAGCAAATGGACAACCAGTGCAGAAACTGAGCAGGCTTCTTAGCTGCAGTTTAGCCGGTGCCAGATTCACGTATAAGCTAAACAAGCTATAGTTTAGGCCCCCACTCTCTTGGGGGCCCCCCAAAAAATAAAGGAAAAAACTGGATGTACATTTCCAAAATATAAGATAAAAAAACAAATAAAATAAAACCTACATACAGCAACAGTGTTTTGTGTTGTATAGGCTCCTATGAGGTAAGTACAGTGGGACCTCGGTTTATGAGCACCTCAGTTTACGAATTTTCGGTTTACAAACGCCACAGACCCATCTGGAACGGATTAATTCACTTTCTATTACTTTCAATGGGAAAGTTCGCTTCAGTTTATGAACACTTCAGTTTATGAACAGACTTCTGGAACCAACTACACCCATGCTTCGGGTTAAGTACGCTTCAGGTTGAGTACTCCGCGGACCCGTCTGGAACGGATTAATCCACTTTCCTTTACTTTCAATGGGAAAGTTCGCTTCAGTTTATGAACGCTTCAGTTTAAGTACTCCGCGGATCGTCTGGAACAGATTAATCCACTTTCCATTACTTTCAATGGGAAAGTTCGCTTCAGTTTATGAACGCTTCAGTTTATGAACAGACTTCCGGAACCAATTGTGTTCATAAACCGAGGTACCACTGTAATGGGCCCGGCCTGCTAGCCTACTCCCTAAAATATCACTGGTAAAATACAGTCATACCTCATGTTACGTCCGCTGTGGGTTGTGTCTTTTCAGGTTACGGGTGCGCCAAACCTGGAAGTCCCGGAACGGGTTACTTCCAGGTTCGGCACGTGCACATGCACAGAAGCGCTAAATCGCTCTTTGCACATGCACAGAAGCACTGTATTGCGTCATGCACCTGCGCAGACGCGTCGCTTCAGGATGCGGCCTTTTCATGTTGCAAATGGGCCTCCGGAACGGATCCCATTTGCAACCAGAGGTACCACTGTGCATATTTTGTTATGTGCAAATGGCTTTAGATACCTATTAGGTATATAAATTACCATATAGCATATATTCAACAACAAAAAAAGCCCCATTGCCTTCAGTAGCGCCTTAAGGCCTCATCAAACCTAAATCTGGGCCTGAGTTTAGCTAATCTGCCAACAGGGTTGCGCTGAGTAGGGGCGGGCATATCTGCTAATTTCAGTTTCTTATTTCCCCCATCTTTAAATTCTCCACACATTTCCACATCAGTGTTTTTTTTTTTAAGTCCTCGTGAAACTCCACCAGCATTTTAGTGCAAATGTCTAATGCAGGCAACAACCATTTTGAATGTGTTCAAAGAACGTGCAACCATGCATGCACGCATCGCCGCAACCCAGATGGGGCCGGAAAAGGGGGTGGGGTTGTACGAAAGAGGGCTCAACAGGGCAGGGTGGACTTGCATGCAAAACGGCCATTGCCCGTATACGTTTTTTGTATGAAACTTTGCCCAATATACACATTTTTGCAACGCATTTCCCTAATGCTTATGTTTCTCCCGATAAAATGAATCTCTAGATGTTATTTTCACTTGTGCATGCATCTATTTGCACACTTTAGCCCCAGTATATCCTTTTTCGCACACATTACTTGGCAGGAGAGCTGCACTGCAGAATTACCTAAACCGAAATGCAAATTTCAGAGGCTATCGCTGTGTTTTGGTTTGCACAGTGCTTCAGAAAGTGTGGGCAAACTAAACCAAATTTTTCCTCCACAATCCCTAGGGGCAGGTAGGTAGCCGTGTTGGTCTGCCGTAGTCGAAACAAGATAAAATAAAATAAAAATCCTTCCAGTAGTACCTTAGAGACCAACTAAGTTTGTCATTGGTATGAGCTTTTGTGTGCATGCACACTTCTTCAGATGGATGATTGGCAGAAGAAGTTGATAGAATATATGGAACTGTCTGAGTTGACCGGGAGACTCCGGGACCGGAGTGAAGAAGCAGCGGAAGAAGATTGGAAGAAATTCAAAATTTACTTAAAGAATAAGTGTATAGTAGATTAGGAATAAGGGAAGTGAGGGAGAAAAATTAGAGGTTGTAGAAAATATAATGGCAAGAGATAAGTACAGTTGGAAATAAGGATTTTATTTTCAAATTTATTGAGAAGTAAGATTTAGATAGAACATAAAAAGGATAAGATGTAAAAGATAGAAAAATAAGGGAATATTAAAGTAACAAGTAGAATTTATATAAGATTCAGACTTTACTACAGAAGTGATGTAAAGAATCACAGAAGGGGAGGGAATGAGGAAGTCATTAGATTGGAAATAAGTGTTATAAGTTAGAATTCTTGTTTTCTTTTTGTATTCTTTGTATTGTGCTATTTTTTGTATTTTGTTTTTGTATTGTTTTTTTGTGTGGGTGTGTATTTTATATGCTTTGTTGTTTTGGAAATTTTTTAATAAAATACATTTTTTTAAAAAAGAATATCTGAAGAAGTGTGCATGCACACGAAAGCTCATATCAACGACAAACTTATTTAGTCTCTAAGGTGCTACTGGAAGGATTTGTTTTATTTTATCTTGAATCCCGAGGGGGTGAGAATTTCCCCACGACATTGACATATGCAGATGTGGAGCAAACTGTCAAAAAACAGCACAAGATGGCCAGCAGCTGGGCTTTGCTTTCAGGCAAATATCTTTAATAGTTTCTTCCTCCCCACCCCAATATTCCTTCTGCTTCTGAAGAAATCCCCTTCTCTCTCTCTCTCTCTCTCTAAGATGGCTGGAATGTCACAGCAGGTTTTTTCCGCACCCTTTTTGCCTCCTTTTCCAAGCTGGAAGGAGCAGAGCTAGTTGGAGCCGTTTTGGACTTGCTCTCCAATCGTACCACCTGGGGGACGCGGTTCCCGTTCATTTTCAAAATCCGCTTGGGAAGGACCCAGCAGACAGGTTTGACAGCCGCCCCACTGTTATCCAGGGACATGCAGACGTAACAGAAGGGCCGGCTCGGTTTCGGCTGAGGGTCAGCGGAATGGCTCGGATGTGCCGGTTTCTTTGTTTTCCTTCCTCTCGCCTCTTTGTCAAAGCCGACATGGACCTGCAGCTCCGCTCCCTGGGACGGAAGCAGCTGGGCTTCCATTCTTTTCTTCAAGTGCAGATTCAGTTTCTCTTTCACCAGGTCCAGCTCAAGGAAGAGGCTTGCCCTGATAATGGAGGGCTCCTTTTTCCGGATCCTGGCCTTCCCCATCTCCGGCCAGCTTCCACCAGCCACTGCTGCCCCTTTCTCCGTTTCTGCCTCCTTTCCACCAGTGGAAGGAGAAGGAAGCAGTGAGCCAGACTCAGTCGCTGGTTCCTTTTGCCCACTCCTTGCTTTCTCAGTTCGGCCAGCCTCTTTCGCCTTCTCTTCAAAGAAAGGCAAGAGAACCCTGCGGCACATCCCTTCGGATTCCTGTTGCTGCTGCTTTGTAGTTCCAGGACTTCCACCAACTTCTGTCCCTTCCTTATCCAGGGAAACGGGGAGAAATGTCTGCACTGGACCTGTCTCCTGTGCCTTTGGCTGGTCCTTTGTTTCTGCAGTCCCAGGACTTCCACTGACCGCTGTGTCTTTCTTATCAAGGGGAACTGGGAGAACCTTCAGGGCTGGACCTGTCACCTGCTCCTTTGGCTGGTCCTTTGATTCCACAGTTCCAGTAGTTCCACGAACCATTGTTCCTTTCTCATCAAAGGTAACCTTGCGAACCTTCTGGCCTGGAGCTCCATCCTGTGCCTTTGGCTGCTCCTTTGTTTCTGCTGTCCCAGGACTTAGACCAACCTCTGTTCCTTTCTTATCAAGGGGAACCGGGAGAACCTTCTGGGTTGGACCTGTCTCCTGTGCCTTTGGCTGGTCCTTTGTTTCTGCAGTCCCAGGACTTCCACTGACCGCTGTGTCTTTCTTATCAGGAGCTGGGAGAACCTTCTGGGCTGGACCTGTCACCTGCTCCTTTGGCTGGTCCTTTGATTCAGGGCCGGCTCTAGGTAGACCCCTGGTGGCGCAGTGCACCAGGACGAGGGGCTGGTAAGCAGGGCGCCGGCTTGGTAAGCAGGGCGCCGCGCGGCGAAGCCGCACGGAAACCAATTGCGCCCTGCGAGGGCGGGGTGGGCGCCGGAGCGATCTCCGCCCCTCAGCACCAGGGTGCACGATCTGCTCGAGACGGCCCTGCTTTGATTCCACAGTTCCAGTAGTTCCACGAACCATTGTTCCTTTCTCATCAAAGGTAACCGTGCGAACCTTCTGGCCTGGAGCTCCATCCTGTGCCTTTGGCTGGTCCTTTGATTCCACAGGTCCAGTAGTTCCACTGACCATTGCTCCTTTCTCAAGAAAGATAACCTTGCGGACTGGCCTTCCTTTCACCTGCATTTTCTTGTCCTTTGATTCTGCAGTTGCAGTTCTTTCACCAATATCTTTTTCTTTCACATCAAGGGAAATATTGTGGTGTATCCCTCCCGCCACCTCCTTCTGGAGGTCCCTTGATTCCACAGTTACAGTTCTTCCAGTGATCACTATTCCTTTCTCATCAAAGGGGATTGGAAGAACCTTGTAGCCTGGCCCTCCCTCCAGCTCTTTTTGGTGGTCCCTTGATTCCACCATAACAGTGCTTCCACTAATCTCTGTTACTTTCTCATCAATGGAAACTGCAAGAACCTTGTGGCATGGTCCTCCCTCTACCTCCTTTGGTTGGTCCCTTGATTCCACCATAACAGTGCTTCCACTAATCTCTGTTACTTTTTCATCAATTGAAATTGCAAGAACCTTGGGACATGGTCCTCCCTCTACCTCCTTTGGCTGGTCCCTTGATTCCACCACAACAGTGCTTCCACTAATCTCTGTTACTTTCTCACCAATGGAAACTGCAAGAACCTTGGGACATGGTCCTCCCTCTACCTCCTTTGGTTGGTCCCTTGATTCCACCATAACAGTGCTTCCACTAATCTCTGTTACTTTTTCATCAATGGAAATTGCAAGAACCTTGGGACATGGTCCTCCCTCTACCTCCTTTGGTTGGTCCCTTGATTCCACCACAACAGTGCTTCCACTAATCTCTGTTACTTTCTCATCAATGGAAATTGCAAGAACCTTGGGACATGGTCCTCCCTCTACCTCCTTTGGTTGGTCCCTTGATTCCACCATAACAGTGCTTCCACTAATCTCTGTTACTTTCTCATCAATGGAAACTGCAAGAACCTTGGGACATGGTCCTCCCTCTACCTCCTTTGGCTGGTCCCTTGATTCCACCATAACAGTCTTTCCACTAATCTCTGTTACTTTCTCATCAATGGAAACTGCAAGAACCTTGGGACATGGTCCTCCCTCTACCTCCTTTGGCTGGTCCCTTGATTCCACCACAACAGTGCTTCCACTAATCTCTGTTACTTTCTCATCAATGGAAACTGCAAGAACCTTGGGACATGGTCCTCCCTCTACCTCCTTTGGTTGGTCCCTTGATTCCACCATAACAGTGCTTCCACTAATCTCTGTTACTTTTTCATCAATGGAAATTGCAAGAACCTTGGGACATGGTCCTCCCTCTACCTCCTTTGGTTGGTCCCTTGATTCCACCATAACAGTGCTTCCACTAATCTCTGTTACTTTTTCATCAATGGAAATTGCAAGAACCTTGGGACATGGTCCTCCCTCTACCTCCTTTGGCTGGTCCCTTGATTCCACCATAACAGTCCTTTCACTAATCTCTGTTACTTTTTCATCAATGGAAATTGCAAGAACCTTGGGACATTGTCCTCCCTCTACCTCCTTTGGCTGGTCCCTTGATTCCACCATAACAGTGCTTCCACTAATCTCTGTTACTTTTTCATCAATGGAAACTGCAAGAACCTTGTGGCATGGTCCTCCCTCTACCTCCTTTGGTTGGTCCCTTGATTCTACCATAACAGTGCTTCCACTAATCTCTGTTAGTTTTTCATCAATGGAAATTGCAAGAACCTTGGGACATTGTCCTCCCTCTACCTCCTTTGGCTGGTCCCTTGATTCCACCATAACAGTGCTTCCACTAATCTCTGTTACTTTTTCATCAATGGAAACTGCAAGAACCTTGTGGCATGGTCCTCCCTCTACCTCCTTTGGTTGGTCCCTTGATTCTACCATAACAGTGCTTCCACTAATCTCTGTTAGTTTTTCATCAATGGAAATTGCAAGAACCTTGGGACATGGTCCTCCCTCTACCTCCTTTGGCTGGTCCCTTGATTCCACCATAACAGTGCTTCCACTAATCTCTGTTACTTTTTCATCAATTGAAACTGCAAGAACCTTGTGGCATGGTCCTCCCTCTACCTCCTTTGGTTGATCCCTTGTTTCCACAATTCCAGTTCTTCCAGTGATCACTGTTCCTTTTTCATCAAGGAAAATTGGGAGAACCTGGTAGTGTGGACCTCCCTCCACCTCCTTTTGGTGTTCCCTTAATTCCACAATTCCAATTCTTCCAGTGATTGCTGTTTCTTTCTCATCAAGCAAAATTGAGAGAACCTTGTAGTGTGGTCCTCTCTCCACCTCCTTTTGTTGGTCCCTTGATTCCACCATAACAGTGCTTCCACTCATCTCTGTTACTTTTTCATCAATGGACATTGCAAGAACCTTGTGGAATGGTCCTTCCTCTACCTCATTTAGTTGGTCACTTGATTCCATAGTTACAGTTCTTCCGGTGACCACTGGTCCTTTCTCATCAAAGGAGATTGGAAGAACCTTGTGGCCTGGCCCTCCTTCCAGCTCCTTTTGATGTTCCTTTGTTTCTACAGTTCTGGTTCTTCCTTCGACCTCTGTTCCTTTCTCATCAAATAAGAATGGAAGAACATTGTGACTTGGTCCTCCCTCTACCTCCTTTGGTCGGTCCCTTGTTTCCACAATTCCAGTTCTTCCAGTGATCACTGTTCCTTTTTCATCAAGGAAAATTGGAAGAACCTTGTAGTGTGGATCTCCCTCCACCTCCTTTTGATGTTCCTTTGTTTCTACAGTTCTGGTTCTTCCTTTGACCTCTGTTCCTTTCTCATCAAATAAGAATGGAAGAACCTTGGGACATGGTCCTCCCTCTACCTCCTTTGGTTGGTCCCTTGTTTCCACAATTCCAGGTCTTCCAGTGATCACTGTTCCTTTTTCATCAAGGAAAATTGGAAGAACCTTGTAGTGTGGTTCTCCCTCCACCTCCTTTTGGTGTTCCCTTAAATCCATAATTCCAATTCTTCCAGTGATCCCTAGTCCTTTCTCATCAAAGGAGATTGGAAGAACCTTGTGGCCTGGCCTTCCCTCTACCTCCTTTGGTTGGTCCCTTGATTCTACCATAACAGTGCTTCCACTCATCTCTGTTAGTTTTTCATCAATGGAAATTGCAAGAACCTTGGGACATGGTCCTCCCTCTACCTCCTTTGGTTGGTCCCTTGATTCCACCATAACAGTGCTTCCACTCATCTCTGTTAGTTTTTCATCAATGGAAATTGCAAGAACCTTGGGACATGGTCCTCCCTCTACCTCCTTTGGTTGGTCCCTTGATTCCGCCATAACAGTGCTTCCACTCATCTCTGTTAGTTTTTCATCAATGGAAATTGCAAGAACCTTGGGACATGGTCCTCCCTCTACCTCCTTTGGTTGATCCCTTGATTCTACCATAACAGTGCTTCCACTAATCTCTGTTACTTTCTCATCAATGGAAATTGCAAGAACCTTGTGGCATGGTCCTTCCTCTACCTCCTTTAGTTGGTCATTTGATTTCATAGTTACAGTTCTTCCGGTGATCACTGCTCCTTTCTCATCAAAGGAGATTGGAAGAACCTTGTGGCCTGGCCCTCCTTCCAGCTCCTGTTGATATTCCTTTGTTTCTGCACTTCTGGTTCTTCTTCTGACCTCTGTTCCTTTATCAGCAATGAAAATTGGGAGAACCTCATGGCATGGTCCCCTCCCTACCTCCTTTTGGTGGTCCCTTGATTCCACCATTCCAGTTCTTCCAGTCATCTCTGTTTCTTTCTCACCAAAGGAAACTGAGAGAAACTTGTGATGTGACGCTCTCTCCAGCTCCTTTTGGCGATCCTTTGATTCTGCAGTTCTGGTTCTTCCTGCAACCTCTGTTCCTTTCTCATCAAAGAAAATTTCCTTTTGTTGGTCCTTCGATTCCACCATTCCAGTTCTTCCACTGACTTCTATCTTTTTCTCATCAACAGCAATTGCGAGAACCTTGTGGCTTGGCCCTCCCTCCAGCTCCGTTTGGTGGTCCCTTAATTTCGCCATTGCAGGTCTTCCACTAACCACTGTTCCTCTCTCATCAATGAAAATCGGGAGAATCACGCAGGATGATCTTCCCCCTAGCTCCTCCTGGAAGTGCCTTAATTCTCTGCCTCTGATCCCTCGTCTGCCGTCAGCCTCCACTCCCTTTTCCGCTCCTTCTCTTTCAGCTGACGCTCCATCAGTACTCAAGGAAAACCGGAGAACCTTGCTGGAGGATGCTCTCTCTGCCTGCAACCCCATTTTGTGTGGTTTTGGGGGCTCTGGGACTATTTGATCCAAGCCAAGAGATGTTTCCTCCTTGGGATGCCTCCTCAAAATGATGCTGGGGGTGCAAGGCTCAGGGGGTGCCCTTTTCATGATACTTGTTTCGGGTCCACTCAGCTGTGAAGAACTATAGGTCAGTTCTGCCACCGACTTTGAATAGGGCGTTGGGAGTTTTGACTTGTAGGCCAAGTATTTGTGTCCGACGTTCAGGTCAATGATGCAAGGAGCCTCTCCGGCGGCGAAGGGCAGGCAGAGGTGTTTGGGCCTTGGGGTTTTGTTGCCAAAACGGATCGGCTTGGGCAGAGGATTTGCAGAAAGGACCTTGTAGAGTCGGAAGGATTCCTCCACCATTTCTGGAAAGGCGCCCGTTTGCATTTCTAACAGCTTCACTGTTGTGTGGAAAGTGAGCTTCTTCACGTCTTCTGGCTCCATCGAGAGGAGAATATACTTCCCAGGGGAAGTCCCAGTTTTATGACCTCGCCTCTTTGTGAGGAAACAAGGCTTCCCACTCTCTTTTGGCTGGTCCTCCAAATGGAGAAGGTAATACTTCTTGGTTCCTGGAGATTCTCGTAAAGGTTTCGCATAGAGCACCGTGGCGTTTCTGTGCGGAGACTCAAGAGGCAGGGGGCTTCGGGCACAAATTGGCACTGGTGTTGTTTTTCTCTTTGGCCTCTGGGGGCTGCTTTCAAGCTCCCCGGAAAATTGGTCTCCGCAGGGTTGAAACCACGATACAGACTTGGAGACGAGGGTGGGGACGCCACATCGCCTCTGAACCATTTTCTTTTTGACGTGAAATTCAAGGGAGCCTCTGGTTTCCCTGTCCATCTCTTCCAAGACTAAAGGGGCCAGCTCAGAGTCACGCAGAGGGGAGCTGGTGCCAGAGATTGCCTTTGTTGCAGGCCGCTGACCGGTGGGAGAAGACGGCTTTGGCAAGCTTTCCTCCGAGGTGCTAGAATGTTCCTGTGCACACGTCAAATCCATATCTCTGCATTCCTGTGCACACGTCATATCCATATCTCTGCATTCCTGTGCACACGTCATATCCATATCTGTGCATTCCTGTGCACTCGTCATATCTAGACACGAAAGTGGCCCTTGGTCCGAGCAGGACAATTCTGGAGGTTTCTCCTCCCTCTCCTCTTGATCTGTGCAACTTTCAACACTGTCTTTGTCCATCAGTTTGAGAGGAGAGGGTGGTTTGGCCTTATGTGATGGTGCAGGGCCCATACGAATTGCGAGACATTTTTCCACCAAGATGAGCTGGTCTTCTTTTTTATAAGTCGCGCTCTGGAGAATATTTAATTCTGTCAACGAAGCCATCGGCAGGAAGGAAGGGATTCTTAGGACTTCTACCGGTATACGTCTTTCCGGCAGCAGTGGGACCTCCAGTGGTTCACGCTTCGGCACTATCAAGCAGGGCTCGTCTGAATTGGAGCAGGAATCGGAGCTTTTGCGCTCCGTCACATCCGAGGAAGTCTCTCTAGCATCCTGGAAGTTTCCGGAACTCGACTGCAAGTCCAGACATTTTAAATGAGGTAGGCAGGAGGAGAACGAGGAGGAGGAGGAGGAAGAGGAGGAGGAGGAGCAGGAAGCATGGCTTAAAATGGCCTCATATTTCAATGGAGGAAATCCATCATATTCTGGGCATATACTCTTGGCATCCTCTTGATGCCAATTTCCCCAATCTTCACATGGAACAAGAGAACAGTGGTGCATTTGACAAGGCTGCTCACAGCTGCAAGAAATAAGACAAAACAGAGTTGTTTTATACATTTGATGCATTAATAAGGGTCATGTTCAACTGAATTTTAATCAATTGGATATATATATGCTTTAAAATAATAGATCCATTGAAATTAGTGGGCCTGGGTATTGCATGCCCATTAATTTCCCAGAGGGCTATTCTGAGTTTGACTAACGTTGGACAACACCCAAATTCCTACCATTTCCAAAAGTTCACATTTTTAAAAACTAAATGTCTATGCAGTTTCTAAGATCGGGCTGGGCCATCACATGAGGACAAGAAAAGAAAAGGCAGCGCAGAAAAGGAAGTACCAAGTTAGCATAAAGCAAGATAGAACTATGTTTTTGTGTTGAGGGGAGTGGGGACCGAGTTGTGTCCTACAAAACGTGTTAGGAACCACCTAAGGATGGAATTCAATGCCAGGGAGATACAGAGTAGACCCACTGGGCAGGTCTAACTTCTATGTCGTTGTGTCCACTCTGGAGGAAAACAACAGAGGGAAAAGAGCGACAGAGGTGACAGCGCATCTGATTTGCATGCAAAAAGTCCCAGGTTCAATCCCCAGCATCTCTAAGTACAGCCTGGAAAGAGAAAGCTGCTGCCTGATACGAGCCTGATTCTTGTTCACATTCATCCCTTGTTAGCTTGTCAGGTTTGCATTCATCCCTTGTTAGCTTGTCTGGTTTGCATTCATCCCTGGTTAGCTTGTCTGGTTTGCCTTCATCCCTTGTTAGTGTTTCTTGTTAGCATTCATCCCTTGTTAGTGTTTCTTGTTTGCACTCTTCCCTTGTTAGCGTTTGTTTGCACTCATCCCTTGTTAGCTTTCGCGCCAGCTAGGACGTAAGGGGCTGCCTTTTACTCCCCAGGGCCCTTACCAGTCTTCTCCCAGAAGACTCCCCACCTGGGCACCCCCCAGAACACAGCCCAGCCAACATCCCTTTACTCTAGAGTTACTGAGGGCGTACCTACCTTTCGAAATAAGAACTTAACGGTGTCCCACAAACGCAAAGACATTCTGTGACAAAAAAATAATTATTATTTGTTTTGAAGATTTATTATAGCTCTGTAATGTATAATCAATGAATGACATCGACTCGGGAATAAGAAAACCTTTTTGGCCAGAGAGCCACATGGCAGGAGTAGGGGGGGGGGGCTGAATTAAAAGTAGGCAGAGGAACACATGTGAACTTTACCTTTAGTTTCCACAAAAACGATCCTCTCCTCCATTGACATCTGTGGGAAGGTTTTTCTTTTATTGTCATTTCCACGTCAACAACTGTCCCGCCAGCATTGCCATGACAAAGCATACGTATTTTATTTTACTTTCTTCATAAAGGTATTTATAAAACTGCCAGCTTGTAATAAGAAGTGGTGTAAAAGGTAAAGGTAAAGGGACTCCTCACCATTAGGTCCAGTCGTGACCGACTCTGGGGTTGCGGCGCTCATCTCGTGTTATTGGCCGAGGGAGCTGGCATACAGCTTCCAGGTCATGTGGCTGGCATGACAAAGCTGCTTCTGGCGAACCAGAGCAGCACATGGAAATGCCATTTACCTTCCCGCCTATTTATCTACTTGCACTTAGATGTGCTTTCGAACTGCTAGGTTGGCAGGAGCTGGGACCGAACAACGGGAGCTCACCCCGTTGCGGGTATTCGAACCGCCGACCTGATTGGCAAGCCCTAGGCTCTGTGGTTTAAACCACAGCGCCACCCGCATCCCAAGAAGTGGTGTACACCACCATGTCAAACCAAGAACAGACGTCCCACACCGATGGCAGTATAGATCTCCGCAGAGACAATGCAATTATTACAGGACTTGGAAAAGAACAAGTTACGGGCAGTGTTAGAAACTGAGATATGGAAGCAAGGAGCTAAATGGCACCTTCAACCTAGGTTATGGGTGCAGCAACGGAATGTCTAGGCACGCTTTTTATAACAAGAATACAAAGCTGAAAATGAATGAACTGCAGATAAAATATAATGTTCATTTTTCACATGGTCTAGTTCTTCCCCGCCCGCCCAGCCCCGTAATATTCTTAAGAGGGACTCTGGAGTAACTAGAAGTGGGGAGGCAGAAAAAGGTCCTCTTTTCCTTCCACTCGGGGATGCAGGTGGCGCTGTGGTCTAAACCACTGAGCCTCTTGGGCTTGCCGATCAGAAGGTCGGCGGTTCGAACAGGGTGAGCTCCTGTTGCTCTGTCCCAGCTCCTACCAACCTAGCAGTTTGAAAGCATGCCAAAAAGTGCAAGTAGATAAATAGGTACCGCTCCGGCGGGAAGGTCAACAGTGCTTCCGTGCGCTGCTCTGGTTTCGCCAGAAGCGGCTTAGTCATGCTGGCCACATGACCCAGAAAAACTGTCTGCGGACAAACGCCGGCTCCCTCGGCCTGTAAAGCGAGATGAGCGCTGCAACCCCAGAGTCATCTGCGACTGGTTTTAACTGTCAGGGGTCCTTTACCATTAGGCCTACCTTCCCTCCCATCCACTTTGCAGGTTTAATCTGAAATCTTAGGTGCAGTACTGCACCCAGAAACTGCTTGCGCTAATGAAATTCCCTACCGTAAAATGCACCTAGAACAATGGGAGTTTCGAACACTGTTAAGGGAGAAAGTCAGGCTGCAAAAACATACCATTTTTTTCTGGTGCTTCTAGTTCCGCTTCTCTCTCTAGTTCAGGAACAGTTTCCGCCTGTGTGGATGCAGATGAGTAAAATGAAAGACAGATCACCTGCTTTCCAGTTCTCTTATATAGCCGTCCTCCTATGTCGGCCTTCGCCACAGAATCATAGGGGTCAGAAGGGACCCCAAGGGTCGTCTTCCCCAATCCCTTGCAATGCAGTGATCACAACTAAACAAGCCATGACAAAAGGCCATCCAACGTCTGCCTAAAAACCTTCAACAAAGGAGAGTCCACCACCTCCCAAGGGAGACCTTTCCACTATTGAATAGTTCTTACCATCAGAAAGTTCTTCCTCATATTTAGTCAGAATCTCCTTTATTGTCATTTGAATCTGTTGATCCTAGTCCTACCTTCTGGAGCTGCTGAGATATTTGATGATATCTATCCTATCTCCTCTCACTTCCCTGCTCTCCAGGCTAAACATCCCCACCTCCCTCCACCATTCCTCATAAGGATTGGTTTCCAGAACTTCTATCATCCTGGTCATCTTGGCTTTAGAAACATGGAATCATAGAATTGTAGAGTTGGAAGGCACCCAAGGGGTCATCTAGTCCAACCCCCTGCAATGCAGGAATCTCAGCTAAAGCATCTGTGACAGATGGCCACCCAACCTCTGCTTACAAAGCTCTAAGGAAGGAGAGGCCGCCACCTCCCTAGGGAGTCCGTTCCACTGTCAAACAGCTCTTACTGTCAGAAAGTTCTTCCTGATGTTGAGTCGGAATCTCCTTTCTTGTAACTTGAAGCCATTGGTTCGAATCCTACCCTCCAGATCAGGAGAAAACAAGCTTGTTCCCTCTTTCACAGGACAGCCCTTGAGATAATCTGAAAGATGGCTAGCCTATCTCCTCTCAGTCTCCAGACCCAGCTCCTTCAACCATTCTTCATAAGGCCCGGTCTCGACCTTCTATCATCTTGGTCACCCTCCTCTGCGTTGCTGACCCAACTTGTTAATATCCTTCTTAAACTGTAGTGCCCAGAATTGGACACAGGTGGGCTCTGACCAAAGCAGACCAACTTAAAGTCTGGAACGCATTAATCCGTTTTGCATTACTTTCTAAGGTAAAGCATGCCTCGGTTTTGGAACAGACTTCCGGAACGGATTAAGTTTGAGAACCAAGGTACCACTGTAATTTTCTCTTAGACCATGAGTAGGCAAACTAAGGCCCAGGGGCCGGGGCCAGCCCAATCGCCTTCTAAATCCGGCCCACGGATGGTCCAGGAACCTACATGAATAGAATGTGTCCTTTTATTTAAAATGCATCTCTGGGTTATTTGTGTGGCAAATGAATTCGTTCATTCCCCACCAAAAAAATATAGTCCGGCCCCCCACAAGGTCTGAGAGACCGTGGACCGGCCCCCTGCTGCAAAAGTTTGCTGACCCCTGTCTTAAGACCATAACTACTGAAGACGCTTTAAGGAGAAACATCTCTTTACCGAGCTCACAGTTGCCTCGCGAGGCTTCGCTTGTGAAGAAGCCGGGCCTGACGAGATCCAGATGTCTAGCACCAGCCACAGAAGCAGCATGGCCGATCCCACCAGGTGGAACTCCCAGGGCGAGTCCGAAAGCCAGCAGAAGCCATGCTGCAAGCAGAAAGACTTGCGGAATTTCAGTAGTTTTTTCCCCTCCCGGTAGGGGGTGCCCGGGTCTTCCCGCACTACTATCCTGCCGCTGTGGGGGGAGGAATCTCTGTTTTCCTTCTTCTCCAAAAACAGGGAACTGAGCACCAAAGCTGCATATGCGTATCTCATGCTGGGTCCGCAACACTGCGTCAAGGGCGCATTCCAAGCGGGTGTTTGTGTGTGTTTTCACATCCGCCCCATCGGGCCAGGAAGCCAAGCTGGGACCTTTGCGACGGTCAGGTTGCTGGTCCAAGAAAAGATGGGGCAGGTCTCCGTATAAAATGTTGGCCTCTCATCTCAGTTATGTCACAATAAGATCACTGCAGGGCCTGGTTGCTAAGGGACTGATTTGTGGCTCAAAGCTGATGGAGAAGGATGCTTTCGGGGTGAACACAGTTTATCAAACTTGCTCCCCTTAACACCACTATCTGTCAGGAGTCCAGGTTCCCAGCTTGATAACACAGTAAGCGTAGGTAATTAAAAAGGAGGATTTATTGCAAAAACAAACAGATAGCTCCGGATGGCTCTAACGCAGCCGCCGGCATTATCACTCAAGATGACCCTTCTGAAGACTCCTTCCGGTGTCTACAGAATATATTGAATCGTCGCCCTTTGCATCTCTTGTTTTGCTTCCAATCTAGCAGCCCTCCCATTCTCTGACTCTTCGGACTTAATGGATTAGCTCCAGCCTCTTCCTTTTCTGACCAACTATCTCTGTGCCTGTTGGCTCCTGTTTGTGCTTCCCGAGAGATTTGGCTGTGTTCCAGCCTGCTCTCCGCTACAGCCTTATCATCCTGCCGTTCAAGGTCAGGAGGAGGCTCTCCTCTGCCCAAGTGAAATCCCAGCCTCTCTGTTCCTGGCTGCTTTTTGCAGCCGGCTGCAAAACTTCGCTTGGAGCTGGCGTATTCATGACACTATCCTTTATAGTTTTAAGAGTTCTAAGATGTGGTCAGTCTTTGTAACCAAGCTCCTTCCTAACAGGGGGCTAAGGATCCGTCCTCCAACACAGATCGTTGTAGGCTTGGAACCTCCGATCTCATGTCCCCAAGAAACAGCGTACCCCCCCCAAGGGTCCCCATTTTCCAGGGGACGCTCCAGAATTACTAAAGCCATCCCAGCTTCCGATTTGATCCCAGAATGTCCGTTTCCCCTGCCAGTGCAGCTGCCACTGAGCTCGAGGAGCACGAGTTGGTGCTCATCCCATGCGGTGGCGATGGCTGACATCCCATGGTGTCTGCCTGGTCACCGCTGCCAGCCTCCTCCCTTGGACAGCTTATAAGCGGCTGATGAGGAGCGTGGGAGAAGTGGAGAGATTGCCTCTGCCATATATGTGGGCCACCTTTCTGCAAAGTTTTGTTTTGATTGCAACACTTTTTGCTTTTGTGTGTGTGTGTTATTGGTTTGTTGTGGTTTTGTTGTTGTTTTATTACAGGGAGGTTTTTTGTGTTTTAATGTTTTGTTGGAAGCTGCCCAGAGTGGCTGGGGCAACCCAGTCAGATTGGCGGCCTATAAATAAAATTATTTATAATCATCATCATCATCATCATCTTTATTTCGTTTCCGAGCACAATTCAAAGTGTTGGTGCTGACCTTTAAAGCCCTAAATGGCCCCGGTCCAGTATTCCTGAAGGATATATACCTCGGTCCAGTATATGTCTCCACCTCCATCATTCTGCCCGGACACTGAGGTCCAGCACCGAGGGCCTTCTGCCGGTTCCCTCATTGCGAGAAGCCAAGTTGCAGGGAACTAGGCAGAGGGCCTTCTCGGTGGTGGCGTCTACCCTGTGGAACGCCCTCCCAACAGATGTCAAAAAGGAAAACAACTACCAGACTTTTAGAAGACATCTGAAGGCAGCCCTGTTTAGGGAGGCTTTTAATGTTTAATAGATTATTGTGTTTTATTCTTCTGTTGGAAGCCGCTCAGAGTGGCTGGGGAGACCCGGCCAGATGGGCGGGGTATAAATAATATATTATTATTATTTATTGAAAGTTCAAAAAGTATATAATTATATGTGTACTAAACATGGTGGGACGTAAATAAAAGACAGAAAAAGAGAAACAGAACCTGTGTAGAAGGGAAAATAGGGGGAACAGACCCAAAACTGTATACTGGTACATTACAAGGTTGTTATTATACTTCACCACATCTCAACCTATTACAGTATTTTTAAGAACAGATTCCAAATATCATTGAATTTGTCCATGGGAAGTCTGCGTTTATAGGCAAGTTGTTCATATGTTGCGAGTTTGTAAGGCTTCAATTCAATCGTAGAAGGGATATATATTATTATATTATGTAACTTGTGTTTTATTTTGCATTTTTAAATCGTGAACCGTCCCAAGATCTGCGGATGGAGGACGGCATACAAATGTAATGAAAAACAGCCAAACAGTTGCTTGGTTTTAATGACACCTTTGCTATACCTTTCTTCCAAACTCCCCCCCACCCTAGACACCCCTTTCTAGTTCCATCCCCAAACCACGTATATGTTTGTTAAGGGCCTTTTCCACTGGACCTGCCCCCCACCCCCCAAAGAACCTCTTCAATACCAGAGATATTGCAGCAACAGGAATCAGAAGTGGCTGGGGGGCGGGGGAGAGAGTGATGTTGCCCTCAGGTGCTTAACTAGACGGGCCACTGGCCTGATCCAGCTCCTCATACGTCCTTTAGGATAAGGAAGTAAACACAACACAGGAGAGAGAGAGAGCGCAAAAGTATAAATAGTTTCCTTTTTAATTTCAGCACAAAAAAAGAGAACTCTTTCACCAGGTGTTCCATGTGATAGAAAACAACAGAGACAGGTGCCTGCTGGCTGTGGGGAAGGATTAGGAGCCAGGAATTGGGCCTGCTGGTTGCTAACACCCCTCACACCAAGACTGTAAAGCAGGTTTCCTCAACCTCGGCCCTCCAGATGTTTTGAGACTACAATTCCCATCATCCCTGACCACTGGTCCTGTTAGCTAGGGATGGTGGGAATTGTAGTTCCAAAACATCCGGAGGGCCAGAGTTTGCCTATGCCTGCTGTAAAGCCAGGGCTTCTCCAGCTGCTTTTGGACTACAGTTCCCATCATCCTTGACCACTGGGTCCTGCTAGCTAGGGATGATGGGAGTTGTGGTCCAAAACAGGGAAAACCTTGCTCTAAGTTTAGGGAGGCCCGTTTGCCCTTTGCTAAGTCCTCCGAAGATTCCTTTCCTCCCTCCCTAGGCTCTGGGCAAGCACGTCCACATGTAGACAGAGGCTGAAAAGAGGAGGCCCCAGTCCTTGGGGACGAGAAACAGGCTGCTTCAGGTTGAAGTGGGCACGTTGGTTTGGGCCGGCAGCTTGTTAAACTGGGTTCTTCTTGCCAAAACGCCACTCGTCCAGCTCACCTGCCCTTCCTGCCAATAAGGGTGTGCCTTCAAGCTGCTTGGCCTTTACTTCTCTTTTCCAGTGGTGTCTGGAGCCCAATGGGCAAAATTTTGGCAGGGGGCCCAACAGTAGGTGATGCCAAGGCCAGAGACAAGCCCAGCCAGCTATTTCTAGCTAAGTCTTCCAGCTGAGCATAGAGGAGTAAGCCAACACAGACAGGATTACCTGTAAGAAGGCAGGCAGGGGTTTTGCAAGCTGATGTTGGCGGGGCAGCTCCCAATTTGCCCTACCGGACTGGCCTCCGCTGTAATCTTCCCTACCATCAGCTAAAAATGCAAACAGGCGCAAGGCAGTGTGAGAATTAGGACTGGGGTGGGGGAGAGAAAGTGGTTCCGAACAAACCATGAACAAAGGCAGGCTGCTGTTTGTAAGGGGCGGGGGGACGGGGAGAGAAAGAACCTCTGAACCTACTAGGAACCTACTAGGAACTCTCTCCGCCTGGGAGTGGCAGGTGAGGAGAAGGGGCTGTACACAAGCCCAGGGGCGCAAGCTCTTCAAACCTGCAGATCCAGAGGGAACAAGAGCCGTGAGGACTCCCCACAATCTCAGCCTGGAGCTGGGGAAGCCAGAGGAGATGTGAGGGATTTGGGAGGAAGAGAGATCAAAGGGTAAGGGAGCAGGGCTGGGACATTGCTAAGTGTTGGACCAGCTGCCACAGTTTCACTACTGGGATGATGAGCTCTCGGTGTAGTGGCTGGCATGGGAAAACGCCACCCTCGCGCTGCCCAATTCTGTCAACGTACCTAGTAACGTGAAATCAGGGGCAGCTTGTTGAGCTCCAGTGCCCACCAGCCCTGATCACTGGCCACATTGGCTGGGGCTGATAGGAGATTTAGGGGGGGGGGGTGTCCCAGCAGCGATATGGAGGAGGACCACAGTTCAGTCACCGCTCCCTCGCTTTACACACAAGTTAAAAAACAACAACATTGAGCTGCATGGGAGGTGCGTTGCGACGGTTCCCAGGAAATGCCAGCCACGATCTCCAGTCCAGCACATTGCTCAGAGCATTTTTTTGCACAGCAGGATTGACAAAGGGGATGGGGTAGCGAGTCTCGGAAGGCACGGTTGGCAAGAGCTGGGCCAGAGGAAGGAAGCTTGGTCAGAAATGGACACACACACACACACACACACACACACACACACACCTCCCAGCCCAGGTCTGTAACAGAGATAGGGACTCCCAGGCAGCTGCCTCTCTCCAATTGTGGGGGACGCCTCTCCTGAAGCCCCAGGGGACCCCAAAACAGTTGTACACAGCCTATCTGCAGTCCCGTGCGGAGAAGATAAGGTCAGGATGGTGAGAGGAGCGCAATGTTGAAGAAAGATGAGAATGGCGACAAGGAGGAGAGGCCGGGGACACAGCGAAGTGCGGGACTCCACAGGCCGGGCGTTTCGGGGTTTGGCTTCACCTCCGCGGTCTCCCAAAGGCAACGGTGCCGGGAGGCTGGCGAGAGCCTGGTGCACAGCAAGGTCCGCAACCCAGCGGCAAAGTCACGTCTGCGCCAGGGGCAGCTCCTCCAAGCCTTCCTTCCCCAGCCGATATCGGGCCAGGTCCTTCCGTGTGACCAGACCAACCACCTGCAGGGAGGGAAAGACAGAAGCTCAGGTCACTTGGAAGCGGCAGAACCAGGCCCTGAGCAGAGGTGCTTCTAGGTAAAAAGCTAAATGAGCCCTGGGTGGTTAAGTCCAGTCAAAGGCGTCTCTGGGGTTGTGGCGCTCAACTCGCTTTCAGGCCGAGGGAGCCGACGTTTGTCCACAGGCAGCTTTCTGGGTCATGTGGCCAGCAGGACTAAACCGCTTCTGCAAACCACTGTTCTAAATCTAAACTATCCTCCTGTTCTTGGGAAGGTTCAGGAGAAGAGGCAGGCACCCCCCCCATTCCTACTCAGTCCAGCCCCTGACACTGGGCTGCACTCCCTCTAGACCACCTCCTTGAGCAGGCATCCCCAAACTTTGGGCCCTCCAGATGTTTTGGACTACAATTCCCATCATCCCTGACCACTGGTCCTGTTAGCTAGGGATCATGGGAGTTGTAGGCCAAAACATCTGGAGGGCCGCAGTTTGGGGATGCCTGTCTGTAAGGGAGAGGGATTATAGAGAACCCTCCCCCCTCATCAGAAGCAGCCCGTCTCCAAGCAGTCATGAGAGCGAGGGGTCTGAAGGGGTGAGTCAGGAAATGGAGAGGGAGTGCCAAGGCTCTGGCAACATCAAAGAGCCCCTGCTCCATAGGCAGGAAGAGTGGGAGGCGGAAAGAGTGGACGGGAATAGGTCAGACAGAAGACCCGTCCCACCGACTCCGGAATTGAGAAGGAGGAGGAAAGGGAGGCGCTTCTCAGTTCCGAGGCATTTATGCTGGTCCCGAACGCGGAAGGGGGTAGTGCAGGAATCTGACTCGAGCGGGTAGACATGAAATGAGCAATCTGTTACACTGTAAATAATGTGCACCAATAAAAACGTCTGAAAGACAAGCATGTGGACGGTCGTTACTCAAGAGTAGTCACAACAAACCCTGACACTGTCCTTGAGAGATCCTGCCATCTCGAGCAGGGTGTTTCTTCCAACCTTTACTCACCTGGTTATGATTATCCACCACCACGAGGTGGCGCAAGCCCAGGGCCCGGAACAACTTGTAAACCCTCGTTAGGGTGGCTTCCTGCAAACCGGGGAAATCGTATTAGACAAGAGAAAGGCAATGACTCCCCAGCCCCCCCCCCGTAAAACGAAAACCACCCAGGATGCTGTTAGGGGGTGAGGAAGCCCTCGTCACCAGTAGCACCCCTCCCTCCCTCCCTCCCTCAAAATGCCTTCAAAGCAATAGACGTTGCCCGCCCCAACCCAGTCCTACCAAGGGCACGGTGTAAGGCGAGGGGTTCATGAATTCAGTCAGGTCCATCATGCACTCGCGCTCGTCCTGGGAGACGTGGATCGACTGGATGGGGGGGAAGCGGGGGTAGGCGTCCCGGAAGTCCTTCAGCTTCAGCCGCCGCTGAACCAGGGATAGGTTGGCTCTCTCCACGAAGACCTAAAAATGGGTCAGGCATTGGTGGCAGTGGTGGGGGCACATGGCAAATGGACGGGGATGCCCGCCAGCCCCTGCTGGCTGCCCTCTTCCCTGGGGTTCCCCCAAGCCCTCCTGCTGCTGCCTGGGGGACCCTCCCATCCTGCAGGGAGGGTTGACTCCAACTGCACCGTGACTTGAAACCGAATGTTGGATTAGGCGAAAACATTCCTCAGGCTGATTTAAAAAGGGGCAATGTGTTGCGGGAGGGGAGGGGGGCTTATTTGTTTGTTTTTGTTCTTCTTATATTATGCATTTTTTAAAATATTTTATTTTGCAATTTTATGCTGTGAACCGCCCCGAGATCTACGGATAAAGGGTGGTATACAATTTTAATAAAATTGTTGTTGTTGTTTGTTGTTGTTGCAGCCACGGGACTCTCTCCCGCAGGGAGGCAGTGATAGCCACCAACCTGGATGGTTGTTTATTATTATTATTATTATTATTATTATTATTATTATTATTATTATTTAAATTTGCATACCGTCCTTCATCCATAGATCTCGGGGCTGTGCACTCCAAAGAAAGTCAAGATAAAAACACCAAAATTACATAAGAACAAGAACAAACTGGGCAAACCCATGGAAGGCTACTGCTATGTCTCCATAATCAGAAGGCAGTAATGTTTCCAAATATTGCTTGCTGGGAACTGTAGGAGGGTAGAGGGCTCTTGTGCTTGTGGGGTTTTCCCTAGGCATCTAGTCGACCAGAGTGAGAACAGGATGCTGGAGTAGGTGAGCTCTTGGGCCAGATCCACAGGGCTCCCTTTACGTTCTTGCGACTTCCGTTTGTGCGTTGGACCTTCCCGTCTGCCTCCTTACACCACACGCTCCCCAGATCTGTTCTGGGGGGCTGGGGGAACCCCAAGAGTAGATGGGTTGAGGGGCGTGCAGAGCAAAAGGAGGGGGAGCTCCACCGCCACAAGCAGAAGTCGTTTTGCTCGCGCGGTGACTTTTAAGTCGCATACAACCCAGAGAATCCAACCGGTCTAACAGCAGAGCAGGAGTGAGAAACCTGCACCCCAATCCAGATGTTGCCAGACTACAACTCCCATCATCCTGACCATGCTGGCTGGGGCTGATGGGAATTGTAGTCCAACAACATCTGGAGGGGGACCAGGTTCCCCATTCCCTGCGGTGCTTTGTTTGTTTGTTTTCATTTAACCAAATTCATATACTGCTTGATTATAGGGAAGAACTCCAAGAGCGGCTTCCGAGATATACTCAAATTATCGGTCACAGTCGTTAAAAAAACATTAAAATTAACATCAAAAGAAACCGAAACGTGACAGAGCAGATGCTCTGTGACTGAGCTGCGGCCCTCACCTTGTGCTTCAGGAGAACAATCAGCTGGGAGCGCAGGATCAGGCCTCGCAGTCCCGCTACCTGCAAGGAGAGAGGCTTTCAGTGGGGTTACTCATTGTGTAGAACTCTCTCTGCCCCGACAATTCCCCACCCATCCTTTCCACATGATTTTAGACACCAGGAAGGACAGACAGGCAATTAAACATCAGGGCTGCTGCTATTGCTTCCTCTGGGTGCTTATTTCAGAATTGGCTTGTTGTCATTTTGCGGTTTTCTTCGGTGGGCAAGTGGTAAAGCGTCAGTCTGGTAAAGCGAAGGTCATGGCTTCAAACCCCGCCTGCAACTCACAAAACTGAGGAGCCATTTCCTTGCCCTAGTGGGCGCACAAGGCAGATACTAAAAGAAGAGGCTTGTTTTGGCAAGGCAGTGTATTGCAGTGGTTAGAGTAATGCACTATAACCTGGGAGACCCGGGTTCGAATCCAGCCATCCAGCCATGAAGTTCACTGGGTGTGTGACCTTGAGCCAGTTACCATCTCTCAGCCTAACCTACCTCACAGGGCTGTTGGGAAGATAACATGGGGGCATTGCACTCCTTGGAAGACAATGGCAGTGCATGAATGTAATAAATAAGACAATGCCTAATACATCTTATGAACACACGTACGCATTTTAATCAAGTTCCACAAGTGGGCCTTAAAAAAGGCAGGAGGCTTCTTAGTCGGACCTTTGCTCCATATAGCCCAATACTGTCGACACTGGCAGGCAGCAACGGCCTTCCAAAGGTGTCAAACTGGGGTTTTTTCCAGCCCTACCTGGAGACCTGGGACCGTCTACAGGTGAAACTTGGAAAATTAAATTATCGTCAAAAAGTGCATTTATTTCAGTAATGCAACTTATTATTTTTTTATTTTGATTTTAATTTTTACAAATGCTTTCTTTTGGAAATTCCACAGTAATAAAACAAATAGTTACAATCATACAAAAATAAACATTGCTATTACATTTCATTAATTACATTCCATTTATAATTGACCTGCCAACGACAAATAATTACAATTACAACAAATAAAGGCTTGAGATATCTTGCTTAGCAAGTCATGCATCTATCTCATATATTGGTTTCACCTTTTAAGTTGCATTACTGAAATAAATGCACTTTTTGACAATATTCGAATTTTCCGAGTTTCACCTGTATGTGAGAAGCAGGTATCCTCTGCTGAGGCATGGTCTTTTCCTGACTTTTTCTCCAAGAAACAGGGTTCCAGGCATCGAGGCACCCAAGTCAGTCCCCCCCCCGCCCTACCTGATCGCTGCCTGGAATGCTCTCCACCACAGGGAACCCGTTGTGGTTGGACGACGTATCGCTGAGGATGTCCACAATGACGCCCACTTTCTCAATCCTTCGGAGGGAGGTCACTGGGGTGCTCATCACTTCTCTGCAGAGGGGAAAAAAATGAAACAACACACAGAGATCACATTAAAAGCCCACAGAGGGGAGGAATGTGGACTGTGAGGCCTTCTCTGTGGTGGCCCCCTAAGTTGTGGAATTTCCTTCCACACACAAAGAGGCGCACCTGGCTTCTCCGGTACACAGCTTTCAGATGATGCTGAAGAAGCAGCTCTGTTACCATGGCCTTTTGACTCGGCTCCCTACCCTCCCTCTTTGAACCCGCCCCTTTGTTCATCGTCATGAGGACTAGCATCTTGCTTTGCTGTTGCGGGAAGGTCTTAAGAGCTCATGCCTTGCACTCATAAGGTCCCAGGTTCAGTTCCCAGCATCCCCAGGGCAGGGCTGTGAAAAGAACCCCCCGCCTGAAAACTCAGTGAGTTTAATGGTCCAATGTCCTCCCTCGGTATGAGGCAACTTCCTAGATAAAACATGCAAAGAATGAGGCCTGCCTGAATTTGTCAGGGTCCGGTTCGGGTTGCGTGCTTTTGGGACTCGGTTCCTGCAACTGTTATTTGTTTCAACGCTGGATTTTAAATCCTTGCAACCCTGCTGCTGGTGTAAGGTGGGATGATATACGGTGGCACCCCGGTTTATGAACACAATTGGTTCCAGAAGTCTGTTCATAAACCGAAGCGTTCATAAACCGAAGCGAACTTTCCCATTGAAGAAGTGTGCATGCACACGAAAGCTCATACCAAAATATAAACTTAGTTGGTCTTTAAGGTGCTACTGAATTTTTTTATTTTCCCATTGAAAGTAATGGAAAGTTGATTAATCCGTTCTAGACGAGGAAAAACACCCCTTAAAGCAGCAGGGCCTTCGCTCCGATGCCGGGCCTTCGCTCCGATGCCTTCGCGGAGGCTGGGGAGCGCTTCCGTGGCTGCAGCCCAGTCGCGGAAGCGCTCCCCGGCCTCTGAGAGGCATCGGAACGAAGGCCCAGCCTCCCCGAAGGTATCGGACGCTCCGGTGTCTTTGGGGAGGTTTGGCCTTCGCTCCGGGCCTCCAGGAGGCATCAGAGAGAAGGCCCGGCCTCCCCGAAGGCATCGGACGCTCAGTAGGCCTCGGGCACCTCGGTTTACTAACTTCCGGGTTAGGATTGTTCGTAAACCGAAAATTCGTAAACCGAGGTGTTCGTAAACCGAGGTTCCACTGTATTTAAGAACAGTAATGCCAACAGCAGCACTTTCAGGTTTTTCCATACACAGAGAACCTGTACAAACCCCTGCTGCGGCCTGATCCTGTCAGCTTACCTGGCGGTAAACGAGTGGGATGTGACAGGGGCTTCCCAGTGCAGGAACGGGACACTCTGAAGCTGGATGTGCATGTCATACAAACCCTGGAAAGAGAAGAAATTGTGAACTGCGGCACATCTGCTGGGCAGGGCCAGATTTAGGTTTGATGAGGCCCTAAGCTACTGAAGGTAATGGGGCCCTTTATATGCCCGGCTGTCCTTTGTCAACAACAAATCCTACTGGTACCAGAGGGGACCCGCAAGTGGGTTAAACAGTCTTAAGCTCGCAAATCGGCAATAAAACGTGTGCTTTTTGTTCCGTTTTACCGTATGGCTGTTTCAGCAGCAATATTGTAAAAGCCCATTTTTGTAAGGTTGCGAATTTAAGCCGCACTTTAACTTTTCACAGTCGGAATTTGGGGAAATAGTGTGGCTTATATTCAGGCCAATATGGGCCAATACAGCCTTGTTGGGTCAGACCAAGGCAGGGAAATCTAGCCCAGAAACCCACTTTCCACTGCGGCCGGTCACAGGCCTCCACGAAGCCCACCTGCAGGACATGGAGGCAATTCTGCCCCCTCGTGCTGCTGCTCCCCAGCAACTGGTGTTCCGTGGTAGAGTCCCCCTGGAGAGGGAAGTTCTAGGTGGCCGGCACGACCGACAGCCGCAGGCAGAACCCTCACCTCGACAAAATAATCCCCCACAATCTTGGCCGTCATCAGCACCAGCATGATTGGGAAGCCGTAGGTGACGTTGCCCGTCGCCTCCATCATGATAACCGTCAAGCTGAGCGTCATCCTCACAATGCCCCCTGGGAAGAAAATGCTGTGTTAAACCCCAAGGACTGCCTTCTCCCCATATGAACCAACCCGGACCCTGAGATCATCTTCCGAGACCCTCCTTCGTGTGCCTCCTCCTCGAGAGGTCCAGAGGGTGGCAACATGAGAAATGGGCCCAGGACCTCCATAGGCACTGCCCAGCCTTGCAGCCGCTAACTCAGCGGATTGACTTAACCCCCGGAGGCGCACTCCATTGTCTCTTGAGACAGATGGATGCCCGCAAATCAATAAGTGATGTGTCTTATTTTAAGAACATGCCTTAATGTGTTTTACGTTTCAACAGGAACATGTTCTGATTTCATGAATCCAATTATTATTTAATTCTATTGATTTCTAATTTCAAATAGTGAGGAGTGGTTCCTGTTATCTGCTTTAAATTTCATTACCTCCCCTCGTGCGGCTGCGGCCTACGAAATAATGTGTGTTATTTTCATTCACACTGAGCTGCTGTCCTTCCTCAGAGTGAACCTGTCATTAGTGCCGTAGCCGTTTTAAAAGAGCAGGACCAAGCTGAACCCCTTTCTGAAGTGAAAAGGTTCTAAATCAGGCATCCCCAAACTTCGGATGTTTTGGACTACAATTCCCATCTTCCCCAACCACTAGTCCTGTTAGCTAGGGATCATGGGAGTTGTAGGCCAAAACATCTGGAGGGCTGCAATTTGGGGGTGCCTGTTCTAAATAAAAGACTGAACGGCTAAACCAGCAGTGAGAAAGCTACTTGGACTCCAGCTCCCATCGGCCCCAGCCAGTGTGGCCAACGGCCAAGGATGATGGGTGCTGTAGTCCGATAGCTGGAAGGCCAGAGGTTTCTCATCCTTGTGCTAAATAGACACAAAGCAGATATAGTTCATTATAATGTAATGTAATGTAATGTAATGTAATGTAATGTAATGTAATGTAATGTAATGTAATGTAATATGTATTTTTCCATGTATAAGACTATATTTCCCCCCAATTTTTTTAAAGTTTAAAATTGGGGGTCTTATACACGGAATGTTGCAATTAAATATATAAATAAATTTATTTCTTAATTTTGGGCTCAAAAAATAGGGGTCATCTTATACATGGGGACGTCTTATACATGGAAAAATATGGTAATATAATTTCATTATTAATATGCCACCCATCTGCCTTGGCTGCCCCAGCCACTCTGGGCGGCTCCCGACAAAATATTTAAAACACATCAAACATTAAAAACTTCCCTATACAGGGCAGCCTTCAGATGTCTCTGAGTTCCCTGGGAAGAAGAACTGAGTGTTAAACCACTCTTGGGAATTACAGCTCTGTGAGGAGAACAGAATTCTTCTAACAAAGCATCGCTTTACAAGCCATAATTCCCAGGATTTGTTTATTTTTCTGCAGAAGGAGCCATGATTGTTTAAAGCAACAGGTAGGTAGCTGTGTTGGTCTGGCGTAGTCGAAACAAAATAAAAAAAATAAAAAAAATTCCTTCCAGGAATCTAGTGAGAGGGTGGGGAGGGATATTACTCAGAAGGGTGATGGGAAAGGGTGAAAACCCGTTGATGACTGTTAACGACTGCAATTGGACTTACAGGAAAAAGCAAGGAGTGAGATGGCTAAAGATAGCTTTATCATGTATAATGAGATAAGAATCCAATGTCTTTATTCAGACCAGGTTTCTCCATGGTTATCTTTAGCCATCTCACCCCTTGCTTTTTCCTGTAAGACCAATTGCAGCCATTAACAGTCATCGTCGGGTTTTCACACCTATCAGTGAATCACCCATTCCCACCACCCTTCTGAGTAATACCCCTCCCCACCCTCTCACTAGATATAAGGGTCTGGTGACTTCTGTTTCAGTGTATCTGAAGAAGTGTGCATGCACACGAAAGCTCATACCAATGACAAACTTAGTTGGTCTCTAAGGTAAAAATGGAAAGATTTTTTTAAATTTTGTTTAAAGCAAGGGTGCTTAAATGCATGGTGCAGATGTGGCCTTGGAAAATAAGTTCGGTTAAAGGATTAAAGCTTAAGCTGAACTGTCCCACCGGGGCAAGACCCACCTTTCCCACTTCCAAATAAGCTGCGCCCCTTTCTCCTCCCTGCCCCATAAGTGTATCACTCACCTAGCTGTGCTGCGGCTCCCATCAAGGCATACTTCCCTGGGTCGGCCCAAATCTGAAAGTCCCAACGTAAGAGAGAGGAACAGTCAACGTTCAGGACAGCGGAACTAAGCAGGAGGTCAGAGGGTCTCCGCTTGAGGCCCCCTCCCTCCCCATTCACTGGAGAAATGGACCTTGCGCTGTGGGTTAAACCACTGAGCCTAGGGCTTGCTGATTAGAAGGTCAGCGGTTCGAATCTCTGTGACGGGGTGAGCTCCCATTGCTCGGTCCCAGCTCCTGCCAACCTAGCAGTTCGAAAGCACGTCAAAATGCAAGTAGATAAATAGGAACCACTACAGCGGGAAGGTAAACGGCGTTTCCGTGTGCTGCTCTGGTTCGCCAGAAGTGGCTTTGCCATGCTAGCCACATGACCTGGAAGCTATACGCCGGCTCCCTCGGCTAATAATGCGAGATGAGCGCGCAACCCCAGAGTCGGTCACGACTGGACCTAATGGTCAGGGGTCCCTTTACCTTTACCTTTACACCGTGAACAGCAGTAACAAACTGGGGCATGGCAGCTGCCCTCTTACTCACACAGACCAGTGGTGGAAGATCTCTAGGCCTAGGGGACAGTTGGGTGTCACGGACAGACTGGGTGCAGGGGAGGGGGAGGGGAGGCACCAGCTGGGGAACCCCCAGGGAAGGAAGGCTGACTTGCCGCCCATCTGACTGGGTTGCCCCAGCCACTCTGGGCGGCTCCCAACAAAATATTAAAAACACAACAAAGCCTCAAGCATTTTTTTTTAAAAAAAACCCTCTCTGTACAGGGCTGCCTTCAGAATGTCTTCTGAAAGTCAGATATTTGTTTGTCTGCTTGACACCTGACGGGAGGGTGTTCCATGGGGTGGGCGTCACTACTGAAACTGCTCTATTCCGAACTTTAAAAAACGGAAAGCGTTATGCTGCTGCCAACAAAAGGGGTTCAAAGACTCTCTCAAAAAATGTAGTATAAACACCGACAACCGGGAAATACTGGCCTGCGAGCGCTCCGATTGGAGAACAGCGTGTCCTGGGCTTTGAAGACGCTCGAACTCAGGACACAAGGGAGAAATGTGCTAAGAGGAAGGCACGCTTGGCAAACCCTAACCGTGATCAACTCCCGACCAGAAACCTATGCCCCCACTGTGGAAGGACGTGTGGATCCAGAATCGGCCTCCAGAGTCACATACGGACTCACTTTTAAAACTGTGTTCATGGAAGACAATCTTACTTGGCTACGAGGGACCGCCAGATAAGAAGACCACTACTGAGAAGACCCTCCGCCTGGTTCCCTGTAACCACACTTCTTGCAGTGAGGGAACTGCCCAGAAGGCCCTCAGAGCTGAAAAGCTTCCACTTCTGCCTCCCGGCTAAGATCAAACGCCCTCCGTCTCCCCAGCTCCCCTCCCACCCGCGACAACTAGGGGCTTGTTTTCAGCAACGGTTCTTCAGACCGTAAGGGAGTGGGCGGGTGGGGAGAGAACATCGAGACCACAAGGTGAGGGCAACTCACCCAGCCGCTGGTCATGTAGGAGAGACAGATGCCAAACAGGCGGCCCCAGGCGGCCCCGATCAGCAGGGAGGGGATGAAGACGCCTGCCGAAACTGTTAGCCCGTAGGTCCAACAAGCCAGGAAGAAGTACACCAAGGTGAAGAGCCCCAAAGTCATGGGGTCGTACGTCCCTAAGAGGGAGAGCAAAGAGCATTACTCCCCGCAACCTGGAGTAAGATTCGCTCAGCAATGCGCCAGGGTGCTCCCACCTTATTCCAAGGGGCACGCATTTTAGCCCCTCAAAGAAGCAGGTCTCAAGAGCCATCTCTGGGTTTTTCCTGCTTCCAAAAAATGGGTTAAAGCAATGTTTCCCAAACTTGGGTTTCTAGCTGGTTTTGGAGTACAACTCCCATCATCCCTAGCTAGCAGGACCGGTGATTAGGAATTATGGGAACTGTAGTCCAAAAACAGGTTGAGACCCAAGTTAGGGCAACACAGTGACATTAACTCTCAAAACATCGACAAATAATACTCAAACAGAAATTCACTCTTAACAATCACAATAGTTACTGAACTACGATCAATAAAAATAACTGCAAGTCACAATGCATAAAATACAGTCGTACCTTGGATCTCGAACGCCTTGGCTCCTGAACAAATCGGCTCCCAAACGATCGAAACCCGGAAAGGAGTGTTCCGGTTTTCAAATGATTTTCAGAAGCTGAACGTTCTCGGTGCAACTTCCCGCAGCCAATCAGAAGCCGCGCTTTGGTTTCTGAACGTTTTGGAAGTCGAATAGACTTCCGGAACGGATTCCGTTCGACTTCCAAGGTACGACTGTATCACTATACATCTAAAACACATCCAAATCACCCTAACCTTCCCTCTGATAATACCCGCTAGGGCATCTCTACGTGCCTTTCCTAATTAAAACATTGTGTGCAGCAAAACAAATCATGGACTTGGGAACAAACCCCAGGCTGGGCTCTAGGGTACTGTGAAAAGAATATTTGATTCCTTCATCCGGCTTCTCTGCCACAGGAACATCAGGTAAAGCCTTTAGAGAGGAGGAAAGCCAAGGACTGTTGCAAGCCCCCTGCCGCCCCGTTTTAGATTTCAGGAATGCACATTTAGGCTAAACGTTTGGAGGGGGCGGGAGGAAGGAGAAGAGACTCATTAACTGTGGAAGCAGATTAAGTGATGGAACAAGTTGCATCTCCTACAGAGCTGGAGAGAGCTCTCCTTCTTCGGATGCATGCAAGGAAGGACCAGGCAGGTTGGGAGATAACACAGTTTAAAAGCAAATGAAACCCACCTCGAATACAAAAAAAAAAAACCAAAACAATTTGCAGTAATTCAGGTAGATCACATAAATTTCCGGGCCCAATTCAAAGTGCTTGTTTTGACCTACAAAGACTGTAAAAGGGGTGGCTAGAAGAATGGAAAACAATAAGTGAAGGATGAAATGGATATTAATGAAGAGGTGATGGAGCTACAGGAGGAACAGATGGACATATGTTGGCAACAGGAGCGGGAAACCTGATTTTTTTAAGAAAAGAAATGGTATTAAATTAGGTAATTTGGTTTGATTTGTAAAAACTTGGAGAAATAATAAAAATAATTTGGAAAGAAAGACTGTGCTCAGAAGATTAGATAGATAGATAGATAGATAATTATTGTTTGTCTGTCCATCTATCTAAACATGCTGTCACCAAAATCAGTGGGGTCTTGTTGGGAATGGGGAAGAACATTTGCTGGTCGTGGAGCTAGATTTAAGCCCCTGAGATAGGAGCTAGCCAACCTTGCTTTAGAATATCAGGAAGAACGCGTCCCCCCGTCAACTGGCAATGGTTGGGCGCTGCTAGTTGGGGAGCAACCAACCTGGGGGGTCATGGAAAAGGCGGACGACACTCTTCTCCGGCGTGTTGAAGAAGGCGGCAGCCATAGAGTTGTATTCGCCATCAGGACAGAAGAGCTGGCGGAGAGAGAGGGGAAGGAGAAGTTGTGTCACTGCAGGAGCAGTAAAAGGGGGGGGGGACAAAGGAAAGGAAAGGAAAAGGAAAAAGAAGCGGGAGTCCAATGCAACAGGCCGCTGTTCCATTATATAACTGCCTTACGAGCTCTGGACACAATTATTATTATTATTATTATTATTATTATAAATAATCGAATTTATATACCACCCTATACCTGGAGGTCTCAGGGCGGTTCAGAATAACCAGAATAAAAACATAATCAGAATAAAAACAACAACCCAATAACAACAACCCCCCCCCAAGAAAAGAGCCACATTTTAAAAGGGTGTAGGATGTCAAACAGGGATGCGGGTGGCGCTGTGGGTTAAACCACAGAGCCAAGGGCTTGCCGATCAGAAGGTCGGCGGTTCGAATCCCCGCGACAGGGTGATCTCCCATTGCTCGGTCCCAGCTCCTGCCAACCTAGCAGTTCGAAAGCACGTCAAAGTGCAAGTAGATAAATAGGGACCGCTACAGTGGGTGTTTCTGTGTGCTGCTCTGGTTTGCCAGAAGTGGCTTTGTCATGCTGGCCCCGTGACCTGGAAGCTGTACGTTGGCTCCCTTGGCCAGTAACGCGAGATGAGCGCCGCAACCCCAGAGTCAGAAAGCGACTGGACCTAATGGTCAGGGGTCCCTTTACTTTTACCTAGGATGTCAAACGGAACAACCAAAGGCCTGGCTGAAAAGGAACGTTTTGGCCAGGCGCCTAAGGGTGTATAATGAAGACGCCAGGTGAACTTCCCTGGGGAGAGCATTCCACAGATGGGGAGCCACTGCAGAGAAGGCCCGTTCTCGTGTAGCCACCCTCTGGACCTCTTGAGGAGAGGGCACATGAAGGAGGGCCTCAGAAGATGATCTCAGGGTCCAGGGAGGTTCATATGGGAAGAGGCGGTCCTTGAGGGATTGCGGTCCTGAGCCGTTTAGCATCTGGGCCAGGGAACGGCTCAGAGATTTGGCTTGAGAAGGGCTTGCAAATAAGCCCAGGGGTGTTATCAAATCGCAAATGTGTGTACCAGCCTGCTGTCCTCTCGTAAAAGCACTGCTCACTTATGAAAGGAAGAGCCGATCCCCCACACTCCAAACAGACACATATATTTCCAAAAGCTTCTCTGCATGATGCCAGAGAGTTTTGCTTGCCAAAGCTACATGCAAACTTGGGCTCACTGCCAGGGGCAGCGGCGGCACAACCTTGCCAGCTGGATGCGCCTGGCATCCCACCAACAATGGCTAGCTCCCATTGGGCTGAAAGCAGGGAGACAGACAGCAGAGGGAGCCACAGAAAACAACAGCTGGAGATGACTAATTCCAGCATTGTCCCCCCATCTTCCTCCCTGTTGAGCTCTACAAGGGTAAGGCTGAAAGTCACGTGTACACATTGCACCTTGAAAACACATCTGGACACACATTTTTGGCCTCAGAGAATTCAGGGCACTGTAGTTTGCCCCTCACAGAATTACAGCTCTCAGAGACCCTTAAAAAAACACCACAATACCCAGACTTCTTTGAGGCATAGCTGCCAAGTCTCCCGTTTTCCCCGGGAAACCCCCCGTTTTTCCAGCTGTCCCCAGCCGAAAAAACGGATTTTTTTGTTTTCCCCCGGTTTATTCTGGTGCGGCGGCTATTTTGGAACTGGGCGGAGCATGCTCAGAAGCGACTTTTGATGCTGCTCTGCCCAGTTCCAAAATGGCTGCAGTGCAACTTCTGGTGCGGCAGCCATTTTGGAACTGGGCACAGCAGCATCAAAAGTCACTTCTGAGCATGCTCCGCCCAGTCCCAAAATGGCCACCGCGCTACTTCCGGTATGCTAATTTCGGTCCGGTCCCTTATTTTTCAGAGAGGAACTTGGCAGGTATGCTTTGAGGGAAAGAATGTGCTTTAAGGGCACAGTGTTGAGACGAAGCCGGAGGAAACTCATTTCCTTCTTGTGAGCGAAGAGAGAGGCATGTGGGGTCTGGTTGAGGGAAGACTGAACTTGGTGGGGAAATGCCTGATGGACCTGCCTCCACTTCTCTCCTGCCTCAAGCCCCCGTTGCCCGAAAGCGTCCATTCTGGGAGGCGACCGGCACACACAGAGTCCCCCTCTGCCGCTCGTTTCCCACCTGCAGAGAGTAGGCCATGCCGCTTCCTTGCAGGGGCTGGCAGTCTGCCGAGGTGTAGATCATGACAAAGGCCACAGCCGCTGTCACAGCGCCCACCAGCATGGCCTCGATGACCTGCAGGCACGGCCGGTGGATATACCTGGGGAGTTTCAAGGAAAGAAAAGACACAAGGGGTTAGGGAGCAGGGCCGGCCCATCGCGTTTTGCCACCTGAAGCAAAGGACAAGATGGCAGCCCCTTCCAACTTCCAAATATGGAAGCCACCTGGATCTGGCTTCGAGACTGGCGTGACAGGAGCACCCTCCACCAATCACTGGGCGACCAATAGGGGCCAGTCACTGACCAACTCAGCCTAACCAACCTCACAGGGTTGTTCTGGGGATTAAATATGGAGGGAGAGGTGTGTGCATCTCACCTTGAGCTCCTTGGAGGAGAGGTGAGATGAAAATGTAATAATAAAAAAGAAAACTGAGTTAAGGAGATGAGTGGCAGCCTATGAAGGGGCGTCTCCACCCCCCATCGTTCTGCCTGAGGTCCAGCACCGAGGGCCTTCTGGCGGTTCCCTCGTTGCGAGAAGCCAAGTTGCAGGGAACCAGGCAGAGGGCCTTCTCGGTGGTGGCGCCCGCCCTGTGGAACGCCCTCCCACCAGATGTCAAAGAAAAAAACAGCCACCAGATTTTTAGAAGACATCTGAAGGCAGCCCTGTTTAGGGAGGCTTTTAATGTTTAATAGATTATTTTACTGTATTTCATTTTTCTGTTGTAAGCCGCCCAGAGTGGCTGGGGAAACCCAGCCAGATGGGCGGGGTATAAATAATAAATTATTTTTATTATTTTTATTATTATGATTCTTTCCATCTGTTTCCAACAGGTACACACACACCACAGTCCCAGAACTGTAAGCCCTAAAAAGGAGTTCCTGCCCAGGCGCTTCGGTTATTTCCTTCAGCTAAAAATCAGATGGCCTTTCTCCAGACCTGGCTGCTTTCGAGCGAGGTGGGCGGCTGCAGAGATGAGCTCATTTGCTTCCGTGAAAGCAACCCTCGCCCCAAAAGAGAAGCCATCTGGGGAAATAGGCAGAGGCCTGACAAAGGCAGAAGTGTGCCAAACTTAATTTTTTTTTACAAAAAGAAGAAGAATGCAAATGAAATTACTATCGCAGGTTTCCGGCTCAAACAAAAATCCAGGCAGGAATGTGAAGCAGCATCTGAAATGCTGGTTCAGCCAAATTCTGGGTGGCTCAGCTCAAAACCGCCTGTGAACAGAGCTAAGCTCCGAACCCCGTTTCAAAAGGAAGGGCCCGGCGCTGTCAAAAGCTGAAAGGCAAAGCCTTTTAAAGAGGCATCCATTGTTGGATATACAGCAGTTGACTTGAGCCATTCTGCAATGGGCTTTACTCCAGTCCTTGCTCCGGGTCTGAAGTTTGCTGCTTGTTGTATTCCGGGTTACCTTCTGCCGGGGTTTTTACCTGATTCGGAACATCGTCAGCCAGTAGTTCAAGGCGTTGAACATGGCTCCGAGAACTCCACCTGCAGCCAGGAGGAAGAAAAACATCAGACAATAGGTCAGAGCAAAGAACCAGCTACTCAAAACCACACAAATCATCATGGAGGAAGCTAGCAGTGAAGGTTGCAGAAATCCCATAACTCTCTCTTTGGGGCAGCTGTGGAAATGATGCAACTGACTGGGATGAAGGCAAGGTGGAGAACAGTTTTGCAAAGGAGATCCTCTACATTTCCACTCTGCTGTTAGGTCAGGAAAATCCTACCCCCCCCCCCCGACATAGGGTCATGGCTTCCCCCTCCATCTCCCCTTCTTCTGGGGCTCGCAGTAAGCCAGGAAATCCCCCCAGTTCCACAGAGGAAAATTATTTATTGTGTGCAGGGGCCGAGGTATTAAGGAATTAAGTTCTTTGCCAGATGCTGGAATCTCTGCAGAAATGCAGAGGGTTGTGGAGTCAACAGAGCACAGAGGAGTTTTGCCCTGTGAAAAGAAAGGAACACAGAAATGACTGCATGCCCCAAAATGGCCTTTGGGCTGATAACAGACTCAGCTCCTTTCTAGCCGTCGACCATGACAGATTTGCTGCTGCTTGTAAGGCATGCATTTCTGGTGGAACTTATAGAATCATAGAGTTGGAAGAGACCACAAGGGCCATCCAGTCCAACCCCCTGCCAAGCAGGAAACACCATCAAAGCATTCTTGACATATGGCTGTCGAGCCTCTGCTTAAAGACCTCCAAAGAAGGAGACTCCACCACACTCCTTGGTAGCAAATTCCACTGCCGAACAGCTCTTACTGTCAGGAAGTTCTTCCTAATGTTTAGGTGGAATCTTCTTTCTTGTAGCTTGAATCCATTGCTCCGTGTCCAATTCTCTGGAGCAGCAGAAAACAATCTTTCTCCCTCCTCCATATGAAATCCTTTCATATATTTGAACATGGCTATCATATCACCCCTTAACCTTCTCTTCTCCAGGCTAAACATACCCAGCTCCCACGGGAGCATAACTTATTATACAACCTTGGAGTAACATCTGTGGAAAGGATCGATGCACAAACAGGGAAATCACATTATCGTGTTGCTTAAATAGGGGCACTTACCCACCACTCCCATGAATATGAAGATTGGGATTTCTTGAAAAGTGTACCCCATCTTCTGCAAAGGAAGAAAGAAAGCAGGTATGAGCTCCGGAAACTGCGACAGCAGTAATGCAGCTCAAGGACGGGACTGCCTTCTACTGCACCACCATGTTTTCACAATATCACAGAACCGTAGAGCTGGAAGGGACCACCGAGGGTCATCTAGTCCAACCCCCTGCAATGCAGGAATCTTTTTTGTCGGAGCATGGGACTCAAACCCACGATCCTGAGGTTAAGAGTCTCCTGCTCTACCAAATGAGCAATGAGGAACATAGAAAGCTGCCTTACGCTGACGCAAGCCCATTGGGGCCACTTAGCCTACACTGACTGGCAGAAGCTCTTCAGTGTTTCAGGAAGGGGACAATAACCATATACAGTGGTACGTCGACTTACGAAGGTTTCGGCTGACAAAGTCGGCAAACCCGGAAGTATTTTCGCCGCACGCGCATTCTGCACCTACGCAGTAGCAGCTCGTGCGATCTGCGCATGCGCAAGGTGCAAAATCGCGCTTTGTTCATGCGCAAAATGGGCGCTTCGACATCCGAAGGTTTCGACTTACGAAGAGCGCCACGGAACGGATTGCCTTCGTAAGTTGAGGTACCACTGTATGTATGTATATGTGTGTGTGTATATATATATATATATATTCACTTTTCAATTTAACAACAATAATCTTCCTTTACATTTGTATCCCTCATTTTGACTTCTCTCCACTCCTTCTCTGGTTACGTAGAGAATTCATGTGTGGAGGCCAGAGGAGGAGGCAGCAGCAGCAGCAGCGAAGCTTCGAAAGGGTGTTGCCTTTTACCTCGGAGTCAAACCGGCCGAAGTTGATGAGTCCTGGGCTGGACAGATCCCAGGGATTCCCTTTGTAAATGCTCAGGATGGAGTTCAAGGTGAAGGTGGAGATCATGGAGGCAAAGAACTGCAGAGAGAGAGAGAGGAGAGCAGTGAAGAGCATGCCCAGAGTTGGTCAGTCCATCTAGTACTCGCCTTGCAGTCCCAACTCCCCCCCCCCACTCGGAAAGCTCCCCCAGCCCCCCCAAGACTCACAATCCTCCAGGTCAGGAACTGGTTCCAAAAAGAAGCGCCTTCCTCCAAGCTGAACAGGACGCCACCTAGTGGAAGGGAAAGGTAGAGCCAGTGAGACTTGGCTTGTCCACTCGGAGGCAGGAGCTGAGCCGCTCAAGGTAGGAACACCAGGCGTGGGTTCAGAACGGGACTTTTCTGCGGTGGCTCCCCGTCTGTGGAATGCTCTCCCCAGGGAGGCCTGTCTGGCGCCTTCATTGTACACCTTTAGGCGCCCCGCGAAAACGTTGCTCTTTAACCAGGCCTTTGGCTGATTGACATCTAATGCCTCTTTAAAAGTGTTATTGGTTTGATTCTCTTCTTATATTTATTATGTACTTTGTGGTTTTTATATTGTAATTTTGTTTTGTGAACTGCCCTGAGATCTGCAGGTATAGGACGGCATACAATTAACAACAATTTACGGCTGTGCAATCGGAAGGGGTGCCTTCTTAAACCTAGATAACGAGGCGCTGGGCTTTGGGAAGGAGGCGCAAGGCTCTGACAGGGTCCTAGAGTTTCCCTGGTTCACCATTTATTAATTCATTTCCCCCGCCCACATAAGGTTGCAGTCGCACAAGCAAGAGAAAGTTGCATGCTTACTGTATTAATATTATTAATATATAGTATTAGCATCCTTATTACCACAGTTATCATTATGGTTCATAGTGGATCACAGTACAGTGGTACCTCTACTTACGAATTTAATGTGTCCGAACACACATTTGTAAGTCGAAAAAGTCGAATCCCATAGGAATGCATTGAGAGAAAAAATTCGTAAGTAGAAGCAACCCTATCTAAAAATTCGTAAGTAGAAAAAATCCTATCTAAACCGCATCCAAGATGGCGGACGGAGCTCCATTCGTAAGTAGAGTTATTTGTAAGTAGAGGTACCACTGTAAACAGTTTTGCCAGAGGACACAGATGCTCTGAGACGCTTGGATAAAGCAATCAATAACAGGATGACAATGACGCCACCCCCAACTCCTTGAAAGATGCCTCCGAAAAAATTTACACATCACTTGGGAAGACAGGCGAACTAATATCAGTGTACTGGAAGAAGCAAAGATCGCAAGTGTTGAAGCAATGATTCTTCAACAACAAATTCGTTGGACTGGTCATCATGTTGTGCGGATGCCTGATTATCGTCTTCCAAAGCAACTACTCTACTCCAAACTTAAAAATGGAAAGTGTAATGCTAGTGTCCAACAAAAGAGGCTCAAAGACTCTCTCAAGGCAAATCTTTAAAAATGTAGTATTAACACTGACAACTGGGAAACACTGGCCTGTGAGCGCTCCAGTTGGAGAACAGCCTTTACCAAAGGTGTCGTGGACTTTGAAGACACTCGATCTCAGGACCCAAGGGAGAAACGTGCTAAGAGGAAGGCGCGCTTGGCAAATCCACACCGTGATCAACTCCCGCCCGGAAACCAATGTCCCCACTGTGGAAGGACGTGTGGATCCAGAATTGGCCTCCATAGTCACTTATGGGCTCATTGTGAAAACCGTGTTTATGGAAGACAATCTTACTCGGCTACGAGGGATCGGCAAAGAAGAATACTAATGAAGCGCAGCAAACACCTCTCTAGTTCTGCCTGTGGGAAAGAAAAGGCACTTTACCGACAGGAGCCCCAAAGGCAGCCGACACGCCAGCAGCAGCTCCAGCAGAGACGAAATCCCTCTTCTCCGTGTCCCTCCTGAAATATTCAAAGATCTAAAAGCAAACACAGCCCGGGGTGGATTAGAACTTGGGACATGGGTCTCTTAACACACACGAGCACAAAAAGCCCTGGATGCTCTGCAACCCCTAAGTAACTCAAGCAATGCACCCCCCCCAATGAATGAGCCCACCACAAAGACCAGCAGCAGCTTCCTTTGTGTACTGTGCAGGATGCTAGCTTGACAAGACAAACCAGGACTGCAAAGCAACTTTGCTGAGGGAGAAGGGCAGCTGCATCAAACCCCTTCCTGCAAGGGTCCCAATGGCCATTAAGTCTGCTTTCCAAGGAAATGATTGTGGCAGCGACAACTGCCTTCCTCTTGGTCCAGCCAATGTCACCTGCTCTGCTCACAGATCTGATGGGAGGCCTGTATGTTTTTATTCTGTCTGTTTGTGTCGCAGCTCCAGCCGAGATGAAGATGAACTCTCCCGGCTGAACTGCCCTAAGCAATAAATCTCTATGTTTTAATGAACAAGGGAGTGGACGTGAGTTATTTCACAGGCACAGAAAAGTTGGATAAAGCTTTCGATGCTACGGAATGTTAACTAAACTTGGAAGGAAAAGTTTCTGGACCTTTTAGAAACGAGGCTTGACATTTGTGACGGAGTGTACTGGGCGAGTATTTTTGCAAGTGTCTGGAACACAGCTAAAGTTGTTCGTAGGCAGATAGATTCCTCTGCTATCCTTCTGTCTCACAAAGCTGTGTTATTGATAATTGCCAATTAGACAATTGGACAATTTAACAGTCTGAGCTTGCTACTCCCCTCTTCCCTCCCCACCCCCTTTTTCTCACATGCTATGTCTGTTTATGCAGTTTTCATGCTAGAGAGCAGAGACTCCTTTTGCGACGCAGGTTTGTAACCTGGGTATGCCCTTTTGGTTAAAGGGTGCAAAATGCTTTAAGCTTGTGAAGTGGGAGAGAGGCAAGCCTCATACCTGCCCCCTGCCATCTCCAACATCTGCTACCAGGATCGGGGCTATGAGAGACAGCAGCAGCCGCCACTCAGTGAGGAAGTCCTGCCCTCCGGGGGCTGGAAACCTAGTGCAAGCAACCCATTTGTAGGAAACGAACCTTGAAGTCTCTCTTCAGAGAAGTTGACCGGCCTTGAGATATGCCAGCAGCGATGACAGCTCCAGAGTGAATCATCGGCCCTTCCTGAAACCAAGAGAAGCAGAATTTAGAGGGAGGGAGGAGCTGGCTTGCAAGACTGTGCTCCTAGCAGGGCCCAATTTAGGTGTGATGGGGCCCTAAGCTACTGAAGGTAATGGGGCCCTTTATATGTCCAGATGTCCTTTGTCAACAACAAATGGTTGCTGTTTTTTGTGTTGAATATATGCCCTATGGTAATTTATGGACCTAATAGGTATCTAAAGCCATTTGCACATGTTGCCGTGCAACCAGTCCATGCAGAATGTAGGCACCCTATATATTTGAGGAACCAGTGATATTTGAGGGAGCAGGCTAGCAGGCAGGGCCCATGACTTACATCATAGGAGCCTACACAACACAAAACTCTGTTGCTGTATGTAGGTTTTATTTATTATTATAATCTTATATTTTGGAAATGTACATCCAGGTTTTTTTCCCTTTAATTTTTTTTGGGGGCCCCCCAAGAGAATAGGGCCCTAAGCTATAGCTTGTTTAGCTTATACGTAAATCCAGCACTGGCTCCAAGCACTCCTTAACGTGTTGCAGCAATGAGAGTTGCTGAACCCAAATTCAGGGCTGCTTGCTAGAGAAGCCCAATACACCCCCAAACCTGAGAGATTGCCTTACTCCACCTTTGCTCACCCGACCACTTCCATCTGTGAAACTGTCAGTGTTACAGGTGCTACACTCTGGGACCGCCCTGAAACCTCCAGGTATAGGGTGGCATATAAATTCTATCTATCTATCTATCTATCTATCTATCTATCTATCTATCTCCCTGCCTATTGACATCAGGTGGGGGCTTTCGCCACACACTTTTCCGCGCCTGTTAAAAACATTTCTGTTTACCCAAGCCTACCCGGACATGCAGAATGCTGGTGTGTATTTTAATCTGGGTTTCAGTTCTACTGTTGATTTTAATTACTTTTTGGACCGTTTGCAGTAGTTGCTCTCGATTTTTCTCTACTGCCAATTTCATTGTTCTGTTCTTTCCGAAAACCACTTTGATGTTGTTGGGATTTATTTTGCATTCAAGCAGTAGGCGCCCACCAGTCAATCACCTGGCATCACCTTGATGCCAGGTGACTTAAATTTGGGCAACAGAACCACGAATGTGCTCCTGATCCTTCCTTCCTTTTTTTTCCTCCCTCCCTTCCTTCCTTCCTTTCCTTCCTTTCCTTCCTTCCTTTCCTTCCTTCCTTCCTTCCTTCCTTCCTTTCTTCCCTTCCTTCCTTCCTCCCTTCCTCCCTTCCCTTCCTTCCTTCCTTCCTTCCTTTCTTTGCAGGTGTCAATAGGATTCAAGGTGCAGATAAAAGAGAGTCTGTCTTCATGCAGCGCACGGTTAAAACTCATTCATGCATTCAGCCGTCATTGGCATAATTTAGACAATAAAATGATAAAAAAAACCACCCATAAAAGATTTGTAATCCAGACATATTAAACACATAAAACATATAAAAGACACAATCGCCGCCATTAAGTAAAATTAAGTAGTTTTGAATTTGACTTTAAAAATCTCGGTTAAATATCCTGAAACAGTAGTTTCGGGCATATTGGATTACAAATTCTTTGCAATTAGATACTTTAAGCTTCAAAGGGGTCGCTGGCAGGTCTCTCTGAATAGTGTTGAAGAGAGGGTAGCCCAAAATTATACGGTATATTGTTATCTGGTGTATTCATACCACAAGAGCAAAGCCTATTCTGGAAGGGTATTTTTTTGGGGGGGGGGGAACCTTTCAGACAGTACAAATGAGGGGAATGCGTTTAAATGGGCCCGCATAAAAAAGTCTGCGATACAAAGGGGTCAATTGTAAAAATGGCTGGCCATCATTCTACGACAAGGCTGCAAACCTAAGTTAGCAGACGAGGGTACAGAGGGCTGCGTTGGGTTATGTTTTTGCAATTCATGGTCTAACAGCCTCTGCTTAGTGAGAGGGAAAATATAGAACTCACCCAGTTAAGAGGAGTGAGTGTATTGCAATTCAAAGTGTTGGTACTGACCTTTAAAGCCCTAAACGGCCTCGGTCCTGTATACCTGAAGGAGCGTCTCCCCCCCTATCACTGAGATCCAAGGCCTTCTGGCAGTTCCCTCATTGCGAGAAGGGAGGTTACAGGGAACCAGACAGAGGGCCTTCTCGGTAGTGGCACCCGCCCTGTGGAACGCCCTCCCAGATGTCAAGGCAATAAGCAACTATTTTACTTTTAGAAGACAACTGAAGGCGGCCCTGTTTAGGGAAGTTTTTAATGTTTGATGCTGTACTGTTTTTAATATTTGGTTGGAAGCCGCCCAGAGTGGCTGGGGAAACCCAGCCAGATGGGCGGGGTATAAATAAATAATAATAATAATAATAATAATAATAATAATAATAATTTGTTTGAGTTTAAAGCACAGTACACCGATTCTGATCACAGCAAAACAAGCTTCCTGAGCCAAAGTTTTCTTTTCCTTCCATTGCCAAAGCTGCGAAGCACAACTCGCTCGTCATGATCCTGAGGCGGAAGTTGGGTACAGGCTAATACAAACGGCAAGGGCAAAGGCTAATGGAGAAGCGCCGCTGAGAGCAATGGCTGCCAAGCAGAAACCTTCCCAGAATGCAATGCAAAATAGCCAGGAGGTGGCATTGTTAGATAGGAAAGACGGGAGCAGCTGCCTTTTGGGGTGAAGTTTCCGCTTCTCTCCTTGGTTACCTTTCCAACCGCCAGGCCTCCGACCACAGAGAAAATCACACCACAGACTTTAACCACCAGTGTCTACAAAGAAAGGAGATGCATTATTATTTTTTTAAAGTTCCCATTCTGGACTGAACTCTGGGCTCCTATGATCAGTTCCCTCAGCCACAAAGCGCTGAGCTGACGCAAGAGAGAGGGGTCCACGTTTAACCTTCAAAGATCTCGCCAGAAAAGAAATAGGCGCCGAACCAAAACACAGACTCTCGTTCCAAAGGAAGTGATGTGAGAGGACTACTCTGATATTTGTCACCAAAGACCAGTGAACTAGTTTGCTGATCCTTATTTCCCTCACAGAGCTACAATTCCCAGAGCTCCTTGGTAAGAGGGACTGACTTAAACCGCTCGGGAACTGTAGTTCTGTGAGGGAGAAAAGGGCTCTCTTAGCAACTCTCGGCACTCTTAACAAAACACACTTCCCAGAATCCTTCGGGGGGAGCCATAGCTGTTTAAAGCAGCATGATACTGGCTTCAAATGCAAAGTGCAAATAAGGCCCTAGGTGAAAAGCAGCAGATCCCATAATGGAGGCAGATCTAACAACATGTTCGCATGTGTGGCGGAGAAATGGGCAATTTTTCAGGTCCAGTTTTACTTACACACACACAATGTTCTTACTAAGGAAGCGGAGGGGCAACTTTCCCTCATAAAAGTCTCAGGTGGATCAGGGGAAAGGAGGCACATTCTGAAAACCTGCCCTCCCTCTCTCACCTTCAACCGGACCACGTGGGGGATCTTAACTCCATTGAGGTAACACTTGATCTGAGGTATTCCGCTACCAGCTGCCACAGGCTACAAGAAAAACAACAACAGAGAAAATAAGTTTGCTTGGGTGTATTTCTGTCATTCAAACAGCTCTGAGACTGGGCAGTTGCTACATATTACCCTCCACAAAAACAACCACACGCAAATCGTAAGAGGCAGTGTGGTGTCATGGTTTGAATGCCGCGCTAGGACCTGGGAGACCACGGTTCGAATCCCCCCTCAGCTGCAAAGCTCCCTGGGTGACCTTGGGCCAGTCACTGCCTCTTGCAGTATTAGCTACCTCACAAGGTGGTTGTGAGAGTTAAGATGGGGTGTGTAAAGTGCGTATGGCTCCTTGAAGGAAAGGCGGGGCAGAAACGTGATCGTGAAACTCACTGGGAGCATCGCCCTTTGCCAAGGCACAAATTGCAAAATGGTGGTCGAGGGACCCAGGCGAAGGCCTTACCTCAATAAAAGCAACGATAACAGCCCCGAGCATCACAATGCTCGCGTTTAGAGTGGCCCAGAGCAGCAGAGAGAAGGACAAGCCGCCTGTCTTGGTGAATTTGTCAATATCTGAGGAAAGCAGGTTAAAAGGAAAAAAAAAATCTGGCCGTGGATTTGGGGAGAGGGTGGGATGTGTGTAAAATAGGCATGGGTGATATATCGACATATTGCCCAGGACCGCAATGTTGGTTTCACTCGGCGATTTATCAGTGATGAAACCGGTCCGCTCCCGAGTCCCTCTGCTAGCAGTGCAACTTCATTCAGGGGGTGCCGAGCGGATATCCTGCACCTGGGAGGGCACCCTCCGCACCATGCCCCCCTCGGGAGTGCGCCCACTGTAGGCAGCACGGACATATGCTCTGTGACTGCCGTGCGCTCAAAGGATACTGCCCTTCACCACTTTGTATTTCATCCCAGCAATGTATTCCACCACAATGTCGATGAAGCAAGCGACCAGGCCGGTAAGGATCCCGATCATGGCGCAGATGACCCACCGCCGAATCTCCACCGTCCGGAACGCCTGCGTTCGAAGAAGTTGCAATCAGAGGGGGTCTGCCTTATTATGCTGCTTCTTACTGACACGATTCAATTCATGAGCGGCCTAATACAAATCATCTCTCTATTTGGGGCATAATATTGGACATTCAGCTTGGGAAAGGCTATGGGAAACCGGTTTGAAATTTTCGGCGTGCTGTACATTGAAAGAAAAATGTATGAAAATGGTAAATACCGTTGGTATTTGACTCCCAGTAAGCTAGCAAAAATGTACGTAGCAAATATCTGCTGGAAATGTAAAGAAAAAGAAGGCACCTTTTATCATATGTGGTGGCCTTGTAAGGTAATAAAAAGCATTCTGGGAAATGATATATAACAAATTCTTAAAATTCTTAAAATAACTTTTATAAAAGTTATTATGTAGTTGGATGATGGCTTCCATTACTGACATTTTCTGTGGATTTTTGCTTTTTTTTCCTGATTTTACGTGATGCTTTAAAAAGATTTATAAGTCACTTAGAGGCTCTCGGCGTAGCAAGCAACGAATAAGCTGACTAAATAATATTGGGTTGTGTCAAACATGAGTCATATGGAGAAGAAATCAAGGGATATTACATTATATTCAGTGTGTCTACTCTGAGTAGAATGCAGTTGGACATCGCACAGCAACAACAACAGATTAGGTTCTGCTGTATTTTTAAATTGAGGACTTTTGGATGTGGGGAGGGAGCCGTACACATAACCAGATCTGAGATTTTGCAGGAGGAACACCCCAGCAATCCTTCGGCCCTGGAGATGGACTGACCGTATGTTTGATCCTCTTCTCTTCATCCAAGAACAGCTGGTTCTCACAGTTGTCATAGTCTAAGCTCTGCAACCAGCAAAAAAAAGAGAGAGAAGGGAAGTGAGAAAATAGAAACAGGAAGCCAGGGGAATGCAGCCTGCTCGGGAAAGGCTCACTTTGCCTCAAAACTTACTAAAAGCAGCACTTTCCAAGATTGCGCCATCCCACCAATGCTCTCATGCAGCCTTGTATTCAAGTAGTAGTCGCCTGATCACCATAGGCGAACAGGAATTCAACGGAGGCCGAATCAGCGGAGGAAGGACAAGATGTTATTTACCTCCCTTGTGCCCTGCACTGAAAAGAACCGAAGCCTCTTCCTCCTTGCCCAGCACAGAAAAACAACCAAATGCTGCAGCTTTTTATTAATTTAACCAGTTGAATTATTTAGTTAACAAGATTCACATACACCCAGAGGGCCGCCAGGCTCCAAACCTCTGTGCAAAATAAGCAAACAAGGAGGGGCAGACTTCTCTGTAACTTTTGTGGGTTTATTGTTTACAAGATCTGCTGGGTAGCTCTCCCAGGTGGTGGGTAGATCTCCCGGGTTATAACAAACGTTCCCACCATCGCACGCCAGTTCCTTTCCAGTTGGAACCTTAAGCTGGGTGCCCACCTCGTACTTGAGAGAGAGGACTTTCTCGCTGTGAGGGATCTCGCTGGGGTGCGCCCGAGGCGGATCCATTTCCTGCAAGACACAATCGTCACGATTCTTAACGGCGCCTATCAAAAATTGGGCTCGTTTTATTTTATTTTTATTTCACGAAATCAACACGCCGCCTGATCGTAGGAAACCTCAAAGCGGCTTGCAAAAATAATAAAAGCAGTGAGATCATTCGTAAAAGCAATTAAAACATTCGCAAAATGGAAACCAGCAACAGACCTCAAAACACCTCAGCGTTCTAAATACCTGGCTAGGCCTGAGGTTTCGGGGCTGAGGTGCAGCCTTCTCAAACTTGGTGACCTCCAGGTGTTCTGGGGCCTGCGGCAGATGGGAACCGTAGTCCAGAACATCTGTCCAGAAGGGCACCAGAGTGGGGTGGGGGTTGTCTTATCAGCCCCCAACTTGGAAGGACAAGCGCAGGGCTGGGGGCCAAATTTGGCCCTCCAGGCCTCTCCATGTGAACCTTGGGAGGGATGCGTGTGAGAGAGGAGAAACTATCCTAGAGCATAAATGGGGAAAATTGCATACGTTGCCCCGCCTATTTTTGCTTCTGGCCCCGCCCACCAGTGGCATGCGGTCCTCGGGAGGTTGTCCAGAAACGAATGTGGCCCTCAGGCTCAACCAAAAGTTTCTCCCTTCTCTAGAGCAGGTGTCAGCAAACTTTTTCAGCAGGGGGCCGGTCCACTGCCCCTCAGACCTTGTGTGGGGCCGGACTATATTTTGAAAAATAATAATGAATGAATTCCTATGCCCCACAAATAACCCAGAGATGCATTTTAAATAAAAGCACAATTCAGCTCATGTAAAAACATGCTGATTCATGGACTGTCTGTGGGCCAGATTTAGAAGGCGATTGGGCTGGATTTGACCCCTGGGCCTTAGTTTGCCTACCCATGCTAGAGCAGGCATCGACAAGGTTATCTGGACAGGCACAGTGCGACGCCGGAAATGGCGTCTGCGCATGTCCGCAGTGCCGGAAATCGCGCCTGCGCAGAAGTGATTCCCAGCGGCTGCGCAGGCGCCATTTTTGGCGCCACTCGGCGAGTTGCCGTGCTGGTTTAGTGCAGTGCGCGGGGGACTCGCCTAGCGGGCGGCTCGGTTCACGGGCAGCCCGTGGGCTAGATAAATGGCCTTCGTGGGCCGTATTCAGCCCGTGGGCCAGAGGTTGCCAACCTCTGCTCTAGAGGGTGCCCCAAATGTCCCCTCCGAGGCAGTTTCTGAGTGCTAGCCAGCAGCCTCTTGGCTCCCCCTCTGCAATGCCCACTTACTGGTTCGTGTTCGTCATCGAGATCCACGTAGCTCATGCGCCCGAGTCGCAAGGAAGAGGAGGACGGGGTGAGCTGAGGGGGCAAAAAAACAGGCATGTCAGTGAGCCAGTCAGAGGAATCGGCTACCAGGCCTCAGGTAAAACCTCGTCCTTAGATGAAAAGGCAAGGTATTTTCATGGTCTTGTCCTTCCACAGTTGGTTACCAAACCCTTGCCATTTGGATTGCTGTGTTTGTAAATGGCTGGGTTAGTTGAATATGTGGACAGGAAGGCAACAGGAATATGTATATATTTAAAATAAATGTTACTACGATTAATTTTATTTCTCACAGGGAAGGTTACAAAAGTTTTAAAAATCAATATTATAAAGAATCTAAAACGAACAGCAAGGACAAGAAAATTATTGATAATCATAGTAATTTATTATTTATATCTCACCCATCTGGCTGGGTTTCCCCAGCCACTCTGGGCGACTCCCGAGTCCCAACAGAATGAAAAGCACAATAAGACATCAAACGTTAAAAACTTCCCTATATGGGTTTATTATCTTTTTTTGTAAACCATGATGTTTTGGGTTTGTTTGTTTTTACAGTTAAGCGGTGTATAAAAATAAAATAAATATGAAGAGGGTTGGTCCTGTGAGTGTGCGAGTGTGTATTCAGTTAAACATCTGGGTAGTTCAGATGACAACCTTGTGCTAGTTTAAGAACTATGGGAACTTAAAGCAGGCATCCCCAAACTTTGGCCCTCCAGATGTTTTGGACTACAATTCCCATCAACCCTGACCACTGGTCCTATTAGCTAGGGATCATGGGAGTTGTAGGCCAAAACATCTGGAGGGCCGCAGGTTGGGGATGCCTGACTTAAAGAATAAAAGTCACTTTCTCCAGGGGCAGGTCCACATATACATTGGCCTATTCCAACCTCTTTTTCTTAATGGTGACTGCTGCTTCTGCTTGGGCTGCAGAAAAAGCATTTTGGTTCCAGAGATGCATTCTGATTCTACAGATAAAATAAACCGATAGAATTCTACAGGATGTGCTGTTAGTGTGTGAAAACAGTCAAGATCCAAGCATCCCCAGGCACGCACCTTCAGATGACGGAGATGTCCGGTGCCATCCTGGCACCTGGGCACCTTCACTTGGTCGCAAGCGGCCGATAGCTAAGTGCAAAATGCGCCTGGCGCCTGGCTAATTTCAAACACTGATCTTCATCCCCTCCCCCAACCTGTGGCTTCTATCCAATGCTAGACCCCTTGAAATTAACAGACGCAACTAATTTATTCTATCCATTCCAGTGGGTCTCCTCCGAGTAGGACTTCGTCAGATGCACTGCTTTGTGCTGTTGTCCTTTTAATATATTATTAACTGTGTGTCAATCTGGATGTTATGAAACTCAAGGGAGGAGCACTGAAATGATTTTAGAAGGGGGAAAAACAGGAGGAGGAAAAAACAAAACATGTAATACTGAAGGAATTTAAGACATCGTAATTCAAATAATCCTTCTCCTTATGCAACGAAAACAAAGCCCACAGAAGTCTTTTTGTCAACCGCTTTGAGGTTTTATTACAATCAATATAATATATAATTTTTAAGAAATGAAATGAAAAACTATCTATGTCAATTGTGGAGGAAAGGAGTCAACACCAGCAAGTCACAGCTTGCTAGTCTGAAAGGAAAGAACTTGAATGAGAGGCTGAATTTCCAGTTCTTGGTCATGGGTCACTCAGATCACTGCTAGCTTAAAAAAAAGGAGTTTAAAAAAAACACGCTGGCTGATAACTGCTGGGCAGAGGAGATGCTCTGCACAGCATCAGAGCACTTGGGAAACAAAGAATTCAGGGGAGCACAAACCATCACAATTCCCAGCATCTGTTTATACACACAACACAAAGAGACAGCATTTCACCTTTCCAAGTCAAATGCGGCATCCTAAAATGGACGGACTTGGCTCCCAGTTCTCTAGAGCAGTGTTTCCCAACCTTGTGCCTCCAGCTGTTTTCAGACTACAATTCCCATCATTCCTGACCACTGGTCTTGCTAGTTAGGGATGATGGGAATTGTAGTCTCAAAACATCTGGAGGCACAAGGTTGGGAAACACTGCCCTAGAGAACTTCCTGAGCAGCCAGGAAGAAACTCAAACAATAGCAAAGCTTTGCGGCAGAGAGACACACCTGGAACAAGACAATCTCCTGGTCTTGGAGGTGTACGATTGGGGTGGGGGGGGGCAGAGGCCCCAAAGCTCAATTTGGGATGCAGAGATGTGCAAACATAATCCCCATATTTAGGCCACGAGGCAATCGGTTCCGAGAGCGATTCCTCCTCAATCCTTAATTTATTAAGTGGGCTGCCAAACTGCCCAACGAGCAAAATGACATGCAAACTGTTCACAATCAAGGAAATCTAAGGCAGTATTCTTCATCCAGGGCTTTTATGATAGATCCCTTGATGCTGGAGCTTTTAGTTCCAATCATTCAAGATCTCAGAGGTAGAAGAAAGCACTCTGTCAAGCTCGCTTAGGGGAAAGAGGCAATTCCTGAGCAGCAGGAAAAATACTAACATATGTACGTGCTGGTTTTTTTCCCTTCCATAGTCTTCCAAAAGCAGCTTACAACAATTTTTTGTTGTAAATACAGTACAGAACTTCAAAAAAAAAAAAAACAGATTTGCAGAGATAAAACGGGCTCAGAAGGCCAAAAAACAACACATTTATTGTGGGAAATTTCCTCTTTCGAGGTAAGGCACATGCAGCCTGACTGCCAACATGTGACATTCCAAAATATAATGAAACACTTTGACTTGGTTAAGAAGGGAATGCATTTTAGCTAGGGGGGTAAATCACAGCGTTTCATATATTTAACCACACCGCTGTCAGCTTGACCTCATGAGACTCCAAGAGGATCGAGACAACTGCTTTGCACTCAAGAGCAAGACTGGGAACGATCAAATCAAATTGTTGAGTGTAAAGTCTCCGTGTTTATAATATCAACACTCAGGGGAAGCTGTGAGCTGCTCCTTCAAAACTCTGAATGGGTTGAAACAGAGGGTGGCTATTACAACTTGCGGAGACACGACTCACTAAGCTGGGAGCCTGAAATGGGGAAATGCCTGACTTTTGCAAAATTGTCCATCGGCTAATTGCTAGGGCTCTGGGCGCTTTGAGACCAGAACTATTCAGTCCCCAACATCCAGCTGATGATTGGTGCTGAGAAAAGGTCACTATATATAAATATATAAAGGTCACTATATATAAATATATAAAAGGATGTCATATAGAGGAGGGAGAAAGGTTGTTCTCTGCTGCTCCAGAGAAGCGGACACGGAGCAATGGATTCAAACTACAAGAAAGAAGATTCCACCTAAACATGAGGAAGAACTTCCTGAGAGTAAGAGCTGTTCGGCAGTGGAATTTGCTACCAAGGAGTGTGGTGGAGTCTCCTTCTTTGGAGGTCTTTAAGCAGAGGCTTGACAGGCATATGTCAAGAATGCTTTGATGGTGTTTCCTGCTCGGCAGGGGGTTGGACTGGATGGCCATTGTGGTCTCTTCCAACTCTATGATTCTATGATTCTATCTATCAGTGTTGGAAACTGAGATATGGAAGCTAGGAGCTAAATGGCACCTTAAACCTAGGCTACGGGCGCAACAACAGAATGTCTAGGTGCACCTTTTTAATAACAAGAATACAAAGCTGAAAATGAATGAGCTGCAGATAAAATATTATGTTCATTTTTCACCTGGTCTAGTCCTTCCCCTGCCCACCCCCCTAATATTCTTAAGAGGGACTCGTCTCCAGTCTCCAGAGAGTAGCTGGAAGCGGGGAGGAAGAAAAAGGTCCACCTTTCCTTCCACTCTGCAGTTTTAATCTCAAATCTTAGGAGCAGTCTTGCGTTCAGAGCTCCCTGGGTCAGCCTAATGTAGCTCACAGCATAGGTGTAGTCAGGGGGGGACAGAGGAGAGCTGCCCCCCCATCAAGTAAATAAAAATACTTAACTCAAATAGAAACGGTAGAAAGATTTTGACAGATTTTTCTGAGCAATCGGGGGTCAAAAGAAAATAATCTGAAATGTTGTTGAGAGATTTCATTCTGAGTCTGCTAGGCACAGCCAAGAAGAGGATGATTTGGGTGACCTGCCCCAACCCCAGTCATAAATCCTGGCTACACCCATGGCTCACAGGGTTGTATGAATGAGGAGGTGGGGAAAGTCAAGTATGTTGTCTTGAGCTGCTTGTTAAATGCAATAAACAAACGAGCACAAGAAGCTTGTATAATTGTAGTCAGACCAACGACCCATCCAGTTTCAGACAGGTGATGGTCACTGGCATAACTTTAAAGTAACAGTCTAGTCTTTGTGCTTCAGAACAATGGTCTAAATTAAATAAGAACATACCGGTACGTCGTTTTGTACTGAATCTGATCGTGGGTCTGCCTATCTGCACCAATTGGCACTCTGGGTTTTTCAACAGGCAAAAACCAGCCCTACCTGGATGCCAGGAGTGGAACCTGAGACATTCTACATACAAAGCAGATGCTGTAACCATTGAGCTTAGAGCCCCTTCCCTATAGACAAGCAAGCAGTACATTTATTACGGACCTCTGAAACAACCTGGGGAATCTGTGACTGGGGAAACGATTCTCGTCTAGGTCAGGCTAGAGCCAAGTTGTGCCACGACGAAGACCGAGCCGGCAGGGGGATCAACTCCAGGAGCCAGACTCGCCAACCCCCGATGTGCCTGAATGTGGAGGCTGCAGACTCCGCTCAAATTCATTACCAAACCCCTCTTATCAGGAAGCCCTGCACACAAGACCTTCAAAGTGGCCACCCGTTTCCCCTGATGCGTGAGGGGAAAGCACTTTGCACGTGCTCAGAGCACGCTTTATACTTGCTTTTACACTTATTTGTGCATTCAAAACGTTTGTATGCTGCCCCCCCCCTCACATGAGATGACAAGGCACCCGAGATGTCATGCGTTTCACAGGTGTGCCATGGAACTGAGGATGTCCAAGCAAAGGTGACAATGAATGGGCGAAAGCGCAGCTGACGCGGGCAGCCCCTTTGTTCGTGTTGTAGGATTTTACGGTTGGAAGGGACCCCAAGGGTCATCTAGTCCAACCCCCTGCAATGCAGGAATAATGCAGACAGACTCCGTCCCCACCTCACCCCTCAGCAGTGTTCGGGATTAGCTGGATCAGGCCAGAGGCCCCTTTAAACCAAGTATCCTGCCTCTAGTAGGGGTAGCTGCTAGTCAAACACACACACACACACACACACACACACACACACACAGGCAGGCAGACACAGACAGACAAAACAAAATAAAAAAAATTCCTTCCTTCCAGACAGACACAGACAGGCAGAAAACACACACCCCCGGGCAGTCCAGATGCAGCCACAGAGGGGGATGACTTCCCTGCAGAAGGGGTTCCTGGGCTCACTAGCTGCTGAAACAACTCCCCGGCCTGGAGGCGAGCCTTTCCCTTCTTCATTCCAGAAACGCACTCTGGACAGGCTCAGGAACACCGCCCCTCCCACCCCCACCAATCGAGCCCTTAGAGAGGTCCACTCCAGCCATAGTTTCACAGCTGTCAGGCGGATGAGCGGAGTTTTACAACAATAACTTCCCAGGGCAGCAAGCCCGGGTGCAGCAAGTAGACTTCGCCTGCTGGTGGAGGCTCCCCCGTTCGGCGCTCACCTGGCGGGGCGGGGCGGCTGCCCCTCCGCCCGTGCCGTTGAGCAGCGGCGTGGCCTCCCCTTGGCCCTCCGGCTCGCCCTCCCGGCCGGACCACGACACCATCTTGGCCACGTTCGCCATCGCCCGTCCGGCCCGCGGAGACAGGAGGCCGGGGATGCCCCGCGCAGAAACCACGAGCCAGCGGTCATGTGACCCGTCCTCGCAGCCGGCGGGGGGCACGTGACTCGCCTCCAAAGCCCCGCCCCGAGTCCCCTTCCCGCGGCATCATGGGAGTTGTAGTCCTGAGGATTCCCCAACCAACCCCTGCACTTTTGGGTGTGTTTTCATTCCTTTGTCTGTATAAGTACCGTACAGCCTTTGCGTTTATTTTCACTTTTTGTGCTTATCATAACGTTGAGGGTTTTAAAAATTTTATCTGATCGGCTTCTGATCCGGTTTATTTTTTGCTTTTATCCTGAGCATGTGCAGAGCGCATTCCTCAAGGCCCGGGAATCGTTGCAGCAGTTCCTGAGCCCCTGCGTCTTTTCTCTGTTTTTGGTACGAAAATAAATAAAAGCACCCTGTGAGAGACATTGACTCCCAACAAAAAAATTATGGCAGTTTTAATTTCATTTTTGTTAATGCTGTGAACCGCCCTCGGATCTTCGGAGGAAAGGAAAGTTAATAAATAAATAGCAGACCCTCCAAGTGTCCTTATTTTCCAGGGACGTCCCTGATTTATAGAAGTCATCCCGGTTTCTGATTTGATCCCGGAATGTCCCACTTTTCCTTAGGATGTCCCTATTTTCATTGGAGAAATGTTGGAGGGTATGGAGTTATCCAACCTCCAAGGTGTGTGAAGGCAATCTTGTACATATAGGGAAGGTTTTTATGTTTTATTATATTTTTATATATGTTGGAAGCTGCCCAAAGTGGCTGGGGCAACCTAGGAAGAGGTGTGGGGTATAAATAATAAAATTATCATTATGGAATGGGATGTCCCTATTTTCACTGGAGAAATGTTGGAGGGTATGAAATAGATAATTTCAATGCTGGAAAACCAGCCAGGCGGCAACTTTGCATGAATTTAGTCCTGAATTATGCACGATCCCATTATAGAAGTGATTAGTTGTGGCTGATACCTTGACAACCTTCGCCAACCGGATGCCCCCCAAACATCTGGAGAACACCAGGTTGCCAAAATCTGTCTCATGTTTCAAATGTTAAGAGTTCTCATCGGAGCACCCAAAAGTAATGCCTGCTTGGAGCATCTAAAACTTTGATTTTCTTGGGAGGGTTTTGTGAGATTCTCGGTGACTCCAGCTCCAGCCAGCCAGAGTAAGCCCCAGAGCATTTTAATTTACAAATCATAAATGAATTAGGCAGCGCTGAAAAGGCACTCATAGGTTTTAAAGCACATTCAAAGCACATTCCCACCTCCCTCAATGAATTCTGGGCACTGTAGTTTACCCCTCAGTGAAAACTCCCGGCAGCCCTTCACAAACTACAGTGTCCAGAATTCTTTGAGGTAACTAATGTGCTTTGAATGTGCTTTAAACGTATAGTTCGCATGCACCCACAATCGGAATGTCTTCACTGTTGCTCGCAAGATCTGCCAGCCATTCTCTTGTCCTGCTGCTGCAGAAAGATGGCTCAATCTCCTATGGGCTTCTCTCCATTCCCCCCCCCCCAATCTCAAATTTAGTTCTCCACATTTGCAATTACTATTTGTCAAAGTCCTCGTGCACAGATTTCTCCCAACTAACACATTTTTGTATGCACTTTTCACTGATCGCATATCTTTGCAAAGCCGTTTAGGGAAGTTTTTAATCTGTGACATTTTATTGTATTTTAATCTTTGCTGGAAGCCGCCCAAAGTGGCTGGGGAGACCCAGCCAGATGGGCGGGGTACAAATAATAAATTATTATTATTATTATTATTATTATTAAGCACACTTTTGCATGTTATTTTCCCTAATTTCGGCATGCTTTATCCTGATAGAGTGGAACCTCGGTTTATGAACACCTCGGTTTACGAATTTTCGGTTTACAAACGCCGCGGACCCATCTGGAACGGATTCATTCACTTTCCATTACTTTCAATGGGAAAGTTCACTTCAGCTTATGAACGCTTCAGTTTATGAACAGACGGAACCAATTACACCCATGCTTCGGGTTAAGTACGCTTCAGGTTGAGTACTCCGCGGACCCGTCTGGAACGGATTAATGAACGCTTCAGTTTAAGTACTCCGCGGACTGTCTGGAACAGATTAATCCACTTTCCATTACTTTCAATGGGAAAGTTCGCTTCAGGTTTAGTACGCTTCAGGTTAAGTACAGACTTCTGGAACCAATTGTGTTCATAAAATGAGGTACCACTGTATTGTGTGTTTTCTGTACACTTTACTTTGGCTGGAGAGCTGTGCTGTAAAATTCGTAGAGGGGTGCAAATTTTGAAAGAAAGAGTGCTGTGCTTCAGTTTGCGCACTGCTTTGGAAGGTATGAAATACGTAGATTTAAATGTGAACTGAATCAATTCCCACCACCAACTGCCTTGTCCCTGTTCAGAAGCGAGAGGCCTCCCTGCTCCCCAGCAACTCCTTTGAACCGGCCCATCTGTCTGGGGAAAACCTGATGAGGGTGGAAAGTCCAGTGACCGGACATGAGCCAGCAGGACAAATGATCCTGAGTCACCAAGACGCCAACCTGATCTTCCTGCCTCTCGCTTCCATTTTTCTCCTTCCAATCTCTTGCTTTCTGCAGACTTGCACCATTCTCAAAGGTGAGGAGGGAAAGAACTCGAGAAGTGGCTTTAAAAACAGAACCTCTGCCTCTCCTGATGTCGGACTCCAGCTCCCATCATCCTTAGCCAACGCGACCATTGGTTGGGGTTGATGGGAGTTGTAGTCCAGCAACGTCTGGAGAGGAGCAGGTTCCCCACTCCTGACCTGAGTGGATGGATCTGTGTTGGCAGTCGTTAATTCATATTTACTTAGAAAACAGATGGGAAACGTGTGTCTCACTGTGGAGGCTAGGAGCCTTCAATAGCCTTATTTTCCATGAATTTGCCTAATTCATTTTTAAAGGCATCTAGGTTGGTGGCCCTCATTACCTCCTGCAAGAATGAGTTCCATAAAAACATAGAATTGTAGAGTTGGAAGGGACCCCCCACCCCTGGGATCATCTAGTCAAGGCACGTCCAACAGGTAGATCGTGATCTACCGGTAGATCCCAGGCTCCCCCCTAAGAAGCTCAGCAAGTTTTGCTCCCCTAGAAAAGCTCAACATTTTTGTCCTGCACCCCCCAAAATTGGGGGCCTTCCTCCTCCCTATAAAAAAGCTCAACAACTTTGCCTGAACCCCAAAAAAGGGGTTCTTTAACTCTGCGAGTAGATTGCAGTCTCTTGGGAGTTGGCCACCCCTGATCTAGTCTAACCCCCTACAATGTAGGAATCTTTCTCCCCAATGTGGGGCTCAAACCCACGACCCTGAGAATAAGAGTCCCATGCTCTACAAAGATGCCCTTCCTTTCATCTGTCCTGAATCTTGCAACATTCGGCTTCATTGGACACCCCTGAGTATCTGAAGAAGTGTGCATGCACACAAAAGCTCATACCAAGGACAAACTTAGTTGGTCTCTAAGGTGCTACTGGAAGGATTTTTTAAATTTTGCTTCAACTACGGCAGACCAACACAGCTACCTACCTGTAACTAGAACCCCTGAGTATTATGAGAGGCGGTTTTCTTGTACTGTACACCTCTTTCATGTCCCCTCTTCAACACCTTTCCTCTAAACTAAAAAGTCCCAGGCCCTGTTTTTCTCCACATGGAAGTCTCTCCATTCCTACCCTGAAGCTTTTCAAATTCTACAGCATCCTTCTTGAGGTAAGGAGGCGAAGTACTCCAAACGCAGCTAGATAAAACAGACAGATAGAAGCCAGAGCAACAATAATAAGAGGAGAATACAGTGGATCTCATCTCTCCAATATGTATTTCACTTTATACAATATAGCAAAATTAAACATGGCTTGGGGCTGTGGAAGCAGAGAGCGGCGGGGCTGGAACCGGACAGGAGAAGTACAAAATAGTGGGAAACATGGGAGAAGAAGATTATAATTGTCCATCTGGAGGGAGCTCATTGCTATAATGTATTTCTTTCCATATTATCTTTGCCGGTGTCTCATATGAAGTCCTGATTTTCCAGTAGACATGGCAGGACTTTACATTAAATTTGCAGCGGATGTTTCCGTTTAGTCGTCCTCTCTAGTACAGATGTGTTTGGAGCAATAAGCAAGAATGCTGGAAATTACATATGTGATGGTCAGTTCCCTTATTCCTTCCACTATTTTTTTTAAATGAAAAGCAGTCAATGGGAGGCTGAAATAGGAAGAGGAGAATCGGTGTCTGGAGGGCTGGCTTAATCCTTTTATGTACTCCCTATCTCCTCCCTGCTCAAACCTGCCTCACCCCAGCTGCTTTTCTGCTCATAAGGGGAGAGAGAGATGGATCCTGTATATTTTCCCCTGCAGCAAAAGGGGAGAGGGGGGAATTTGGAGGCGGGAGGCGGGTTAAGCAGCCACTTGCTGCACAGGTCCTCTGCTTCCAACTTGGCCTGCTTTCTTTACAGCTGCTTTTCATTTAACAATAATAGTTTTTTTAAACCCTAACTGTATCAGGAAGGAAAATCCATGCACTGCACACCATGTGTTGTTGTTGTTTAGTCATGTCCGAATCTTTGTGACCCCATGGACCATAGCACGCCAGGCACTCCTGTCTTCCACTGCCTCCCGCAGTTTGGTCAAACTCATGTTCGTGACTTCGAGAACACAGCCCAACCATCTCGTCCTTTGTCGTCCCCTTCTCCTAGTGCCCTCCATCTTTCCCAACATCAGGGTCTTTTCCAGGGAGTCTTCTCTTCTCATGAGGTGGCCAAAGTATTGGAGCCTCAGCTTCACGATCTGTCCTTCCAGTAAGCACTCAGGGCTGATTTCCCTAAGAATGGATAGGTTTGATCTTCTTGCAGTCCATGGGACTCTCAAGAGTCTCCTCCAGCACCATAATTCAAAAGCATCAATTCTTCGGCGATCAGCCTTCTTCATGGTCCAGCTCTCACTTCCATACATCACTACTGGGAAAACCATAGCTTTAACTATATACGGACCTTTGTAGGCAAGGTGATGTCTCTGCTTTTTAAGATGCTGTCTAGGTTTGCCATTGCTTTTCTCCCAAGAAGCAGGCATCTTTTAATTTCCTGACTGCTGTCACCATCTGCAGTGATCATGGAACCCAAGAAAGTAAAATCTATCACTGCCTCCATTTCTTCCCCTTCTATTTGCCAGGAGGTGATGGGACCAGTGGCCATGATCTTGGTTTTTTTGATGTTGAGCTTCAGACCATATTTTGCGCTCTCCTCTATAACCCTCATTAATAGGTTCTTTTAATTCCTCCTCACTTTCTGCCATCAAGGTTGTGTCATCAGCATATCTGAGGTGGTTGATATTTCTTCACACCATGTGTACTTTGAGTCAAATATTCAGCCTTTCAGAGTTTCTGAGCAGAATACGGCCGAGGAAAGCCATGCCCCCCCTCCAACCCTATGAAACTGCGGAGTGGCATGGCTGCCAATTGTATTTTTTACATAGGGTAGGAAGGTGCCAGCGCCACTACACCGTGGCATTGGGAGATAAATATTGTGGGGTCTTCAGGTCATCCACCTTGCAGTGCTAATACCTGGATAAGTGCAGGCAGAAAACCGAAGCAGGCGTTGAGGCACAGTGGGATGAATGTGTCCTTTTCAGTTTCCCATTTTTCCAATCTTAAATTCAGTTCCCTACATTTCCACAACAATGTGCAGGTTTTTGCTGCTGAATCCATGAAAATCCACCAGTTTTGCATGCAGTTCTTCTGATTACTATGTCCATTTTGGCAAGCATTCCCCCACCTCTCAAAGCAATGCAACATCATATGCTATTTTCACTTACATATACATCTCCATGCACTCTTTAAGTATATGCCTTTTCGGACACGTCGTTTGGTTAAAGAACCACATCGCAAAATTCAGACAACCATGGATTTCGAAGGGTAGCTGTTTCAGTTCGTGTATCGGTTCGAGAAGTTCAAATCGGGCATTTCTAATTGAAATGCAAGCAAAATCAATTTCCGTCCCTGCCCTAGGCTGAGGTGGGGAATCCAAACGCACCGCTCACTTCATTGATAAGATGATGCACAGGCAAAAACATTGTACAGTAGTTGTTGTATAAGGGATTGCGATGAATATTGAAATGTAATTGGATTAAATAAGACTTTGGAAGCAGAATTAAATGAAATTATCTTACCTTGAAATCTAGCACGCGGGGGGCTATCTAAAACGTGTAATTGGCATTTTAATTGATTGATATTTCAATTGGAATGGTAATTTGGTATTGATATAATGTGGCACATATTGGATTTTTGTAATTGAAAATTAATTTTTTAAAAATTAAGAAAGATAAGATGATGCACAAGCTACCGGGAAGTCCTCTGCACAAGCCCCATTGACTAAAAGTGTTGTCATGTTTTCTGCATCTTGACTTCTCATGCTTCCCGCTATTCTGCAGTGGTGCTATTAGAGGTTTATTGTTGTTGCTGCTGTTGCAGCTTCAGCAACTGCACAAAAAATGCATTGGCAATAGATAGCCAAAAACCGGACAGGATCTACCCAGCTTTCACTCTCAACATGTCAGTTTGGTTCTCGAAACTCGCTTGCCCATTTTTACAATCAATCCAGAATGAGACTGAAGCGGCAGGAGGCTGAGCGGGAGAAATAGCAAGTCTGTCTTCAGAGATGAGGCCCAGAGGGCTGGGGGCGCTTCTAGGATCCAGACTGCTGCTATTTTCTGGTGGGATTCAATCACATACCAGCAATTAAAATGGATCTGGTGCTCTTACAAACCCACTTTTAAAAAAATCAGACTTTTCAGTAGCAAGGACAGTCAAATGCACTGGGAAACTGGGGTATATTGAGTACTTGATGTAACATGATAAAACATTTAGAAAGGATGCTGGAAAAACTAGCTGACTTTGTCTAACCTGCTGCCAGATTGAGTTTGCTATCCGGACGGACAATGCTTTGTCAAACTAAATGCACCAGGTGTTTGCTTTCAAACCAGGTCGGCTGGAAGTAACCAGAGACTATCAAAGGGGATGGAGAGAGGAAATTGCAAGGGCAGAAGAGCAGCAGGTACAGGAGAGCTAAACGGCAGGCAAGAGAACGATCCCCAACACTTTGTGGTGTAAACTGCGTTCTGAGCTCCCATCCATTGTGCTGTTTGCTGAGAGCTCATTTATCTGTTTCTTTCTGGCTTCTGAACTTGCTGCTGGCGGAGGCATCTGCCTCCAAGGTGGCCGCAGCGTCCTTCAACAATATCTTTGCCACATTATACTTCAGGAGAAGCGGCACCCCAACCCCACCCTGTTCCCGAGCTAATCCTAGCTGTCTGTGTTTCAGGTTGCCTTGTGTGGGTATGTAATGGGGAGAATTACAGGCAGTGTTCGAGGCAAGTGCAGTTCACCTTCTGCATCGCTCCGTGGAGGGCAGAGACGTTTGCCAGGGTGAAGATCGTGCCACGGGGCAGGCCTCTTCCGATGGCGATGCCCGAGACCTCTCCGGGTGAGAGCGCTCGATCCCATATGGCAAGGCCGGCCAGGTAGCCCACAAAAGACTCCGAGGGTTCGAACCCCCCACCCATTGTGTCTTGCTCCTGACCCAATACAAGAGACCCTTTGGGGGGAATCTCGTAGCCCTTCTGGAACTTGGAGCCCATGGAAGCCAACCTCCTGTCCACATAGAACCAGTATCGCCCCTGGATGGAGGACCAGATGACGCAGATGTGGTGCCACTTGCCATCCAGGATCCGTCCCACGGGCAGCTCCCGGAAAGCAGGGTCGCCAATGACAAAGTGGATGGAGTTTCGGGGTGCAGCATCACGGCCGTGGAGTACCAGCTTATTGTCATTATCCTCCGTGGCATAGGACAGGATGGTGCCCAGGTAGTTGGCACTGGTGCTGACCCAGCTGCAGAGGCTCAGTTCAAGCAGGCCGGCCTGGAAACCTGGCGTGAATGTGGCGAAGTTCTCGGTGGAAGCATTAGGGAAAAACAGCATGGAATCCACGTTGCAGACTGTGGGGAAAGAGGGGGGGGGGAGAGAGAGAGAGAGAGAGAGAGAGAGAGAGAGAGAGAGAGAGAGAGAGAGAGAGAGGCAATCAAGGCTACAAGTTTAACATGTGTCAAATCTGGGAGCCGCCCCTGCCCGAGACCTTAAAACATCGTCATAGACCAATAGCACTGCTCATCTAAGATATAAAGAGAAGGACCAAAATTTCAATTATTTGTGAAATGTTATCAATACGTTGAAAAATTACGTAGGCTTTGCAAAAGGCAGAAGAATGGCTCAGAGTGTGAATAAATTAATAAAGGTTAGTTACATGGTTTTAAAAAAATCAAAAGAATGGGAGCATTTCTTTTTTTATGGACACTGAAAAAGCATTTGACCGCATTAAATGGCAATTTTAAAAGCAATATTGGAACTTTGCGGATGTAGTCCAATAGTTAGACAAAGGATAAGTACATGCCCTCTCAGCTAATAACTCGGCCAATGGATGCTCATCAGAAAAAAATACTCTCTCTAGAGCAGGCATCCCCAAACTTCGGCCCTCCAGATGTTTTGGACTACAATTCCCATCTTCCCCGACCACTGGTCCTGTTAGTTAGGGATCATGGGAGTTGTAGGCCAAAACATCTGGAGGGCCACAGTTTGGGGATGCCTGCTCTAGAGGTACACATCATGGATGCCCTTTGTTGCCAGTATTATTTATATTATCTATGGAGCATTTAGACATAGCTTTAAGCCATTAGCTATAGCTTTAATAACGGTATGAAGTGGGCAGATGCCTGGATATGTCCTAATGAATGCTTTAAATGTATGATGTGGATGGGACCCAAATTGTTCCCTCTCGGGGAAGATGCTCTGGGAGAGATAAGTTCCAAAGACCAAAGGTGGCGAGGGAATAATCGAACTATGGAGCTGGAAGGGACCCTGAGGGTTAACTAGTCCAACCCCCTGCAATGCAGGAATCTTTCGTCCAACGTGGGGCTCAAACCCAACGGCACTGAGGTTAAGAATCTCATGCTCTACCGACTGACCCATCTCCCAGGTCACAAAGTCTACCAATGGCTATCGACTACAGCACTGCTGCTGTTACCACCTCTAGGTAGCTTAGCTGGGCCATTCCGGGAGGATAAACCTAGGCAGCTCGTCTACACGTACTTGTCCCTGGTTTCCGAGGCGCCTCTGACTGCTCCTGCTCTTCAGAGGCCTTGTCCATGACCGCTTCCTGTTGCCTGAGCGCTTGTGGCTCCGGCAGAGGAGGCCGTTCCGCTTCTGCCTCCTGCTGCTGGGGAGCTTCCTGACCCGAAGGGGATCTGCTCTGCAGCCCCCTGCCCTGAGACAGGGCTGCAAGCCGCGTGCTCTCCTGGAGCAGTTTCTTCCTCTGGCGCTGCTTGCCGTGGAGCTTTTTCACGGTAGGGTTCTGCCCGCCGGCTGCCTCTGGTTCCTGCTCTTGGGGGACGCGGTTCAGCAGCTGAGTGGCAGTTAGGTGGTTAGGCAGAAGGACCTCATTGTGCACGGGGCTCTTGAGCTGCTGCTCCAACTCATCTAGCTTGCTGCCCTGGCTTTTCAGGGCATCCTGAAGACTCTCCAGGGCTTTCTGGAGAATCCTTTGGCCAGCGTGCACGGCCTGGGTGTCCTCTCGATGGCTCTCAACTTCTTGAGTTAAGTTGGCCAGGAGTCTTCTCTCCTGTTGCAGCTCTGCCACCTTCTCGTGGTCCCTCTCGCGCAAGGCTTCTTCCAGGGCCCCGAGCTTCGAGTCTTGCTTCTTGCTCTTGTTCTGCAGCTTCTTCACCAGAGCCTTCAAGTGGCTCAGCTCCTCCTGCATGGCTGCGTGGCTCTCGTTGGCAGCGGACTCCAGGCCCTGGTGCTTGCTCAGCAGCTGCTCGAACTTGGCGTCAATGTTGTAGGAGACGTTGTAATTCCCAGCAATCTCCTGAAGGCGCGTCAGGGTGACCTCCTGGAACCGCCGGAACTGGAAAACAGGGTGAGGGGGGAATGGAGAAAAACCCAGTTAGGTTTCTGGAGGGCTCCTAGAAATGTTGGGGAGGTGAGGCACACTGCAGATACAGACTTGCATCAGCAAAGGGTTGAGGGAAGGGGCAGAGAGCGAAAGGTGGCCCTTAAGTCCTTTCTATCTGGCTCCCAGAACTATCTCCAGGTAGGAACAGGGGAGAAATTTGATTCCGCTTGCATTGAAAGGCAAGCCAACTTAAATCTGCGATTTCGGAAGCAAGCTGCAAGCCGAAACGCAGCCCTCCTTCAAAATTCTCCCCATTGCAAATTTTGCAGTGCAGTTGTCCAGCCAAGTACGGGCCGCTCCCAGTTTAGGCGCATCCGAATGATGCACAATCGTGCACATGTGCATGGCGCCGAACCCAGAAGTAGCTCCGAAATGTCATTAAAAGGCATGGAGCTGGGCAGAGCAGACTTACCGAAGTCACTCCCAGGAGCATGACAATCTGATGTGCACTTGTGAAACGGGTTGAGCGAGATCTGTGGATCTGGCGGCAGGATTACATTGTTCCACTGGACTCCTTGGAGCCCATGAATTCACCCAACTCTATTTATATCTCTACAGTAAGGGCTGCCGTTATTTATAGTGTTAACTGGAAACCATTCACGGGTGACTTAGACTTATTAACGGGCTTATTTTGCTATTTCTGATCCTTCACGTTTATTATTTCCTAGTTGACAAGCTCCCTTGGGGAAGCAGCTGTTCCTCAAAGTTGCTCATAGCTGCTCATAGCAGTTCCTGATAGGCCAGGGATTGGAATCCTGGTGCCCTGGAGGTGCGGCTGAGCTCTGACTCACCATCAGCCTCTGGCCAGCATGACCAATGGTCAGGGGCGATGGGAGTTGTAGTCCAGCAACATCTGGAGGGCCAAAGGTCCCCCCAACCCTCTGTTGTACATCTCTGGAAATCAATAGGTTTTGGAAATGTACATCCAGGGTTTTTTCCTTTAATTTTGTTGGGGCGCCCCCCAAGAGAGTGGTGCCCTAACCTATAGCTTGTTTAGCTTATACCAGTGATGGGCAACCTTTTGAGCTTGGTGTGTCAAAATTCGCCAAAAAACCGAGCATAACTCGGGTGGTGTGTCACTTCGAGAAAAAAACCCATAATTTCACGATATTTCTAGTTTAAATAACAAAAATGTATAATTGTAATATATAACTGTATTTAATAAACCAAAAACTAATTATTTAACCTAACCAAAACAAAAAACCCTTATTCATCACAAAGTGCCCAGAGTTGTTGGGTTTTTGGGGGGAGCTGCTGACCAAGGTTTTGGAGGTTTTTTTTGGGGGGGGTGGTGCAAAAGTTGCTTTGGTTCCGGAAGTCTGTACTTAACCTGAAGCGTACTTAACCTGAAACAAACTTCCCCATTGAAAGTAATGGAAAGTGGATTAATCCGTTCCAGACGGTCCGCGGAGTACTTAAACTGAAAGCACTCAAACCAAAGCGTACTTAAACCGAGGTATGACTGTACATAAATCCGGCACCGCGTCTAATCTTGTCCCTTTCTAAAATTTATTTGTCGGTGTGTGTTTTTCCTTCCTGCAAATCGACCAAATGATTAAAAAAGGGGGGTTAAATGGTTTTCTCAGGACAGCGGAGGGAGTTTGTGCCATGCCCCATTGTGGTGATGGCACTTGCCCTTCTTATGACAGGAAATGCTCTGCAGGGGAGCGGGGACAAAAATGGGGGGGGAGGGTTTGAGGTGGGTCAATTGGGGGGGGAGTGAGAAATGGCTCTATTTTCATCTGAGCATTGTTGGCGGGGATGTGGCTGGCCACTGCAATTCTCCCCTGCCTGCCCCCAAGAATTTCACCTTATCCATGAAATATTGCTGTGGGGAAAACAAACTAGGTGAAAAGGTAGCTCTTGTTCATTGGCTCCCATTCTAGTAAAAACAATAGCAATAGAAATATAATTCTTTTATTTGTACCCCACCTATCTGACTGAGTTTCCCCAGCCACTCTGGGCACCTTCCAAAATATATAAAAACATAATAAAACATTGCACTTTAAAAGGCTTCTCTGTACAGGGCTGCCTGTGAATTGTAGACAGACTGCCATAGTAATAATAATAATAATAATAATAATAATAATAATAATAATAATAATAAGTGCTTTTTTCTGGGGGTATGCAGGGGTATACATACCCCTAAACATTTTGTGAATCTTTGTACTTTTGTCCATTTACTGTATTTATTTTCCCCAATTTGAACTATAACATGGTGGTTTTCTTGAGTCAAAATGAGAGTACTGCTAAACATTTTTAAGAAAAAAAAGCACTTATTATTATTATTATTATTATTATTATTATTATTATTATTCTACTCTAGGCCATCCACTTAAGCACTTAGCTTCCCCCAGAAAATGCAGTTTACTCCCTCACAGAGCTACAATTCGAAGCACCGCTGACAAACTAAGGCCCCCCAGATTCTTTATGAGCAACCACGTGCTTCAATGGATGGCGTGTACACTGCCTCAGTTTATTATCATTAATAATAAAGCGCAATCTAACACACGCTTGTGGTTGCTGGCAAGAGGCTATGTATGGGCTAATCCTAGCAGGGCTCCCAAAGGCTGGATAGATATCGCAACAGCAGCTACTCCCACTAACTTTTAAAGGGAAACATGACCCCAAGCCTAATGAATCACGGCGACTGGAGCGGCACCCAGACTTCTTTGCCGCCAGCTGCTGATTCCACTATTTTGGGCGGGTGCATTCTATTGAGCATCACAGAGAGGCAAGGATCGCAAACAGATGCCTCCTGCTTCGACCACAGCTGCGTGTTATCGCTATTATCTCAGTAGCGCCAGAGGGCCTGCAAGGGTGGTTGTTTGCCCCATCTGAAGATAGAACAACAACCCAACAACCCACGACGCTCCCTTTCATTACTCTAAATCGGGACTCTTCCTTGAGCCGTCCCTGCTAGTCCTGGAAAGGGTGCCTCTCGAGAATCAATTGCTTTATTTATCAGCGCCTGTTATAGCTGGTTGCTGGGCAGACAACTCACACCATAACATCCACCGCGCCACTCCCCATTTGGACTCCTGGCCCTTGTCTTTACTGGTACTGGTGCTAGTCAGAAAGCTCCCCCCCCCCCGGCTGAACCATAACGGTTTTCATTTAACATGGTTGTAGTAGTAGAGTCCTTTAAGTTCCTGGGCTCTATAATTTCTCAAAAGTTAAATTGGTCAAGCAACACCAATAGTATTATTAAAAAGGTCCACCACTGATTGCAAGGAAATGGAAAGATGAATTACCCCCAACCATCGTAGAGTGGCAAACCTTATTGATTGAATATTTACAATTAGCAAAATTAATGGGCTGGGTGCGGGACATAGGTAACTAAAAAATATCAAAAGAATGGATAATCTTTAGGGAATATTTAAAAACATATAACAATAACAATATTTTATTGGCAGAATTAGAACGATATCTGTAAAATATAAAAAAGAAAAAAACAGTGGAAAAAACAGTGGAAAAGACAAAGAGTTTAAACCGATGTAAATAAACCTGTGAGAAACAACAAGAAAAAGAACCAGATATAATGGAAAGGGTTGGAAGCATTGTTTATTAGTGGAATTAGAATACATTTTGAGACATTGTTTTGGCATGTATGATTTTGGTTTTGTTTTGCTTTGTATTTTATATTTTGTTTGTGTATGTGAAGATTCGATGTATTTTTTTTAAATTTTTGAAATAAAAGATATTTTTCTTTTTTAAAAAATAAAAAAGATAAAAAAATAAAAAGGTCCACCAAAGGTTGTATTTTCTGCGTCAACTAAGGAAATTTAAATTGCCCCAGGAAGTGTTGATCCAATTTTACAGAAGCATCATTGAAACTGTTCTCTGTAATTCTATTACTGCTTGGTACGGTACAGCCTTCAAGACAGACAAGAAAAGGCTCCAACGAGCTGTAAGAATTGCAGAAAGGGTAATTGGTGCTAGCTTGCCTACAACAGAGACAATCTATGCTACCAGAGTTAAGAAAAGAGCAGAGAGAATTGCAGCTGATCCTTTACACCCCGGTCATCGTCTGCTAGATTTACTCCCATCTGGACGTCGCTACAGGTCTTCGTATACAAAATCGGCCAGGCACAGGAACAGTTTTTCCCCCTTGTGCCATTAAATTGTTAAATTTGTAGATGTGTAGCTGAAGGGGAGGTCAATTATGGGTGGGTTTCTTTGCTTATTTGTATTGTGAGTGGAACAGTGTGTGTATGTTTACATTGCAATGTAGCCGAAACAAATTCCAAGTATGTTGGAAAATGTACTTGGCCAACAAAATTTATTATTATTATTATTATTATTATTATTATTATTATTTCATCTCGGTTCAAATGGTTTTGTGATACAGTGGTACCTTAGTTCTCGAACTTAATCCATTCCGGGAATCCGTTCGGCTCCCAAAACCGTTCGAAAACCAAGGTGCGGCTTCCGATAGGCTGCAGGAGCTTCCTGCACTCAATCGGAAGCTGCGTCGGACGTTCAGCTTCTGAAAAACATTTGCATACCGGAACACTTGCTTCCGGGTTTGCGGTGTTCAGGAGCTGATTTGTTTGACAACTAAGCCATTTGGGAACCAAGGTATCACTGTATTTAGGACCCTGGCCCCATGTGGGAAAAGACTCCCAAGGGTGTTCTCCCAGTCTTCATCCCAGAATCATAGAGTTGTAGAGTTGGAAGGGACCTCAAGGGTCATCTAGTCCAACCCCCTTCCATGCAGGAATCTCTTTTTTTTTTAAATATTTTTATTAATTTTCCAATTAAAACCAATTATATCACATTCAATATTTCAAATTATACACATATATATATCAATCAGACCGAATGTTATGCCAAATCATCTAAAGAATTTTTTATTTGGGTTCCCATGCTTCAAGAAATTGGGAATTCCTCGCAACCGTCCACTGCCGTCTTTTTTCTAAAGTTCAAATCGTCCTCCAAGTTCATAATAATCCAGATCTTCCCCTTACAGTCACATAGATGTTTTCCACTTTCATCCGATTGTTTCCCAGCTGCTGAGATAAATATCAAACAAAGTTTCACAGATGTTCTTTCTCCTGTGTGAGTTAATCAGTCCAGCCTCCCCATAAATCTTCTTAGTGGAGCTCCCTGTTGCGTCGAAGCAGCTCGAAGCAGCGCCATCTTAAAAAGCTCAAATCACTTTCGTTTTCTCTCATAGCCATGAAGATTTACGATCTTTATAGAATTTACAGCTTTTCCAGGCAGGAGACCCAAACATCAAACCATAAACTCTTGGTAAATTAATGGATCTCCTTGCCCTATAGCTGAACTTAGCTTCAGGTCGCTGCTCCAATTTAAAGTGCGTCACAGCTCATAAATCCTCCGAACGCGTCCAGAACTCCTTCCGTCCGACTAGGGGGGGGCTTTTCTCATCGGCAACTCCACATCTTTAAAAAATATGCTCAGTAACAACAGTTATAAAGTTCAACTCACACAGTCTTTTGCTTCTCTTTCACTCCAAACAAGCCAGGACATCGCGTCCGGGAAGGTACGAGGCAACATATATGAAGAAAAAATAAAAACTCACTTCCCTTATCGCTCCGTCCCCATCAATCCTTCTTCCAGATGCAGTACAGTCTTTGACTCCTCTCCCTCAGCAGCATAAATTTCTCAGCAGTAAACAGCGCTTCTTCCCCTCCTTCTGAAGTATGTCCATAGATTTAAGCCTAATTATCTTCTTTAACCATGGAAATCCCCGCCATGCAGATTAGCGTCCGGGAGTCCTGGCCCTCGTAAGTGCTCAGCCCAAGCTCCCCCCACTCCAAAAACAGTCGGAGTGGGTCTGGGGGCATCGCGGGCCAGCGGCCCCTCTCCGTAACCCCCGGAGAGGGTAGGGGGTTGCCATTTACTCCCCTAGCAACCGCCAAATTCCTTACGAAGGTCAGAGAGATGGAAAACAGGTCCGCCATTCCTGCAGGCGGAAACCGGAACCTCCTTCCATGCAGGAATCTCAGCTAAAGCATCCCTGACAGATGGCCATCCAACCTCTGCTTAAAAACCTCCAAGGAAGGAGAGTCCACCACCTTCTGAGGGAGTTCGTTCCTGATATTGAGTCGGAATCTCCTCTCTTGTAACTTGAAGCCACTGGTTCAAGTCCTACCTGCCAGGGCAGGAGAAAACAAGCTTGCTACATCTCCCACGTGACGGCCCCTGAGATATTTGAAGGCAGTTGTCTCAGTCTCCTCTTTTCCAGGCTAAACATATCCTTTTCTCATTTGAGACAGATCCACACCATACTTTTAAAGCACATCCAACACACTTTTAAAGCACATAGCTCCCCACCCCCAGGATCCTGGGAACTGTAGTTTGTTAATGGTGCTGGGAATTATAGCTCTGTGAGAGGGATACTATAGCTCCCAGGATTGTTGCAAGGGGGGGTAATATGCATTAAATGTGCTTTAAATGTATTTGATATGGTTCTTTAGTAGCTTGCAAGGAGCATTCTGAGCAGGGATGAGTGAATCTGTCAATTCTGGTTTCTCATCTTCCCAGTTTTAAGTAAACCTCTTCACATATAACAAAGATTACAAGTCCTAATGAAAATTCATCCGGATTTTATTTGTAATAGACACATTTTTGCCTGCAGCTTTGTCCAATATGCACATCTTTGCAAAGCAATAATGTATTTTTAATGTAATTTTCACTAACACGTGTCTTTATTATACATTGTACAGTTGCATGTGCATTTTTGGACACACTAATTGGCTGGAGAAGTGCAATGCAAAATTTGAAGAATTTCAAAGTATGGCTGTGTGATTTCAGTGAATTAGGTAAGGTCACATGTAATTAATGCAAGCTGAATTGAATCCTGCCTCAAGGACTACTACTTTTTCTTATCAGCATGGGCAGGTGCATAATAGTGCAGTTGTTCTGTTAACTCCAGCAGGTCAGTTGGACATAACAGGTTTTGTAATTTATTTATGCAATACATCATTTTGCAAATGCAAGAAAATGGCAGCTGGACAAAGGTGGATGTAAATGGCAGAGGTTATATAATAAGCTCATATAGTGCAGGCATAGCTCATGTGCCACTATGCTTTGCGTAAATCCTGCACTGTTACTTTCTTAGGCGGTTATTGTTTTAGATCTTCTTTTAAATGCAAACTGCGTGGTGTTGCCTGCTGAAGGATACTGGAGAAACCCAAACAAATATTAGCTAGAAATCCAACTACAAAGTCCCCTTGTACGATCGGCTCTCTTGAGAAATTAACAGGTGAAAAGGCCCAACAAGCCCAACAAGAAGACATTCTGGCAGAACAAAAGAGCACCTCAAAGATAACCTGGATATTTTATTAGAGCAATATCTTCTAGTGCCAGGAATAATGCTAATTTCAAATCAAAGGTATAAAATGGGGAAAATTAATTTCCAGCCTTTGATGATGAACAAAGACCTTGGTAGCTTGTCTTCATTCTGTGCAACACACACAGAACTTACTGTTCTGTTCTGGCTGGAATGATTTCACTAGTTGTTTTTCTATATATTATTGTAATTGTTTTATCTGTTTTTGTAACTATATATTATATTGTTGTCTCCTGCCCTGGGAACTTACTGTGAAGGGCTGGTAAGAAATCTAGCACCTTAATTTTGAAAAGCAAACAAACTTGGTATGGGGGGGAAAAATACTCGATACACGACCTACATGTCCAAAAGGCATGAACACCAATAATTAAGAAGCTGGTTTTTCGAAACGTCGTGCAATTCAACCATTTTAGTATTACTGAGCTAGAATAAATGTTATGACGAGATGGGAACATGGGTAACAAAACCTTGTACATAAGTAAGGGGCAAACTCTCGCGGTTTAATTTGAAGTCTTGACCAAATTAAGTATTTGTGGAATTTTGAATGATCGGATTTGGATTTTAGCTTGCGAATGAGTTTAACAGGTTGCTTCCACCCCAGGTTAGACTGTCAACACCAGGGGTCAGCAAACTTTTTCAGCAGGGGGCCGGTCCACTGTCCCTCAGACCTTGTGGGGGGCCGGACTATATTTTGAAGGGAAAAAAATGTACGAATTCCTATGCCCCACAAATAACCCAGAGATGCATTTTAAATAAAAGGACACATTCTACTCATGTAAAAACACCAGGCAGGCCCCACAAATAGCCCAGAGATCCATTTTAAATAAAAGGACACATTCTACTCATGTAAAAACATGCTGATTCCCGGACCGTCTGCGAGCCGGATTTATAAGGTGATTGGGCCGCATCCGGCCCCCGGGCCTTAGTTTGGGGACCCCTGGTCAACACATTCCAGAGTCCAGAATAATAGATACAGATTGACATTGGTCAGACGGAGGGATCCACTATCAAGAACATTATTTGGTGAAGTTAGGATAATGACAGTCCATGCCAGGCTCACCTGCTCTTCCAATCGTCTAAACCTTTCGAAGAATAGCTTCCTTCGCTCCGCTGTCCCAGGCTGCTGGACCAAGGTGCCCTGAAGACAGACAGCGGCAAGGATCATGAAGATGGACAACATTTTCCGTGTTCCCAGCATCCCGAGAGCCACGCACATCTTTGGGGTGATGCTCTAGGTGGGAACGCAGAAAACAGGGTTCAGTCTCTGTAGAAGAGCCTCTCTCTTAACACTATGCTATTCGGAAAGTGGCTGCTGCGATCCCTTCCTTTGCTTCTAGAAGCCCAAGGTCCTCCCACCAAGCTAAAAAGAGACCCTAGTTTGTTCTCAGAATAGATGAGTTCCACAGACTTCTCTGGCATTCCCAAGAAGCCAAGTTTAGTTTCAGAGCTTGGCAGCCGCCTAGAAACATTACTTGGGGGAGGGAGAACCTGGCTTGGTTTTTGGAGTTCCTTCCAGGACCTGGAAATCAGGAGAAGCCTGGTCATTAAGTTGGCTGATTTTTTCATTCATATGTTGTTTAGTCGTTTAGTCGTGTCCGACTCTTTGTGACCCCATGGACCAGAGCACGCCAGGCACGCCTGTCTTCCACTGCCTCCCGCAGTTTGGTCAAACACATGATACCGTAGTAGCTTTGAGAACCCTGTCCAACCATCTCATCCTTTGTCACCCCCTTCTCCTTGTGGGCTCACTCTTTATATTCTCTCTCTCTTTCTCTCTCTCTCTCTCTCTCACACACACACACACGTCCCACACACATATATATTACCAACTTTTTCGGAAGTAAATCAAGGATATGTGTCTTCCGGGATGGGCTCCTGGGTGTGTCATGTGACCTGCGCCTTGCTCTCACCCTTTCTCGGGAAAAAATCTCACACAGCACCCAGAAACATGCACTTGGGGGGGGGGCTGTGTGATATCTCAACCCCTCCCCCCGGGACTTTTTCAGGGCAATTGCACAGTGCGAGAGCACAGCACCCAAAATAGCTACCGAGATCTCGTGCGGGGAAGAATGGGGTGTCCTGTTTGTTCCGGGGCACTTGGAAGGTATGCTTTTACAGTGGTACCTTGATTCTCGAAAAGCTTGGCTCCTGGACAAATAGGCTCCCGAACGTTGCAAACCCAGAAGTAAGTGTTCCAGTTTGTGAACTTTTTGGGAAGCTGAATGTCCTACACGGCTTCCGCAGCTTCCGCTTGAGTGCAGGAAGCTCTTGCAGCCAATCAGAAGCAAGAGTTTTGGTTTTCAAGCGGTTCCAGGAGTCGAAGGTTTGACAACCAACACTGTATTCAGTAAATTCAGGCTGTGCCAATAAGGCTGATTCAGAACTCTTGCAAAACTAACTCCCCCCACTCACCCCTAAAGTGGATTTCCCCCACTCAGGAAAGTGGGAAACAGCTGCTTGATGCAGCGTCATCTAATCTCCCCAAAAACAAATCATTAAACAGGTCATCTGAAAGAGATGCTTGCCTTGCCAAAGAGGCTAATCCAGGGGAGGGGGAATCTCAGGTCTGGGGGCTAAATGTGGCTTATCAGGCCTCCCCATACAGCCTTTGGGACTATCTATAGGCCCCGTCCCCCTACAAGGCCCCGCCCCACAATTTACTCGAGGTTGCCTTTTTTGGCCTTGCTGGAATGTATCCTTGAACTGGATGGAAAAGTGGAGGTTAAGAAACCTCCGATTTTTGTGTGGTTGGACTCTACGGCTGAAGGGCGGTATACAAATTTAATAAATGCTGATGATTTAGCCTCCTGTGCAAAGATAAGGGTTACCTCTGTTGCCTCCCCGCACCAGTGGAACGTGGCCCCCAGAAGTCTGCCCACTTGGCAACATGGCCCTTGGATGGAAAATGGGAATGCATGGCTTTGAGAACAAGGAATGAGGACCAGCTTTCAGCAACCTGCTCACCTGGTCCACAGGTAGCAAAATTGGGCAGAGTTGGCATTTTTGCACAGTTCAGAATGTTGCAATCCTTTGCTATCTGAAACTTGGTTCAATACCTTGTGTTTATCCAGGGGTTACAAAGAGAATAAAAGGTGCTCTGAGGCCATAGACATGTGGCCCTCTTCACTTCACGACTGCTGGTGCTGCAGAAATATTGGGGTTCAGGGTGGTGCTGTGGGTTAAACCACTGAGCCTAGAGCTTGCCGATCAGAAGGTTGGTGGTTCGAATCCCTGCGACGGGGTGAGCTCCTGTTGCTCGGTCCCAGCTCCTGCCAACCTAGCAGTTCGAAAGCACATCAAAGTGCAAGTAGATAAATAGGGACCGCTACAGCGGGAAGGTAAAGGGCGTTTCCGTGTGCTGCTCTGGTTCGCCAGAAGCGGCTTTGTCATGCTGGCCACATGACCTGGAAGATGTAATAGAATCATAGGATTGTAGAGTTGGAAGAGACCACAAGGGTCATCTAGTCCAACCCCCTGCAATCTTTGTTTTGGTATATTTTTCTTGGGTTTGGGGAGTCCTGCGCATCACCAGTTTTTCTTCTGTAAAACGGGCATTTTGTGGTACCTGCAGCAGATTTTTAGATTTCCAAATGTGCCCCCAGGTCTGAAAAGGTTAGGGACTCCAGGGATGACACAATGCCTCCTAGTTTCCTCTTGTGCTTAATTTGCGCTGTCCTCTTCACACTGCTACAGAAGTAAAAGCACAAGGTGTCTGCATGAAAGAAGAGGGCAGCAAAAGCATTCAGCTGCATCAACTTCAGTGTGGAGTTTGAGGAGACGACCATTTAATTGGATTTATTTTTGCTGGAGCCAGAGGCAAGACACTGGTTTGTGAGCCTCAGCCCACGCGCGATGCCTAGGGATCACTGGGATTGTTCTAACCCAGGGGTCCCCAAACTACGGCCCCCGGGCCGGATGCGGCCCAATCGGCCTCCCAATCCGGCCCGCGACGACCCCCGCCGCCCGCTGCCGCCACCCGCTCTTACGGCGCGTGGCGCGGCGACGATAAGAAAAATCGGCAAAAAATCGCCGAAAATCCTTTTTGCGCATGCGTATGGGCCTCTCCCGACCCAGAAGAGGTCATTTCCGATGCACTTCTGGGTCGGGGGAGGCCCATACGCATGCGCACAAGCGATTTTCGGCGATTTTTTTCCCGCCCGTGTGCGTGTGCGCATGCGCACGGGCGCGCACTCCCCCGCCCTCCGGCCCGCTGCGCGCGCACTCCCCTGCCCTCCGGCCCGCCGCGCAGTGAGCACGGCGGGCACCGGCCCACTGCGCGGAAAGTCTGGGGACCCCTGTTCTAACCCCTGTCCCAGATGGTGACATGGAGATCGGTAAGACTGCACTGCAGGGCTGTCATAATCCCCTCTCTCTCTCACCCTCTGCTCACCACCTGCATACAAGGGATGATAATGGGGGTAATAGTGGGCTGCACTGCAGGGTTGTTGTAGTCCACAGTCTTAGCTTCATCCCTTCATTTCCTTGCAACATGAGGAAAGCAACACTGGACTACACTGGAAGGTTGTCAGAAGCCACTCTGAGCTTGAGGCCCCATCAATACAGTATAGGGCTAATATGACTTGCCAATCTTCTTCTTTGGCAATTACTCGTAGCCGAGTAAGATTGTCTTCCATAAACACGGTTTTAACAATGGGTCCGTAAGTGACTGTGGAGGCCAATTCTGGATCCACACGTCCTTCCACAGTGGGGACATTGGTTTCCGGGTGGGAGCTGATGACGGTTTGGATTTGCCAAGCGTGCCTTCCTCTTAGCACGTTTCTCCCTTGCGTCCTGAGATCGAGTGTCTTCAAAGCCCATGACACCTTTGGTAAATGCTGTTCTCCAATTGGAACGCTTGCAGGCCAGTGTTTCCCAGTTGTCAGTGTTTATACTACATTTTTTTAGATTTGCCTTGAGAGAGTCTTTGAGCCTCTTTTGTTAAGCCACCAGCATTACGGTTACAAATTTTAAGTTTGGAGTAGAGTAGTTGCTTTGGAAGATGATAATCAGGCATCCGCACAACATGACCAGTCCAACGAATTTGATGTTGAATAATCATTGCTTCAACACTGGTGATCTTTGCTTCTTCCAGTACACTGATATTAGTTCACCTGTCTTCCCAAGTGATGTGTAAATTTTTTTGGAGACACCGTTGATGGAATCTTTCAAGGAGTTGGAGATGGTGTTTCTAAGTGGTCCATGTTTCACAAGCATAGTTAGGTTGCCATACTTGCCAGTACTTGCCAGGGAGACCTGGGTTCGAATCTCCACTCAGCCTCAATGTCCCCTGCAGGGTCAATCTTTCAACCTAAACCATCTCAAAGGATTGTTGTGGGAATGAGACGGAAAGGTGAGAGGTAACTTCCCCTGGGTTCATACCAGACTACACTTCAGGGCTGTCGTAAATCATTATACTCCCCCGCCCCCGAGAAAATGAGCAAAAGCGGGTGCCTATGGCGCTGCGTTGCGTAAGACACACGCCCACCCAGATGATGTCCAATCGCAAGCTTCCTCTACGCTGAAGTTAGGGCGCCCACTTCAAATATGGCGCGGAAAAAGAAACCTGAAATCTGACCTCCCGGACAAAGGAACTTAACGCTCTATGGACTTCCTCCTATCTATGCTCAAGACACGGGTGAGCCGCGTCGGTCAAAGATGGCCGCCGAGGGGAAGCGGAAGTGCCCGCCGTTGGTTCCGGGATTTCGACCACGCCCCTCCAATTTGTGTACAGGTTGGGCGCTGCACTCTCGGCGACAAAGAGGCGCCCGTGCGTAAGTGATACGTCAGCCAAAGAGGGTCGTCGGGCGTCACCACGCATGCGCGCCCAGAAGCGGATCCCGGCGGGGCTCAGCTGAGGAGACAGAGATGCCGCCGCTGTCAAGCTGGGTGAGGAGGAGGAGGGAGTCGGAGGGGCTGCCCGGTGGGCCCGGATCCCCTTCCCCCCAAAGTGGTCAAGGGGCGGAGGAGGGAAAGGCCGAAGCGGCGTCGCGGCTGTTGTTGTTATCAACAGAGGTTGTTTTACTCGGAGTAGACCCGTTTAAAGTAATGGGCAGGAGGAACTAAGGTTGGTTCATTTCGACGGGCCTGCGGTGAGTAAGACCTACACGGGCACAAGCCAGAAATGATAATGATGGTGATAATAGTAATAATATAATATAAAACGTTTCTGGGTTGTGCTGAAGTAAGTTATGCTCGGAGTAGACCCGTTGAAATCGAGTTACAGGTAGGTAGCCGTGTTGGTCTGGCGTAGTCGAAACAAAATAAAATAAAAAATTATCTGAAGGTATCTGAAGACGTGTGTATGCGCACGGAATCTCATACCAATGGCAAACTTAGTTGTCTCTAAGGTGCTACTCGTTGAAATCAAATCAGCCTGAACTCTACAATTCTACGTGGAGATTCCTGCATTCAGGGGGTCGGACTAGATGACCCCTGGGGGTCCCTTCCAACTCTATAATTCTATGATTCTAACTCTTAAGAAGGACAATGTTGGAGATAACCTATCAATAATTATAATAATATAGTATAATAATAGGAGAAACGACATGGGAGGTTTGCCAACAAGCAGCCCACCCCAGGTAGGGTGTCGGAGAGGAAGTGAGTTTCCCTCTCTCCCTGCAGCTCTTCTCCCACCCCTCTCTGGGTAGGGTGAGAGTTCAGAGACAGGGAGGAGGAGGAGGAGGATGACACAGGGATTTAAATGTTCCTGCGCAGGTGGAGAATTTCCTCTCAGCATAAGGGCACTTATATGAGGGCAGGGCACGTTGAGGCACAACATGCATGCACAAAATAAGTTTAAAACAATTAAATCAGTAACCGAGCTCTTTAAAAAGAGGCAGTTTTAAAAATCAGCAAAGCAGGGTGCAAACCAAATTTAAAAAGCACTTAAACTCGAAAGCACGTCAAAGTGCAAGTACTGTAGATAAATAGGTACCGCTACAGCAGGAAGGTAAACAGCGTTTCCATGCGCTGCTCTGGTTTCGCTAGAAGCATCTCAGTCATGCTGGCCACATGACCCGGAAGCTGTACGCCGGCTCCCTCGGCCAGTAAAGCGAGATGAGCACCGCAACCCCAGAGTCGTCTGGGACTGGACCTAACGGTCAGGGGTCCCTTTACATTTTAAACTAAGCAAACAAATAGGTTTGAAGGGTGCCAGAACGACAGCAGTGTTGGTGCCAGACAAGTTTGTAAAGGGAGGGCTGCATACGCACACTAAGTTTAAGACAACCCCCCGAACAATAAATTTCCCCTCACAAAACTACAGTTCCTGTAAACTACAGGTCCCAGGTTTCATGAGGCAGGATGTGTGTGGAAACTCTGGAATTTGCCGGGCCAGCCCAAAGTGTGCCTAATTTACCCAGCAAGCTGCCTCCAAGAATTGTTGGCAGATTCTTCTGGGATGTTCAGGAGGAGGCATGTAAGGAGTCAACCTTCCACTGTTGTTTGTTCCCAGCATTTGGTACTTTTGACTGTCCTTGTGCATGGAGGCTTCGTTTGCTATATTAACTGAATTCAGGATTGAGCTATCTAATCCAGAGGAAGGGAAGGTTCCGGATGTTGTCGGACTCTTGAAATCCCACCAGCCCCATCCGGAGTGGCCAGTGGTCAGGGATGATGGGAATTGCAGTCCAACAGCATATGGATTGCTACAGGTTCCCCACCTGTGGCCTAGAAGAGCAAAAAGACTTCCTTGCTAGCTCATAATATGGTAGTCCTGTGTACGGTAGTTGTGCATTTCATTTCCAGAAGCGGCCCTTCGAGTACCCACAGCTTGAAGGCAACAGCCCCCCTCTGCTGTGTCCCCCCCCCCCAGCAAGTGGCATCCAGAGGTAGATTGCATTTGTTTTGCGGTAGCCGTTGTCAAACAGTTTGTGTGGATTGTGTAACTCTTCTACATGTGAGCAGCATCTTTGCTCTCTGCCACGCCCCCATGTGTTACAAGCATGGCATTAAAATATACGGTACTTTCCCAATTCTACATAAAGCCCATGGGAGGAAGAAACCAGATTTGTAGTAAACACAACAAACGTTCTGGGGCTTCTGACTTCATTTTCTAAAGGGGATATTAGAGTCCCTTTCTGCAGGAGAATATAGACAAAGGCAACTTTTCTCGGCATGCAGTTGTACTAACTTTTTAATTGGATTTCCCTTGCATGTTCCAAAGTGTGCGAGAGAAACTTTTTGCCAGTTTGTTGATTAATATTCTTTACAGCAGCTGAAGAGGGTTTTTTTGTTTGCTGAAGTGAGCAACCTGTTTTATCTCTTCCTTTAGAACCAACAAAATTTTCCTTAGTAGGAATAGAGATGTGTGAGGTGTGGATTCAACCACAGGTATGTAGAGTGATTCTCTATTTCATGAGGAGGAAAGCATGTAGACTCTTATATATGGATTTCCAACCATGTTTCTTCCTCCTCCCCACTTTTTATCCATTTTGGGGGTATTTGTGAGTGAAAGAGCAAGGTGTGTGGTGATGGTGATGATTTATTAAATATGTAGCCCCCCACCCACCCGCAGGTCTCAGGGCAACTCACGGGATAAAAATCACAATATAAAAACGGCAAATGCACAATCCAAATAAAAACAAGAACAACCCAATTATTCCTCCACCCCCTACACATTTTAAAAGGGCATTGAATGTCAGTCAACCAAAGGCCTGGTTAAAGAGGAAACCCCCCCCCCCCCGGTGCGTAAAGGTGTATAATGAAGGTGGCAGGCGAACTTCCTTGGGGAGAGCATCCCACAAATGGGGAGCCACATATATGTGCATTGTATGGATTTGGACTAGATGATCCTTGCGGTCCCTTCCAACTCTACAATTCTCTGTTTCTACAATTGTGTTCTCTGAGACCAGCATGCCCACCCGCACAAAATGTCTCCCTTCTCCTAGGGTTTCGTTTGGTCTGAAAAGTAAATAAAAATTAAGAAAGAAAGAAAGGACTGCCTCTCCCCTAATGAACTGACCTGGACCGTGCAATTATCATATGAGGCCCTTTTTTGTGTGCCTCTCCCACGAGAGGTCCAGAGGGTGGCAACATGATGACCGGCCTTTTCTGTAGTGGCTCCCCGTTTTGGGGAATACTCCCCCAGGGAGGCTCACCCGCCACCTTTACTATGCCTCTTTAGGTGCCAGGCGAAAACGTTCCTCTTCAGCCCGGTGTTGGGCTGATTAATAGTCTATGGCTTTTTAAATGAGCTTGTGGGAGTGGGGTTATTGGTTTCTTTTTGTTTTATTATTTGTTCTGTTCTCGTTTTGTATTTTTATGCTGTGAACCACCCTTTGATCTTTGGATGAAGGGCGATACCGTACACAGATTTAATAAATAACAACCACCACCACCACCTATCTCATTCCATTAACCATGCATTTTTCTTTACACATTGGATTGTGTTCACGGAGAAACATAACGGGCTCACTCTCTTCCCATAGCTTGTGGCGTGCTTCAAGATCTAGGGACGTGCTGGTATTCTGCTGTCTGCTGCAGGTACAAAGAAGACATGGAGGAGGGTTTGAAGTGGCCCTCGGAGAGGCTGGAAGTTCAGACAGCTGCTTCTCCCGGGGTCAGCCGGCGGCTATCAGTCAGCGAATTCTCTTGCCATTGCTGTTATGATATTCTCGTCAATCCTACCACCTTGAACTGTGGGCACAGCTTCTGTAGGCATTGCTTGGCGTTATGGTGGACGTCTTCCAAGAAGAACGAGTGTCCAGAATGCAGGGGGAAATGGGAAGGATTCCCCAAAGTCAACATTCTTCTCAGGTGATTCTAGCGCAGCCGAGGACTGTGATATGTGGTCTTCATACAATGGTTGAGATATGTTAGTCTGCCCTCTTTGCTTAGTAAGGACCATTGGTCCTACGATTTTCATACTTTTCATTTTTCATTTCACTTTTAATGTATATATTGCTATACGCAAGGCGGACTGCAAGCTGAAGAAACAACAAAGATCATACACTTTATAGCAATCCAACCCAATGCAAAAAAGCCATAATAAAAACATGACTTTAAAATAAACAACATAAAGTAATAGTCAATATCTATTAGAACATGTGTACGATTTCATAGTACATGATGAAATTAAATGTCAGCAAACAATCATTGGATAGAAATTCACTCCTAACAATTACAATAAATATTTGCTAAACTATAATTAGTAAAGTGTTAGGGACCCAGGTGGCGCTGTGGGCTAAACCACTGAGCCTAGGGCTTGCTGATCAGAAGGTCGGCGGTTTGAATCCCTGTGACGGGGTGAGCTCCCGTTGCTTGGTCCCAGCTCCTGCCAACCTAGCAGTTCGAAAGCACATCAAAATGCAAGTAGATAAATAGGAACCGCTATAGCGGGAAGGTAAACGGCGTTTCCATGTGCTGCTCTGGTTTGCCAGAAGCGGCTTTGTCATGCTGGCCACATGACCTGGAAGCTATACGCTGGTTCCCTCGGCCAATAATGCGAGATGAGCGCGCAACCCCAGAGTCGGTCACGACTGGACCTAATGGTCAGGGGTCCCTTTACCTTTACCTTTTATAATTAGTAAAAACAGCAAGTCACAGTGCATAAATACCACAATACATACAAAACCATGTAAAAGGATCAAATTGAGAAACGAAGACACACAACTTATATATATATATATATATGTGTGTGTGTGTGTGTGTGTGTGTGTGTGTGTGTGTGTGTGTGTGTATATATATATATATATATATATATATATATATATATATATCCTGAACTCATTTCCCCCTCTTCTCTACTTTTGCTGTTCTTAATGCCATGGTTTGGGAAAGGCTTGCTACTTAGATCCTCTAAATGCCCTCCGCTGTCAGTCTTGGCGTTTCAGTATTGCATTTTCAGTATTGCATGAGTCTTCCCTGGGGTAGAAAGACCACAGTAGAGCTCGCTTGGTGGTTTCCACGGCTGTTTCAGTTCAAACTACTGGAGGGGGAGTTCCAGGCTAATGGCCAGATGTGCTCCTCCAGGCCTCTCCCCACACCATACCCTGTGCCCTCTTTGAGACATTTTTGTGCAGCTAGAATGTGTCCTTGAAAGGTGATTGTACCTCTTGCTTCCCTGAATGGAGGTTGGTGTGTTTGTGTGTCTTTTGCATAGCTGGAATGCAGCCTCCCGTTTGCAGGTGAGACTCACATCAGTTGCACCTCCCCCTTCTGCTTCTAGCTCCGCCCAGCACCGGCACCCTGGGAAGCCTGTCCTGAGATAATGTGGTTGTAAAAGATTCCCTGCCCACCCCCCACCCCCCGGTTTAAAGAGTTTAGCCAGCTGTTAGACTTGCTGTTATTATCAGTTTGTACCCAACTCATTCTCCATGGAGCTCATGGTAGCTCATTTATCAGTCCTGTAAGGTAGGCCAGGCTGAGAAGAGAGTATGGTTGGCCTGAGGACAGCTAGCGAACTTCACAACTGATGAGCTGGACTCAGGTCTCCCCAGCCCAGCATTCTAGCCATGTGCCCCCATCTCAGTGCAGAGGAGAAGGCCCCTTCTCCAGATACAGGCTGGCCGCAAACTGCAGGAAGAAGTCTTGCAAAGTAACACTCTCTTTTTCTAGGGATGCAATTGAAAAACTGTTTCCAGATGCTATCGAGCAGCGGAAGGATGACATCCAGCAGAACAGCGACGCGTCCCTCAGCCTCGCCGCCTTTCAGAAATACGGGAGCGATCAGACCTCTGCAGCTCCAACTGCGGGGCGAATTAATCCTCGAGGAGGGGGATTTTTCTCCGGCGTGCTGACAGCGCTAACTTGTGTGGCTGTAAGTCTCCCCCTTTAAAAAGCCCTGTGCTGGTGGGAAATAAAGTGTTTTGCTGAGGATGGGTTTTTGAAGAGCTGATTGTATACTTGCAGAAAACTTAACAAGTCTCCTGACTTAATGGGCCCCTTCAGATAAATTTCAAAGGACATCCTATTGCCCTCCATCTTAGTTCCCTTGAGCAGGAAAGGTGAAGGGAAGCCTGTAGAGGTTCGCGGCTGCTAGATTTGGTTTTTGTCTGCCTTTGGTAGTTGCCTTATACAGTCAAACCTCGGTTTACACCTACCTCTGTTTGCGACTGCTTTGGCAAGCGACCGCCGCGGACCCGGAAGTGTTTACATCCAGGTTCTGCGGCGTCGGATGCGCAGATGCGATCTGCACAGCAGTGATCTATGCAGTGCGTGCATGCGCAGAAGCGCTCTATTGGCACTTCACACGCGCAGAAGCATGCCTTCGGCGAGCAACCGCTTCGGCAAGCGGCCGCCTCCGCGGAACAGATTGCGGGCGCAAACCGAGGTACCACTGTATTGAGTCAGACCATTGATCCATGCAGCTCAGTATTGTCTACCCTGATTAGCCATGAATCTCCAGGGTTTCAGACTGGGGACATTCCCAGTTCTATTTGGAGACACTGGGAATTGGACCTGGGACCTGCTAGATACAATGCAGATGCCCGACACACTGAGCTTTGGCCCTTCCTTCTCTGCGGTAGCTGGGATGCCTGGCATTTGGCTGCGGCCACCACGGGGATGGTAGGTCTCCACCTCTTTTCCCCTCCTACAGGCGGACGTCCCCAAAGAACATGCTGGAAAGTGGAAAGGTACCCAGAGGGAAGAGTAATGTTTGACATGGTGCATGACGTTTAGTGTTGGCTTCAGCTGCAGGGCTCCCATAATATATTCCCTAGTGCAGTGATAGGCAACCTTTTGAGCTTGGTGTGTCAAAATTTGCCAAAACCCGACCATAACTCGGGTGGTGTGTCACTTCGAGAAAAAAACCATAATTTCGCGATATTTGTAGTTTAAATAACAAAAATGTATAATTGTAATATATAACTGTATTTAATAAACCAAAACACCCTTATTTATCACAAAGTGCCCAGAGTTGTTGAACTTTTTGGGGGGGGGGGAGCTGCTGACCAAAGTTTTGGAGGATTTTTTTGGGGGTGCAAAAGTTGCTTTCCTTTTTTGGGGGGGAAAGAGAACAGAAATAAATGCCAAAGCGTCAGAAAAACAGCACAGAAAGGGTTAAAAACCAATCTCTGGCTACCAGCAACAATAACAACAACAAAGGATCTGGATTTTAAAAGCAGGGAGACAAGCTCTAGCGGAGACAAGCTGTAGGAGGAGTGGGAGAACAAATGGGGGGGATAACAACAACAGTGTGAATGGGCCAATGGGGCGCATGCCAGCAGTGAGGGCTCTGTGTGTCACGTCTGACACGCGTGTCATAGTTTCGCCATCACTGCCCTAGTGCTTCCACCGTGCAGAGTTCCATCATCATCTCAGCAGCCCCATGGGGTGTGCTGTTATGGGAGGGTGTTCCTGTCCCAGAGTCACTCATCGAGTCCTTGGCTATCAGGCTTTCTAGCTGTATGTCATCTCCCCCTCCAAGCTGTATTTAAGCCAGGCTCCTGGGAGTGCCAGCACCAGAAACTTTACTGTTGGTGAATGTTCATTTAATGCTTTGTATTTATGTACAGTTGTACCTTGGTTCTCGAACTTAATCCATTCCAGGAGTCCGTTCGACTCCCAACACCATTTGAAAACCAAGGCACAGCTTCCGATTGGCTGCAGGAGCTCCCTGCAGTCAAGTGAAAGCCACATCGGACTTTCAGCTTCCGAAAAAAGTTTTGCAAACCGGAAAACCGGGTTTGCAGCGTTTGGGAGCCAAAACATAAGAGTACCAAGGTGTTCAAGAACCAAGGTATGACTGTACTTAAGTCTACATTGGGTGTTTTTTTTAATATTGAAATTATTCTGTTTGCTAAATTGTTGATTTTGTCATTTTGAATTCACTTGCACGTTCTGTATTTAGAATACAGTGGTACCTCTACTTACGAATAACTCTAGTTACGAACGTTTCTACTTACGAACGGAGCTCCGTCCGCCATCTTGGACGCGGTTTAGATAGGATTTTTTCTACTTACGAATTTTTTCTCCCAATGCATTCCTATGGGATTCGGCTTACAAATTTTTCCGACTTACGAATGTGCATTTGGAACACATTAAATTCGTAAGTAGAGGTACCACTGTATTTGTATTTCCAGTGTTCTCTATTTTGATGCTTTTGAATGTTTGCTGCAAGCTGTTTTGGGCACATCTCGTTGTGGAAAAGCAGTATATAATTAAAATCAATTGACCAATCAAGTCCAGCACTATCCTCTTGTATTAAACATGTGAAACATGTCTAATATGTTTTATAGTCACCCCAGTCACCGCTGTGCATAACCCGTCATGGACCCTCTTCACTGCTTTCTAGGTAGTTTTGCTCGGCTATCACTGGAGCAGCCGGGAGTCGGAAGATGACCTCCTCGTCCACAAACCCGTTGCGAAATGGACCGCTGGGGAGGTGGTACACTGGCTGGAGCAGCTGGGACCCTGGACTTCCCTCTACAAGGAGAGGTTTTTACTTGAGCGAGTTAATGGGAGGTGAGGAAGATCCCTTTGGTGATGCTCTGAGATTATTGAGAGAGAAACTTCATTGTACCTGGTGCCTTGCTTATCAAAGATTTTGTGTTCCTCAGGTGATGTAAACACAGGGGCAAAACAAAAATAAAAGTCTTGTTGTGTTCAAAGTAAGTTTTTAATCTGTCGCGTGGCTGTTAGCAATAGTTCCCTGTTAGTCCTCTTGCTAGGATCGTGTCAAAATTCTAGAGTAGGGAGATGCGCTTTGCTCTCAGTGCAAATATCCACACACCCGTCTTGTCTTGATGGTAATATTCAGCTTGGTAGCTCAGCGTGATTTGGGGCAGGGCAGAGGGCGTTTCCTTCATGTAACGGTAACTCTTGGTCTTTCAGGCTCCTGTTAACGCTCACGGACGAGGACTTCTCAAAGGCTCCTTACAATGTAGAGAACAGTAGCCACAGAAAGGCCATTATGACGGAACTGGAACGCGTGAAGATGCTGGGGGTCAAACCACCGCAGAACCTTTGGGAGTACAAGGTGCGAGGGTGTTACAGGAAGTCCCGCCTTCAGTGGCTGTAGACCTTTAGCTGCTGCGCCAAATCACTCTTCTGTCCCTGTGGTGTTTTGATCCTCGGAGTCGCCGCTGTAACCCAGCCCTGCTCTGAGTCTGGTCGCCATCTTGTCTTCAGCCTGTGTCACCCAAGTGCGGTGTAATGGTTTGAACGTTGGACTAGGACCTGGGAGACCAGGGTTCAAAGCCCCACTCAGCCATGAAGCTCATTGAGTGACCTTGGGCCAGTCAACATCTCTTACCCTAACCTACCTCACAGGGTTGTTGTGAGGATGAAATGGGGAGGAGAACCATGAACACCATAGAAAAGTAATAAATACATAAATAAAAGAAAAGTGTCTTAGCCTGGCTTGAAGCCATTTTACAGAGGAGCAGGGGTTCTCCCCAATTTCCGTGGAATTTCCTGCATCTGAGAGCAAATGCCACAGTGTGCACCCCATTGTGCAATTTTATGCTGGCAGGTTCCCTCCGCACTGCCTGCTCTAATGATGTCTTACACTTGGGGCTGGTTGATGCAGGGCCGGTCTGAAGGGAGAAATCCACAGAGCAAATCCCCTCCTGCTGATTAATAACAGGGAACTAATTTATAATAGGGACGTGGAGAATGAAAGGCTGGTTAGCTTAATGTCAGTAGTGGGGAAACCATTAAACAGGTAGAATTACCAAGCAAGAGGAACAAGCCTTGCTGGAGTAGAATCAGCATGGCTTTTGCCAGGGTCAGGTCCTGTCAACATCTAGAGGGTTTTTTTCCACCTCTCCAAGCATGTCAGCAGAGATGAACCAGTTGACAATGGGCTTTTAGATTTTCAAAAGGGTTTTGAGAATTTATCCCTGAATAAGCTGAGTAGTCGTGATATAACCACAGAGATCTCTTATGGATCAGGACTTACTTAGGAATAGAATCAGAGTACAGTTGTACCTTGGATCCCAAATGCCTCGGTACTCTGACGTTTCGGCTCCCGAACGCCACAAACCCGGAAGTGATCGTTCCGGTTTGCAAACGTTCTTCGGAACCCGAACACCTGACGGGGCTTCCGATTGGCTGCAGGAGCTTCCTGCGGCCAATCAGAACCCGCTCTTTGGTTTCCGAACGTTCTGGAAGTTGAACGGACCTCCGGAACGGATTCCGTTCAACTTCCAAGATATGACTGTATTAATAAATGGGCAGTTTTCTCAGTGGTGGGATGTGGGAAATGGAGAGTTGGTATTGGGACCTGTCCTTTTTAACTGGTTTATTGGTGATCTAGAATTAGGGTTGAGCAGGATTGCCCCAGGGAGTTGGGTGGGGGCAGCGCTCTCTCATTCTGCTAACTATAGCGACGCCTCTGATCTCTGAAGCATCGGAACAGAAGAAGATAGAGCCTCTTCCCCCCGTTAGGCAGGGTTCATGTGACCCTTACTTAATATGACTCGGATATTTTGTTACACGCCCGGAGGGTGAAGAGGTTGGTGAGACAAAGCTGCATTTCACAGAAGCCCCCCTGCTTCCGTTGGCTCTTCCTCGTGCATTCATGTGTTCCAGCTAACGGCTGTCTCTCCCCCCTTTCCTCGCATTCCAGGCGGTGCATCCCGGGAAGTCGCTGTTCCTGTTGTACGCCTTGAAGAGCTCCCCTCGGCTCACCATGCTGTACTTGTACCTCTTCGATTACACGGACGTCTTCCTCCCCTTCCTCCACACCATCTGCCCTGTGCAGGAGGAGGAGCTGGAGGCCATTCTTGCAAAGCTGCTGGTAAGTAAGAGCAGGGGGTGTCCGCCTTGGGAACATGCCCCCTCCCGAACACCAAAAAAAAAGGGGAAGGGGCTTTGCGGGGGGCAGCACACAATGCTTTGAGGCTGCAGATCAGCGTCCCTCGCTAAAAGCTCTGTGAGAAGTGGCCCCAGGAGCGAAAAAGGGGAAAACATCATGGGGGCAGCAAGCAGAGTGCTTTTGTATTTCATTTTATTTAACAACTTTTTGAAGGTTTTCAACACATTGAGCTCTAGAATCCAAACACATTTATAAAAAGATAATAAAAAGAAATGTATCAAAAATTATAATAAAGAAAAAATATAAAATCGAATACTCCTGATTCTTACAAAACACAATTACAGTCGTACGTTGGATCTCAAACGCCTTGGCACCCGAACAAATCGGCTCCCAAACGATTGAAACCCGGAAATTAATGTTCTGGTTTTCAAATGATTTTCGGAAGCTGAACGTCTAGCGCGGCTTCCGTGGTTTCTGATTGGCTGCAGGAGCTTCCTGCAGCCAATCAGAAGCCGCGCTTTGGTTTCCAAATGTTTTGGAAGTCAAACGGACTTCCGGAACGGATTCCGTTCGACTTCCAAGGTACGACTGCATAGAGAAAAGAGAAAAAATCAACTAAAAATATTGCTTGTCACTGGAAGAACATATGGGATATCTCTACACATCAGGATTGTTTGCTAAATCACTGTTTAGAACCATAGCTCTATGAAGGGAGCAGGTGTCTTTTACAACTCTCAGCCCCCTTAACAGACTAGACTTCCCAGGATCCTTTGGGGGAAGCCAAGACTGTTTAAAGTGGAATGATACTGCTTTGAATGAATGGTGCAGGCAGGGCCTCAGTGTGAAGCAGATTTCTGTGTTCCTCTGCAGGTTTGGCAGACGCCAAATACATTACAGTAATTGCCACCGCATAAAGATATGAAGGACGCGGGTGGCGTTGTGGTCTAAACCACTGAGCCTCTTGGGCTTGCCGATCAGAAGGTCGGCGGTTCGAACGGGGTGAGCTCCTGTTGCCCTGTCCCAGGTCCTGCCAACCTAGCAGTTCGAAAGCACGCCCCAAAGTAAGGTAAACGGCGATTCCGTGCACTGCTCTGCAGCTTAATCATGCTGGCCATGTGACCTGGAAAAACTGTCTGCGGACAAACACCAGCTCCCTCGGCCAGTAAAGCGAGATGAGCGCCGCAACCCCGGAGTCGTTTGCGACTGGACTTAACTGTCAGGGGTCCTTTACCTTTAAAGATATTTGCAGCAATACATGGTACCTTTCCCTCATGTTATGCTTGCTTAGAGACACTCGCTTGTCCTTAGCAAAAAAAAGGTAACTGTTTCCCAAAGGTGGCATATATCCAGTATGGACAAAATGTGCTCGCTCTAGGGATTGTACTGCCAGAAATATTCCTGGACCACCCTAGTACAGACTGCTAAGCCCCACTGTAGCATTAAATGAGAAAATGCTTCCTTCCAAGATTAACAGCATCGTCATGTTTAAGAGCCATGCCAGTATCCCAATGTTGACAGGCGTGTTTTTCTAGCATGCTGTCCATCTGAAATGGCTTTGCTTTGGGCTAAAACCAAACACACACACACACACACACACACACAGAGAGAGAGAGAGAGAGAGAGAGAGAGAGAGAGAGAGAGAGAGATCCTAATCCACTTATGGGCAGAAATATTTTTATTTGCTTTCAATGAAAAGCGGTCAGTAAATGTTGGGCATGCCAGTAGCAAGAGCCAGATTCCGATGGCAACATTTGAACCAGAGATATTTGAACCTGCTTTTTCCTGGACGCTTTCTGTCTCTTTCAGGACCTGAAGGAGCCTGCTTGGAAGCAGTGGCGAGAATTCTTCGTGAAATACTCTTTTCTGCCCTACCAGCTAATAGCTGAGTTTGCTTGGGACTGGTTAGAGGTCCATTACTGGACGTCGCGTTTCATCATCGTCAACGCCATGCTGCTCTCTGTCTTGGAGCTCTTCTCCTTCTGGAGGCTGTGGTCAAGAAGGGAGCTGAAGTAAGTCCCTCTCAGACCCTCCTGCCTTCCAGAATTAGCAAGCCTGTTTTTGTACCTATAAAATCCCTTTAATGTTTCTCTCTCTCTTTTTCTCGGTGTCTTTTTGCGGAAATTAAAGAGAGAACTTGCACTTAATAGAGATGTTCCTCCTTTGCCATCTCCCAGCTGTGACTCAGCTTCTTCCTGCTCAGTGGAGGAAAAGCTAGTCGTGCAATGGTGTGCCAGGCATCTTTTATTTTTGGATATCAAATTTTCCTAATTTTATATTATCTGTAATTATTATATTTTTTGTTCTATATTTATTTCTACTAATTGTAAAGCAAGTATGTTCGCCGTGCCTATTTTTATGTGTATATGAGCTTAAAGCTGAAATAAATCATTCATTCATTCATTCATTCATTCCCCCAAGGTAAACTTGAAATGTCTCGTTTATGAGGCCCTGTGCAAATTGCTTTCCAGTGGAAAGCATGTGACTCCAGATAAGCAACCTTAATTGGAAACGAAAAGGAGCGTTTTTTGGTACTCCCTCCTTTCTCTTAGCTACCTTTTTGAGCGTGTTTAAAACTCTCCTTAAAACTATTATGTTGGCGTTTTCCTGTAAATGATTGAACACATTTGCTTTCCCTGAACTGTTGTGTGTTGCACAATTGTGTTTTTAGTGCAGCATCTGCAAGAGTTCCAAAGGTCTCTCGGAAAGGAAATCTAGGGCTCTAATCTGCTCTTTTCCCTCCCCATCTAGGACAATTCCTCACCGGATGTGGGGCCATTTCTGGAAAGTGTCCACCCAGGGACTCCTCATGGCTATTTTCTGGCCAGTTATTCCTCAGTTTGTTTGCAACTGCCTGTTCTACTGGGCTTTGTACTTTAACCCAATTATAAACATTGATCTTGTGGTGAAAGAAATCCGTCGCTTGGAAACTCAAGTGCTTTGATGGCGTGTTCTGAGATCGGCACTGTGCTGTGCAGTCCCAAACCATCTGGTGGCAGGGAGCTGGCAAAAAAAAAGGAATTTAATTTTCTTTCCCACCGTGACAAAACTTGTGATTTTTTTTTTTTAAAATGGCACACCTACTTTTGCAGCAAGTCTTCCTTTTCAAAGCTGTGACGGCGGCAACAATTGAAGGGAGGTGCGTTTCCTCGAGGAGAAGGAACAATTAATTTCCCTATAATCAGAACATTTGCTTTTGGACTAAACAAAGCGCCAACGTTTGTGTGCCACTCTCTGTATCCGGCCGTACAGCACAAGAAGCCTGATGAGAAATCTAAGCAGTCAGGCTCCTTTTTCATGCAAAACGAGTCCTGCATTTACACGTTAAGCAGCTGTATACCCTTAAGAGACACTTGACCCTTCTAAAAATGACTCAGATCCTGACTCAGCCCTCGTTTCCTTATACACACAGCTCTGGTCATGTTTGTGAATTTGAAGTACTTTCTGTTGCTGTATTGATTTATTAGATCTACTTGCCAACTGCTACCACTTTTTTTTTTAAGGGAAAAGATGTTCTGCACGTAAATGCCAATTGATTTGTGAGACGGTGGGCTTTTTTCCTGTACGTAGATGAACGCCTCCTGTTGCCACTCGTTAAATGTATGCCAAAACCCAAGATTAGCTTTATTTTAAATGATGTGCCCCTATAAATTAAACTTGACTCTGCGTTTGTAATGATATGATCTTCAGATTTGCATATGAACCTTTTTAAGAATTAAAGCGGAAGATTATTTTTTTTCTAATATTTATTATTAGTATTACGTTTTTACCAAACACTGTTCTTCTTGTCCCTCTCCCCATTCTTCCCTTCGCAACAGCCCTATGAGGTAGGCTGGTCTGAGGTTTCATGGTCAAGCAAACGTTTGCCTGGGGTATACAGGATACGAAAATGGTTACTCTCGGGGCTGAGTCCTTTCTGGACAACGCTTCAGACTTATAACCAAGAGGAGAATATCACATACTGAATTGAAATGAGATGTACCAAGGTTAGGTAGGGGGCCTTCTGTCACCTGAGCCAAGGAGATGGGTTGGAGCATGTTATCCCCCTTCTGTTTGGGGAAACGTTTCTTGCTTGAAGAACGGCTGAAATTATTTGGAAGTTGATGTGTGTGTCTAGACAACACCCATCCAAAGCTGGGTGAAATCTAGAGCCGCTTTGATTTGTTTTTGAGAGGTGACTCTAGGAGGGGAACGTCCCATGTCCGTGAAGTCTGGCCCAAGTGACGCCCTTTCTTAATCATCTTCACATTGAGGGTTGAACGACCCACATAAAGTATCCGGCCAGAACAAATACTTGGAATTGTAGGGGGCTCTCGCCAGACACTTGGCTGCGTCACGGTCGCATTCGCAAGCCATTTTTTGGCACTTGTCTTCTATATCATCTGTGAAAAGAAAAAGGGAGACCAGGAATCAAGCCCGTCATTCGGGACATTGCGAAATGGGTACCAGAGCGCAGATTTTTCTGGCCTTCAGTAGAACGAGAGGGAATGAAATACTTACTTAGATACTAAATATTTTGAATAAAACTGGAGGGCCAGGGTCTTTAGGAATGACAGAAACACTGAGTATGTGTGGTTACTCAGAAGTAAGTCCCACTGTAAGCGGGTAGGGCAGTCTCCCTTAACCTAGTGCCCTGGACTCCCAATTCCCATCTAGCAGCCCAACAGCCCTCTGCTGCATGAATTTGGCTAATCCTCTTTTTAAGTTATCTAAGTTGGTGGGCATCACTGCCTCCTGTGGGAGCAAGTTCCACAGTTTAACCATGCAGTGAGTGAAGAAGTCCTTTCTTTTATCTATCCTGAATCAGCTTTGATAGATGTCCACAAGTTCCAGTGTTACGAAAGGGGGAGAAAAGTTTCTATCCACTTTATCCACGTCATGCATTATCCTAAAAATTTCTATCATGTTGCCTCTTACTTGCCTTTCCTCTAAGCTGCCATCTTTCCTCACCTCTCCATCCCATTGGAACATTTCAGTTGCCCTTTTCTGAACCTTTTCCATATCCCTTTTGATGCGAGGCAACCAGAACTGTACTCCAAATACAGTCGCCCCCTAGATTTGTATAACAGCCTGGTGATAAATTCCTTTCCTAAGGGACCCAGGTGGTGCTGTGGGTTAAACCACTGAGCCTAGGGCTTGCTGATCAGAAGGTTAGCGGTTCGAATCCCTGTGACGGGGTGAGCTCCTGTTGCTTGGTCCCAGCTCCTGCCAACCTAGCAGTCCGAAAGCATGTCAAAATGCAAGTAGATAAATAGGAACCGCTACAGCGGGAAGGTAAACAGTGTTTCCATGTGCTGCTCTGGTTTGCCAGAAGCGGCTTTGTCATGCTGGCCACATGACCTGGAAGCTATACACCGGCTCCCTTGGCCAATAATGCGAGATGAGTGCGCAACCCCAGAGTCGGTCACGACTGGACCTAATGGTCAGGGGTCCCTTTACCCTTTACCTTTAATGAACCCTAGCATGGAATTTGCCTTTTTGACAGTGGTCGCACACAAAAACTGCATATTTACTGAACTATCCCATGACATTCCCAAGGTCCGAGTTGTAATTCAGCAGCATCAGGAAGTTTCCCCACACCTGCTTAATCTTGACAAGGACACCTCTCTGAAATGCCTTGCTTACAGCTAGAATATCTCTTGGGCCTTAGAATCACAGAACTGTAGCGTTGGAAGAGGGCATCTAGTCCAACCCCATGCAATGCAGGAACCACAGCTAAAGAATCCAAGCCCAATTGGGGCCGTGTTGTTTTCCCTGCAGTGCAGGGCCTGGTGTCAGGATGCCGAGCATTGCATTCAGCTCCTAGGCAAAGAGGGCTGCTTCTAGCAGATATGCCCACTGGCCTGAATGAAGGGGGCAATTAGTGGCTGCAATGCTGCCAATCTCCATGCACAGAACTGTGAAAGATCCCTAAAACGAGATATCTAGAATTAAAGTGAAGCTAAACTAACTAATGTATAACCATAATTAAATACTCAAAGAAACATAAATACCGGTTTCTCCGAAAATAAGACACCGTCTTATATTTATTTTTCCTCAAAAAAAGCACACGGTGGCTTATTTTCAGGGGATGTCTTATTTTTTAATTACATGTCCAGCCTAGCTTCTTCCTTGGCGGCCTCCAGAACTGCGCCTATATCACTATGTCTTATTTTCGGGGTATGGCTTATATTGCGCAAATGCTTAGAAATCCTGCTACGGCTTATTTTATGGGTACGTCTTATTTTTTGGAGAAACAGGGTAACTCAAATAAACCTTAACAAGTTGCCGGCTGAAAATCTCGTTTCACTGTAAATGATCTATCAGCTTCCTCAGAAGGAAAAAGAAACTTAAAGACTCAAGGTCACTTCTCCACAACAATTCAAAACCAGGGGAGGATTTATGAGACTTAAGTAAAACTGAAAGCTCCCAGGCAGTAGGGGGTAAATTACCCAAAATAAAAAGCCCAGTTTTGCTTAAATCCAAAGGGATAAAACCTATAAGAAGACATTACCCAGCTCTGAAGCCAACCTGCTTGGAGCAGCTTATCGGGCAGTTTCAAGTGGGCAATCTTTGCCCTTGGTTCTCAGGAGAAATGCAAAATGCAGAATGAGTCTCTTAAAAGTGCATCCTAAGAGAGGGCAGGAGGGGAGGTCACTGGATGCAGCTGCCATCGTGGCAGCAAAGCTCCTCCCCGCAATGGGAATATCCACTCACCACACTTGGCCGAGTTGTTCTTACACTCCCAGGTGTACTTCTGCAGCTTGGGCGAGCAGCCCTCCTTCTCGGCTTCCCCGTAGCAGCAGTCATGCTCGAAGCAGCACCTGCCAGCCCCAGAAGAGAGGATGGCTTTGTTTTTAGAGCATTTGCACATTGCCCTACGGGCGGCTTGCATCAGCACATACAGTTAAAGCAAGGCAAATGAAGAGACACAAAGCATTCATTCATTCATTCATTCATTCATCCCTGCAATGCAATGTTCAGAGGAGTGTGACCTCTGCAGGACGGCCACATTTCAGTTCCCACAAAGCGCAAATTAGATAGGTTTAAATACAAACGGAAACCAATGTATTCCCCATCTCTGTTATGCGTAAGCCCTCTGGGAACCAGCCAACCGCTGCCATGAAGCTCTAGGCAAAGGGAGAGCTTCCAAGTCTATGGAAAAGTAGCCTTCCTCTCGACTCCTGGCCATACGAATTGTGTAGGAGGGCCTTCTTTTGGGGAGGATCAAAGCACCAGCTTGCCGTCTCCACGCCTTCGAAAGAACAACAACAGGAAGCTGACCTGCTAGCCTACATTTTAGTCTGGATTTGGGGCTGGGAGAAGTTCAGTGGGCAAGTGGAAGCAGCTGGAGACATGGGCCCCACCCTCCCAGCTGTGCCCCGAGCATAGCGATTAAAGTCACATTTTCTCATTTTGCAAGATTGTGGGAAGCAACGGAGGTCTTGTTTTCAAACATTGCAGCAACCAGATGGCCATAAATATATATATCCCGTACAGATGGCTATAGTTTGGGCGACGGTTTTTTATTTTAGAACTGCCTAAGGATGTGGGTTATTTCCCCCAAAACACAGGGGAAAAGTGGTTTGGCCTTAGCCAGAGAATCCGGTGCAGTTTCCAAGTTTGCACATTCTGATGTGGCAGGTGACTCGCTGTCTCTGGAATAGGGATGGCTGTTGGCTGAATCCATCCATCTCCGTGTCTCATTCTTCCAACTTTAAGTTCGTTTCACCACCTTTCTTTTAAAAAGTCATCCCCCCCCCCAGTATGCATTTTTTTGTACGCAGTTTTCCAGGCAGTATACGTTTTTGCAGGCAATTTCCCTAAACTCTGTGCCTTTTGGTCTGTTATTTTCACTAATATATGTACTTCGATGCACACTTTGCCGTAGTATCTACATTCTACATACATTAGGTTTGAGAACTGCCTTACAAAATTTGGAGAAGGGCCCATTTCACAGGATAGCCGTGTCAGTTTCCAAATAGTTTTGCAAAGTGTGAATTAGGTACAGCATTTCTCCCCCATCCTTCTTCTTGAAGGTCTAATCTCGCTCCTCCCCTGTCATCCTAGTCTCTCGTTTAAAATTATTCCCTACCCCACAGGCTTATAATTTAAAAGACATGTCACACAAGGAAAATTACGGGGAGGGTAGAGGAGAAAAACAAACTCAGGCACCAATTCTTACAGTTACATAAATATAATGTCTTGTGGGGTGGGGCCACAGCAAAGCTAGGCAGCTCCAAACTTTTGGCTGGGAGTGCTCTCTTTCAACTGGCTCATTTATGCAAAAGCTATGATATTCCTGTTTGCTTATTTAGATTTCTAAATGAGTCTTCCCATCCAGAAGTTTGAAGCTGCTTAGCTTTGCTCTGGCCCCACAAGACATTCTATTTAACTTTAAAGATTGGCATCTGAGTTAGCTTTTCTCCTCTACCCTCGTGTCCTTTTTTCCTCATGTGCCATGTCTTTTAAGTTGTAAGCTTGTGGGATGGGCGCACTGTCCCCAAAAACGTAAAGAGGAGAGAGGCAAGAGGCTTTCCTGTTGGAATAATGAGATCCGAGGTACAAAGTAAACAAACAAATTTGTTTATGTATACCCACTACAGCAGCGAGAATCCTATATGAACAAAGATGGAGAGAGGAGATAGTCCCTACAAAGGAGGAGTGGCAGATGAAATTAATGGAATACGCAGAATTAGCAAGCTTAACCAGCAAAATTAGAGAGCAAGAAGTGAAAGGTTTTAAAGAGGAATGGAAGCCATTTGTTGACTACCTAGAAAACCATTGTAAGAATGTTAGAACTTTAATCGGTTTGGAGTAAGTTCAACAGTTATAGTTTATAATGAGAATAATTTGAATGTTTAAATTGTTAGAAAAAAATAGAATATGCAGCAGGAATGGGAAACTTTAGGAAGCCATGGATGGATAGACGGGAAGTCGATGGAATAGAATTATGGATTTATGTAATGCAGTGCTTTTTTTCTGGGGGAACACTGGGGGGACGCTGGGGTACGCATACCCCTAAACATTTTTGTGAATCTCTGTACTTTTGTCCATTTACTGTATTTATTTTCCCCAATTTGAACCATATAATGGTGATTTTCTTGAGTCAAAATGAGAGCACCCCTAAACGTTTTTAAAGAAAAAAAGCACTGATGTAATGTATCTATTTCTTTCCTCTTCTTCCCTCCCTTTTCTTTCACTTATTCTTCAGTTCTGTATTTTGTACTTTTATAAATTCATAAATAAAAAAAATGAAAAAACTTGAACAGGAAAGGCTTTCTAGATTCAAGACCGTGTGTCGTCCCCCCCACTTAACTTTGGGGTGTAGAGTTCCAAGTTGTCCCGAAAAATGACTTGCAGGAGAGGAAAAATGGACACCAAAAGTAAGTGTAACAGAAACCCAGAACCTTCGCCCATGGAGATTTCACCCCTTTGATCATTTTCAAGTGCAATCTCTTCAACAGATGCACATCACATTTCATGTTGTTTCTCTGCACCCAAGTACATGTGCCAAAACATTCAGAAACCAAGGCATGGCTTCCGATTGGCTGCAGGAAGCTCCTGCAGCCAATCGGAAGCCGCATCGGATGTTCGGGTTCCAAAGAACGTTCGCAAACAGGAACACTCCCTTCCGGGTTTGCGGCGTTCAGGAGCCAAAACGTTTGACTCGCGTTAGATAGATGTGTGGAAAAGAAGGCATTTCTGGAATAGAACATTTCAGATATTTTGACCTGCCGAGTCTCTTACTCACCAGTCTGCTTTGTCCCTGGGATAGCCAGTGCCTCCCAAACCACAGTAGCAACCATAGCGCATGTAGGCAAACGGCGAGCGCTGTGTGGTGCACAAGATTGCCCCGGCGAGCTGGAGGAGTCCCCGGCGGGTCCGCGATGGAGCGTTTCCCAAGGGGCCTCCTGTAGCTAGGGAAAGGAAAGCAGCCGGGTCAGGATCTGTAGAGCCCTTTCTCCCCAAGAAGAACTTGTCAGCAGGCTGCCTCTTGTGGCCTGGGGACCACTGGAGGACGAAGGTGGGGGCAGAGTGAGCAGGCCACCCCGGATGCCATCCGGAGGGTGACATTGTGGCTGCCCCCCCCGGATGTTCAGTGCTTGCCGCGCACCCTGGGATCCTCGCCGCTCGCCACACATGCCCCAGGACACACATCACTTGCCGCACCCCCCAATGTTCATCACGCCCCCTGCAAGCAGCGCACCAAACCCCCTGGGATGCACGCCACACACCCTGGGATGCACGCCAGCCATGCTCCCGGTGACGGAGCAGGTAGCGGTGGTGGTACAAGGAGGAGTGGTCAGAGGGAGAAGAGGGAGCAGACTGGGAAGAGGAGGTGTCGGAAGCTGAAGGGGCCACAGGGTTTAGTGAGCAGGGAGAGTCTGTGCCAGAGAACAACAGTCCTGACTCAGATGCAGAAGCGGAGGCTGGAGAGGAGGGGAGGCCATGAGACAGAGATGAGCCAGGCTGCTGATGAAGCCAGGGAATCTCCCTGTCCCGCTGCAAGAAGCTGCCCTCCTCCCTGGTCTCCCAGAACACACAGAGGAATGAAGAGGGCAGAGCAATGAGAGACAAGGCGATGGAGCCTCAGATCACTTGGGAAGGAAGAAGACTTGGGGAGTTGGGGGAAGGTGGGAACCTTCAGTCTTCACAACGGCCTCACTGGGGCAAGACCTCCTGGAAAGAATTGCTGAGACCACTAGGCATGAGCTATGGTTTGTTTCCTTCGATAAAGAGTTAACTTTGCTGGCCTTGGGCAAGTTGTGGTTTCATTGCTGACCTACGCCTGACATCACGATTGCCTCTCCCAAGCTGTGCCCACTGCCAGATTGCACACGTGTTGGCACACACGGTTTGTCAGCAAAACATAAAAGACGCTGAAGGGCACAGGGACAGAGGGTGCTGCCTTTTGCCGAGGGAGAACACCTGTCCGCCGAGCTGACTGGCAGAGGCTCTCCAGGGTTCAGGCAGGGGACAATGCCAGCCCTATTTGGAGATCCCAGAGATTGAACCTGGGATCTTTTGCACGCAAAGCAGATCCTCCTCCAAGGAGCCATAGATAGACCGTCCACAGGCTGAAAGTGCTTTGCCACTGGGAAAGAGAGAGAGAATGACTATTTCCCTTGGCTGGGGCAAGCGCACAGGTGCCCCCCTTCTGCAATCCCAAAAAAAGATGTTGTGGATCTGGATTAGAGAAGGTTAAGGGGTGATATGATAGCCATGTTCAAATATATAAAAGGATGTCAATAGAGGAGGGAGAAAGGTTGTTTTCTGCTGCTCCAGAGAAGCGGACACGGAGCAATGGAGTCAAACTACAAGAAAGAAGATTCCACCTAAACATTAGGAAGAACTTCCTGACAGTAAGAGCTGTTCGGCAGTGGAATTTGCTGCCAAGGAGTGTGGTGGAGTCTCCTTCTTTGGAGGTCTTTAAGCAGAGGCTTGACAGGCATATGTCAAGAATGCTTTGATGGTGTTTCCTGCTTGGCAGGGGGTTGGACTGGATGGCCCTTGTGGTCTCTTCCAACTCTATGATTCTATGATCTGCACAAAATGCAAGTAGTTTTAAGTGTTATGTCCAGAGGCACATTTAGAAATAATTACTATGATTTAAAGGAAAGAGTACCTCCCTAAAGTCAGGGGGAGACAAGCACTCTGTGGCCTGTGTGGGACCGGTCGGCCTGAAATTTGACATTTCACCCTGTCTAGATGGAAGTTGGAACTTGTGGCCTCGTAGGAGAAAGTGAAGGTTCCATCCAGTCACTCTGCTTTGGGTAGGGCGTGAGAACCTGACTTGGGGAATGCACCTTTTATTTGCTTACTGTGGGCAATGTCTACTTTCTGAAACCTGCCTTACTCAGAAGGAGATAAGTGTGCCGGGTGCAAGCAGACTGAAAAACCTCAAAAGGTGTGTGATTTGGCACAGCTCTCCAGAGCTAAAAGAACGAGTCAAAGGGCCCCCGATTCTGAACTCTCTCTCGTTCCCACTTACTGCCTTGCGGGACAACTTCAGGAGAAGTAAATAATAATAATAATAATAATAATAATAATAATAATAATAATAATAATATTTATACCCCGCCCTTCCCAGTCAAGACCAGGCTCAGGGCGGCTAACAACAAGAATATCAAAGCAAGCATAAAAGAAACAATTCAATGCAGATTAAATACTATGTTCAAATTCAATTTAAAAATTTGGAATCTACAAGTGCAACCTCATTTAAATATCTGTAGGATAAAACCTTAGGGGAGGGTAACACCGGGGTCAGACTGAGTCAGTCCAAAGGCCAAGCGGAACAGCTCCGTCTTGCTGGCCCTACGAAAAGATGACAACTCCCGCTGGGCCCTAGTCTCCTGAGAGAGAGCGTTCCACCAGGTCGGGGCTAGTACTGAGAAGGCCCTGGTCCTGCTCGAGGCCAGCCTAACCACCTTGTGACTCGGGATCTCCAGCATGTTATTATTTGTGGACCTTGATGTCCTCTGCGGGGCATACCGGGAGAGGCGGTCCCATAGGTACGAGGGTCCTAAGCCGCATAAGGCTTTAACGGTCAAAACCAGCACCTTAAACCTGACCCTGTACTCCACCGGGAGCCAGTGCAGCTAAGCAGTAAACCATATACCAATCCAGAGCGGAGTCCCTAAGGTGATTGGATGGCGTCTTGTATGCCTAATTCCGGCAACTCCTGCAGCCAAACGTCTTGCTCTGCTTTCCTTCAGACCACCTCAGCAAGGTCCTCCATGAACACTCCCATCAGCCCCCAGCAAGCATGGCCAAGGGATGATAGGAAACACAACAACAACAACTTATTATTTATACCCCGCCCATCTGGCTGGGTTTCCCCAGCCGCTCTAAGCGGCTCCCACCACCATCATCACCACCATCATAGCGATAAAAGATCAAACATTAAAACCTTCCCTAAACAGGGCTGCCGTCAGATGTCTTCTAAAAGTCAGATAGTTGTTTCTTTCCTTGACATCTGATGGGAGGGTGTTCCACTACCATCCCTAACCATATGTCAAGATGGCTGAAGCTGATAGGACTTCTAATGACACCAGGAAGGTCACAGGGTTGCTAGTTTCTGGCTTCTCGTGTTGGACATTTTGGTTCAAATCTCCCCTCAGCCACAGAGTTTCATAGTTCTTCTCAAGGTTGTTGCAAGGATACTAACAATAATTTATTATTTGTACCCTGCCCATCTGACTGGGTTTCCCCAGCTGCTCTGGGCGGCTCCCAAGAGAATATTAAAAACATAATAAAACATCAAACATTAAAAAACTTCCCTAAACAGGGTTGCCTTCAGATGTCTTCTGAAAGTCAGATAGTTGTTTATTTCCTTGACATCTTCTGGGAGGGCGTTCCACAGGGTGGGCGCCTGAATGTTAATAAGCCAGGAGCCAGGCCCTGTTTGTGGCGCCGCCACTGGTGCTGCCTCCTTAGCACTGACCAGACCTTCTTGGTGGTGGCTCCCCATTTATGGAACGCTCTTCCTGGCGAGGTGTGCCTTGCTCCTGGATTATTAACATTCAGGAGGAAGTTAGAAACAATTCCTTTGGCACCTGACGGCCCAAAGATGCTTTTCCTGGCAAACTTGAAATGAAACCTTTGCCTTAGGTGGATGTTTATAAAAGGTTAAATGTTTTTGCATGTTATTTGCTGGTTTTCTTTCTTGCTTATGCCACCCTTGGCTCTTTAGGGAGGAAGGGTGGGGTGGAAATTAAGTAAGGCCACCTACATATCATGCATTTCAAGCAGGGATGGGGAACCTTTGGCCCTCCAGGTGTTGCTGAACTACGGCCTCGGCCCTGTACACCTGAATGAGCGTCTCCACCTGCATTGTTCAGCCCGGACACTGAGGTCCAGCTCCGAGGGCCTTCTGGCGGTTCCCTCCCTGTGAGAAGTGAGGTTACAAGGAACCAGACAGAGGGCCTTCCCGGTGGTGGCGCCCTCCCATCAGATGTCATGGAAATAAACAACTATGCAACTTTAAGAAGACATCTGAAGGCAGTCCTGTATTGGGAAGCTTTTAATGTTTGAGGTTTTGTTATGTTGTGGCTGGGGTAGTCCAGCCAGATGGGCAGAGTAGAAATAATAAAATTTATCATCATCATCATCTCTAGCGCCAGCTACTGTTGGACTCCCTGAATTCCACCCTCACCCCACCCCCTGTCCCAATGGTCACAAGTCACTACACTGCTAGGTATTTGTAATGTGGCACAGGGAGGGTGAGATGGCGCTTCACAGAAAGAGAGTCCCAAAACTACTGGGTGCATATAGGACCTATTGGAAGCTCCTCAGGAGAGGCAGCGGGGTGTAGTGGTTAGATTGTCAGGCTGGGTCCTGGGAGACCAGGATTCAGGTCCTCACTCAGCCATGAAGTTCACTGGACCTTACCTCACAGGGCTGTTGTGAAGACAAAACAACCTGCTTCAAATAAAATGGAGGGAGCAGGGGAGGAATAACTGTGTGAGACACCTTGAGCTCCAAGGAAGAAAAGTGAGATACAAATAAAATAAAATAAAATAAGCAAGCAAGCAAGCTTTTTGGAGCCCAGTCAGTAAGGTTGCCATTGGGCCAGGCACCCAGGGAATTCGCATCCTCTATCAGAAGTATTGGAAGTCCCCGATTCCATTTCTGGCTGCTGAATTGCTTCATTTCCTTCTCCCTTTTCCTATCTGCGTCTGTTTGCTAGGCGTAGACTGTTGGGTCAACAAGAATAATAAAAAAGCGAAGCACCACCCTGTGTACACTGTCAAGATCCTGGCTCCCGGATTCAAACCTGCCTTTACAGGGTAGAGGCCGGAAGATCCACCCATTTTGCCATGACGACATCAAAGCTGGTGTGTGAAGCAGTCTGATCCCGGACCGTCTGCCATGAATGACACCCGAATCTACAGGGTGTCGGGCGACAGAGCAGATGGGCAGACCGGGCAAGGGGTGTTGTAGCTCAGAGGCAGAGCATCTGCCTTGCATGCAGAAGGGCCCAGATTCCATCCCCGACAGCATCCCTGTACCCCATGTCCACCCCCAAACTGTCTGTTTATTTCATCCCTCCTCCTCCCTGCTCCTTTTATAGCCATTCCTTTTTTCTTTCTTTTTTAACAGCTTCTCCCTTTGATCTGCTTCTTTCCTATTCCCAGTTTATTATCATTAGCCTTGGAGTTATAGCTGCTGCCAGCATCCGTCCGACCCAAATGCTCCTGTGCATGGTTGCAGTGCTGTGGCTCCCAGTTAGTCTCACCCAGCAAGGCGATTCTGGTGTCCTTAGCGCTGTTGCATTGCTAAGACCAGGCTTCAAGAGGCAAACAGGCCCCGTGTGTCCCAACTGGGATACTTTGGGGTCCGATTGATTTTCCGTGTGCTCTGGTCAGACCTCACCTGGAATACTGTGTCCAGTTCTGGGCACCACAGTTCAGGAAGGATACTGACAAGCTGGAACGTGTCCAGAGGAGGGCAACCAAAATGGTCAAAGGCCTGGAAACGATGCCTTATGAGGAACGACTTAGGGAGCTGGGTATGTTTAGCCTGGAGAAGAGAAGGTTAAGGGGTGATATGATAGCCATGTTCAAATATATAAAAGGATGTCATATAGAGGAGGGAGAAAGGTTGTTTTCTGCTGCTCCAGAGAAGCGGACACGGAGCAATGGATTCAAACTACAAGAAAGAAGATTCCACCTAAACATTAGAAAGAACTTCCTGACAGTAAGAGCTGTTCGGCAGTGGAATTTGCTACCAAGGAGTGTGGTGGAGTCTCCTTCTTTGGAGGTCTTTAAGCAGAGGCTTGACAGGCATATGTCAAGAATGCTTTGGTGGTGTTTCCTGCTCGGCAGGGGGTTGGACTGGATGGCCCTTGTGGTCTCTTTCAACTCTACAATTCTACGATTCTATGATTTCTGTGAGAGAGATGCTCAATGATGCCATTTCCAGACAAGTCTATTCAAAGGCTGCTGCTTTCAACTGAATTTCCCTCCCAAGGACTGAAGCCTAAATCCCGGGCTGTAATGGAGGATGGGATCTAACATTGTTTAACTAACAAGGGCTGGATTGCGCCAGCTGCCATGGGCGCTCCCCAGCCTATGGCAGGTAGTTAACCAGCACATGGCAGGTAGTTAACTCTTCATTGTCAAAGTTGGCACAGTCATGTCTACAGCTCCAAATATAAGGGACGCGGGTGGCGCTGTGGTCTAAACCACCAAGCCTCTTGGGCTTGCCGATCGGAAGGTCGGCGGTTCACATCCCTGTGACAGGGTGAGCTCCAGTTGCTCTGTCCCAGCTCCTGCCAACCTAGCAGTTCAAAAGCACACCAGTGCAAGTAGATAAATAGGTACTGCTGCGGCGGGAAGGTGAAAGGCGTTTCCGTGCGCTCTGGTTTCTGTCACGGTGTCCCGTTGCGCCAGAAGTGGTTAAGTCATGCTGGCCACGCACACAGCTGGAGACTGCGCCTGCATGGAAATGGCCCCTGCTCATCTCATTTCACACCCCTCCTGGTTCTGGGAGACAGTAGTGCAGGAGAAGATGGGGAGGCACCCAACTTGCTTCTTCCTCTGATCCCTCCTGTGCTCCACCCTCCAGCTCTGAAGCTCCCCCTGCCTCTCACTCTTGCCTCCTGGCTGGTGCAGGCCCCCACAAATTGCGCTCCTCCTCTCCCGAGTCAGACTCCAGCCCTGCTCCCCTCCCCGACCCCAGTGCACACTCATCAGATGGGCAACCCAGCCAGATGCGTGGGGTATAAATAAAATCATCACCATCATTATCATCATCATCTGTGTCCTGCCAGTCCCTGACATTGCCCTTTATCCTGGCAGAATCAGGAACAGAGAATCTGCCTTATGCTGAGTCGGGCTGTTGGTCCATCTAACTCAGCATTGTCAACACTGGCCAGCAGCAGCTCTCTCGTATTTCAGGCAGGGATCCTTTCTCAGTCGAACCTGGAGATGCCGCTGGGAACTGAACCTGGGACCTTTTGCTTGCAAGGCAGGTTCACTACCACTGAACTGCGGACATTTCCTTACACGCAGAGGCAGCCTTGCCTAGAATCAATGTTGGTCCACCTAGCTCAGTACTGTCAACTCTGACTGGCAGCAGCTCTCCAAGGCCTCAGTTTTTTCCATTATTTGCTACTCATCCTTTTAACTGGAGATGCTGGGGATTGAAACCAGGACCTTCTACATGAAGGCAGGTGCTCGGCCCCGGTGAAAGGCCTCGTTGCTATCCGCTGCTTTTCCCAAGTCAATGTACTTGCCCCTTTAGCTTCAGCTGTGTCAGCTCTGGCAGGCAGCAGCTCACCTGGGCTCAATAAGAGGTTTTTCCTCCACTACCTGCTACCTGAAATGCTTTAAGCTGGAGATGCTGGGGTATTGGACCTGGGGTTTTAACCCTAAGCTACTGACTTTTCCCTGCCCCACATATTGAGTTGCCTGGCCCCACTGACTCCCCTGACTGGGAGCATCTCTCCAAAAGGGACTCCCTCAGCCCTACTTGGAGATGCCAAGGATTGAACCTGGGAACATCTCAAAGCAAGTGCTCTGCCAATAACATTATGGGCATAGCCAGGGGGGCAGCTGCACCCCTCAATCAAGAAAAAAAAAATCTAACTAAAAGTAGAAATAATCAGAATATTTGAAAATGAAATAGCAGGCCTAGTAAAATAGGCGGAATTTTACCCTACCATGAAGAGGGCTCTGCTCCTCTCTCTTCCTCAGCAATGCACCCCGGTACCTACAGCCGTCATTTGGTACCTTTCAGAGAGTAAAGACCTGCCGTGTTTACTCTCTGAAAGAGAGCGCTGTGGGTTAAACCACAGAGCCTAGGGCTTGCCGATCAGAAGGTCGGCAGTTCCAATCCCCACGACGGAGTGAGCTCCCATTGCTCAGTCCCTGTTCCTGCCAACCTAGCAGTTCGAAAGCATGTCAAAATGCAAGTAGATAAATAGGTACCGCTCCGGCGGGAAGGTAAACAGCGTTTTCTTGTGCTGCTCTGGTTTGCCAGAAGTTGCTTAGTCATGCTGGCTACATGACCCGGAAGCTGTACGCCGTCTCCCTCGGCCAATAAAGCGAGATGAGCGGCGCAACCCCAGAGTTGTCCGCGACTGGACCTAATGGTCAGGGGTCCCTTTACCTTTACCTTTAAGGACCAAGATGACAGGGGCTTGGTGTGCACAGAAAAAGTGCCTTGGGGGAAAGGAGGAATTTGAGAAGGAAGTGCTGGAAAGGTTTTCGGCAAATCCAAGAAAACTTGTTTTAGTTTATATTTTTTTTCAGAAAAGGAGATTTTAAAAAGGCGTGTTCTTTGTAATTTTGTAAAATATAACTGCATGAAAGGTACTCCCCAATGCTATTATTATTATTATTATCCACATGACCACATAACTGAAGATTTTGACAGATTTTTTCTTTCCCTGAGCACTTGGGGGTCAAAAGAAAGTAATTTGAAACAACAACTGTGGCAGAGACATTTCATTCCGAATCTGCTAGGCTGAGCCAGACAGAGGATGGTGACAGGTGCGTGTCAAGATCCCTGATCTTTGTTCTGAATTAAATGGAGAGAGTAGGAGAGTGGGATGTCTAGCAGATAAGGGCGTCGGTGAATCAAGCTCCGTCTTACGCACACTGAACGGCAGCAGCTCTCTGGGGCTCCAGACCGGGTGGGGGGGGCCTTCCTATACCCGAGACTGCACCAAGGACCTACTCTGCGCCTCTCACTCCGACCGAGGGCCGGGCTGCATCGCCCTGGGACGAGCGCGCCTTTGCAAAGCCTCGAGGCTCTGGTTGCGCGCCTTCAGCCAAGAGGCTCAGCGCATCAGCCGGCGCCCGAGGCGGCCGTGTGCCGAGGGGCACCGGAGCCCGTCGGCTTTCTTGCCCACTCACCCGTCCGCAGCAGGAGCAGCAGGAACAGCAGCAGCAGCGCCGGGCGTCGCCCCGCCGGGCCCATCAAGCAGCGATCGCGGGGAAGGCGTCGAGGCAGGTGGCTGGCGCGCTCCGTCGTGCGTCCCGTCGAGGCGCTGCTGCAGTTCCTGCTCGCCGCGAGCGAAGTGGCTGGCAATGTCGCCTCCGCCCGCCGCCGGCTCGGCCTGAACCCATATCCTCTCCCCGCCCGCCCACAGCCCGCCCTGCACGCTTCCGACGGGGCGGCCCGCGAGGCGGAGCCGGAGGGCGGCGGGAATGCCCAAAGTTGATGGGTATTGCCATTCAAATGGTGTGTGTGTGTGTGTACCGCATCATGTGATCGATTACGCGAGCCGGGGCTTACCTGCCCCCCCCAATATTTTTTTCAAGTTGGCACCCCTGTCCAAAACAGAGGGTCATCCAACCTCTGCTTAAAAACCTCTAAGGAAGGAAAACCCAGCATCCTCCGAGGGAGACGGTTCTACTGCTCAACAGCTTATTGTCAGAAAGTTCTTGCTGATGTTTATATGGAATCTCCTTTCTTATAACTTGAAGCCATTGTTTTCAGTCCGACCCTCCAGAGCAGGATAAAACAAACTTGTTCCATCTTCCACGTGACAGCCCTTGAGATATTTGAAGATGGCTATCATCACTCCTCTCAGTCTCCCCTTTCCCAGGCCCCCAGCTCCTTCAACCATTCCTCATATGGCTTGGTTTCCTCTGCGTAAGTTCCAGCTTGTCAACATCTTTCTTAAACTGTGGTGCCCAGAGAAGTGGACACAGTATTCCAGGTGTGGTCTGACCAAGACAGAATAGAGCGGTCCTCGTGTTCTCATTTGATCAAGTCATTCTACTGGACGTACGTATAGCAAGACATTTGGACGTGTTCCGTGTTTTTGGCGTGTGAAACCATAGGAGGCACATGCAACAGGCAGGGCTCCTTGTCTGGAGTGTAGACAACCTCCAGGGAATGAAAAAAAATATTTTCCTTTTCATGGAAAAGAAGATGAAAACTAATGTTGAACTGTACTGAATCCAGACTCTCATGTAGACCTTTGGGGTGTGATGCTCCTGAGTTGCTGGGTTTGTAGATAAAATAAAATTAGAAGCATGGCAAAGAAGTACTGGACACTTTTAGCTTATGGGATACAATTTCCCTTCAAGAAGGGCAATTTGTCAAGTCTTCAAATCCCCATAGTTCAGACTATGGAGATCAGAGGTCTTCCAAAACTTGGAGATTGAAGCTCAGGCTGCTGTCCAGCCACTTCGAGGGATGACATAATCTGATTGATTCTCTTTGCATCATTAAATATATGCTGTGGCAGACATGCAAATTAGGAAGATTATAACCACTTTGTGAAAGCCACTACTGTACTAGTTTCACGTATGACAAGTGGGGGTGGGGGAGAGCTTTGGCTCTCCAGATGTCACTGAACTACAACTCCCATCATCCCTGGCCATTGCCCACGCTTGCTGGGTTTCACATCTCCGGTGGGTGGTATCCGTGGTGTTGCCTGCAGTATGAATATCTTCAGCAGTGTGCTTTCAGACATAATAGAATAAGAAATGTTTGAGGGAGAAACCTTTGGAATAACATTGGGATATCAGCTCTGCACAAGGCATGACGGATAGCAGCAACAACTGGCAAAGATAGACATAATATTTTACAAGGACAGGAAGAAACAACATGGACAGAATTAATGTCACACACAGGCAGAACAAGGATGTACGAGATCTTCACTTGTAGACTAATAAATCATTAAATGTGTCAATATGAATAGAAGTTATAAATAGTGCAGCTGTTGTATAAGGGATTGCTATTGTGACTGGAATGTAATTGAAATCAATATGATTTTGGAACGCAGAAATAAAGTAAATCATCAAACCATCAATTCTAGCGTGCGTGTGGGGGTGCACCTAAATTATGTGACTTGGTACTTGAATGATTGATATAGGGAATTGTATTGTAATTTGACATTGATATAATGAGGCTATTATTGGATTATTTTAATTGAAAACTAATAAAAATTATTATAGAAAAAATAGAAGAAGAAATGCTCAAAAATCACCTGCAGGACAAACAGGCAGATTCAGAAAACGAAGCACACTTTAACTAAATGCCTGTGATGCTGTTTGATAAACGGGAGGATGCTCGAAAATCTTGATACCGATAGAAAAATGTGCAGCTTCTTTATGAGAACCCTCATCAGGGAAAGCTATCTATGTATCATATTTTTGAAGGATAACAAGAAGAATGCCTCTCAGGACGTAAACCAGACTTGGAAGGCTGTTCACTTTAAAAATGTTTATTTCCCCTCTCATACCAGGAGAACGCCCTAGAGAAGTCTCAGAAGAGCCCGAGGGAGGCTCTGAGCCAGGGAAGTGGTGGTGGGACACGGAAGACAGATCAGAGGATGAAGTGGGAGGCGGGACAGATTTGGTTGGATGCTGAACAAGCAACAGGCTTGAGTGAGAGAGAGGAAGAACAGGCAGAAAGCACTACAGGCATAAGACAGTATACCTGAAGGAGCATCTCCACCCCCATCGTTCTGCCCGGACACTGAGGTCCAGCGCCGAGGGCCTTCTGGCATTTCCCTCGCTGCGAGAAGCCAAGTTACAGGGAACCAGGCAGAGGGCCTTCTCGGTAGTGGCGTCCGCCCTGTGGAATGCCCTCCCATCAGATGTCAAAGAGATCAATAACTCCCTGACATTTAGAAGACATCTGAAGGCAGCCCTGTTCAGGAAAGTTTTTAATGTGTGACATTTTAATGTATTTTTAATCTTTGTTGGAAGCCACCCAGAGTGGCTGGGGAAACCCAGCCAGATGGGCGGGGTACAAATAATAAATTATTATTATTATTATTATTATTATTATTATTATTATTATTATTATTATTATATTCACAGGAGCCTGCCAGCCCTCCCTTGTCTCCAAGGACACGGAGGGCTTTGCACAGGGGACCCCTTCCCAACCAAGTTTAAGACTGGTGAGAAAACAGCTGGACGGGGAGGAGACTTAGGGGGAAGTGGGAGGCCCAGATCGTCAGTTCTGACAGCTGCTTTACCAAGCCTTGCTTGGTTTGTATTCTGTTTCCTTGAATAAAGAATCAACTTTACCGCTCTTCTCTGAGTCTCCGTGCTGACCTGTAGCTGAACCAGCCCTGACATCACGCCTGCCTTCCAAGGTTGTAAAGGCAGGGACAGGGCGGGGAGTTTCTAAACCTATAAAACATACAGCAATAGCAGCCTGAAGGATTTATTTCCAGCAAAGGCCAGTACCCTTCACTCAAAGACCTGCAGTCCTAGAGGAGACAAAGTGTGTGCCTAATACTCCCATCAAGGGGCAGAGGGGATAAGTTTGGAGTCTTGATCCCCCTCCTGTGCAACAGGGGTAGCAAACTGCTGGTCCTCTGGATGTTGCTGGACTACAAATCCCATCATCCTTGACTGTGGCTGGAGCTGATGGGAACTGGAGTCTGGCAACTTTTGGAGAGTTACAGATTCCCCACCCTGCTTCACTGCAGAGCGTTGCCAAAACACCCCTTTGAGAGTCTCACAGATGAGGAAATGGAGCACCTACAAGAGTGGAAAACCTGTGGATGAGTGGGGAATTTGAACCCAGGCCCAGTGCTCCACCCACTGGGCTATATGAGCAGCAGCAGAGATACCGAAACTTTCTCCAGGTTTTCACCACGTAGGTATTTATCCAGAGTTTCCACAGGCGGTAGCCTGAGCAGCCACATAATTACAGCTTTGGGCAAACAGAACTTGTACCTTGCTTTGTAAAGCTACGGGACTCTACATTTGGGGCAGCCTTGCATAAGAGGGCTGCTAATGGGCGCTCTAATGTATACGTAAAGAGAGTTTTGGCCATCAGCTGGCTCAAAGCATTTATACCTGTATCCTCATTCCTGTGGACACGCTCGGGTCCCATTGCTGCTATTTCCTCCCCACCCTTAACATTTATTAATATTTATTCAGTTCTAGAGTAGGTTGATTATTTTCATTTCCAGGTGACCTATTTGTTGAGCATTCACAGGAACACAGGGAGTTGCCGTGCGATAGGCCATTGTGCATCCAGCTCAGTGCTATTATTATTATTATTATTATTATTATTATTATTATTATTATTATTATTATTATCCTCATCCTCCTCATCTCAGGGCAGTTCACAACATAAAAATACAATATAAAACCACAATATAGGGTAAAGGGACCCCTGACCATTAGGTCCAGTCGTGACCTACTCTGGGGTTGCGGCGCTCATCTCGCTTTACTGGCCGAGGGAGCCGGTGTACAGCTTCCAGGTCATGTGGCCAGCATGACTAAGCCGCTTCTGGTGAACCAGAGCAGCGCACGGAAACGCCGTTTACCTTCCCGCCGGAGCGGTACCTATTTATCTACTTGCACTTTGACGTGCTTTCGAACTGCTAGGTTGGCAGGAGCTGGGAACGAGCAACGGGAGCTCACCCTGTCGCGGAGATTCGAACCGCTGACCTGATCGGCAAGCCCTAGGCTCAGTGGTTTAACCCACAGTGCCACCCGCATCCCACAATATACATACATGATAAAACAAGAACAACAAACCAATAAACCCCTCCCTCCTCCCACAACCACTGTTAAAAGAGGTATAAGATGTTGATGGCCAAAGGCCTGAGGAACCCTACACTGAAGGCTCCACGCCCCAAGTATCACCCTCTGGAAATGTTCATCCAAGTAGGACTGGAACCACCGCAAAGCGGTGCTACCCCCCCACCCCTAACTCAAGATAGCCACTTCAGTGACTGACGGTACCTCTCCAGCATTTCTGACAAGTGTATCTTCCAGCCGCGCCCGGAGACACCAGGGGTCAAACCTGGGACATTCTGCATGCAAAGCAGATGCTCTGCCACTGAGCTACAGCGCTTCCAAATCTGTTCTGCGCAAAGTTTTGGGGAAGGTTATACAACTGAGCATTCTTTCTGCCTTGTTTGCGGGGAGGTTATGCAAAGTCGCATCCAGGATTATTCCACGCTTTACATTACAGTACATTTTGTTCTGGGAGGCGGCTGTTGCACAAGAGGGCTAAATCCACGTTAATTGTGCAAGCAGAATTTGATGATACACATGCCTGAATCCCACCCCTAAAATAGGAAATGCCCTAAGTGTTCGTGGGCACTGTGGCAAATCTCCAGGACAGGGGAGACCAGCCACTCACACAAGACCTGCCACATTCTCAATATTGCATTGAGCACATTCTGACAGCTGTGGTTGAGACGACGCACAAAAGCATCAGCCACGGCCGCCGTGGGCTGGGTGCTGCCCTCTCTCTCCTTTCTGTAGGGACACAGCATGATGTAATTGCCTCCGTGTGCGCCTAGGCAGAGGCCCCGAGGGACTTGGCTGCCGGCCAGTGCAAACGTCAGCTGGAACGTGAGGTTGTTTTGCTAACACTTCTTTCTTGCTCAGGTGTCCTGGTTAGGAATGTAGTGCCTGGTTGCCAAAATCTGGGGCATAAACGCAATGTGGAGAGGTCATGCAAGTCCCAGCATAGAGGTGCACCTTGCACCGGAATGCCACCAAAGCTGATGTGGGAGGAACCCTGAGTTGCAATGCGCAGACACAGTCACCGATTGCTTGGGGAGAGCAGGAGACTTAGGCATCTGTGGGGAGACAGGGACCTTCTCTCTCTGCAACTGCTTCAAGACCGAACGGGGCAAGACCTAACGGGGGCCGGTTGCTGTGCTCATTAGGCCTGACACTCCATGTTTTTGTGAATAGTTAACTCCAACTTGCGCAGTGGGATTTACTGCTCTGATACACATAAAGATCTCTCAATTCTTCACCAAGGCTAGCAAGAGTCCCAGTCCCATTGCAAGGGAGGATACATCCCAGCAGCTCAAAGCACTCAAGGAGGAGTGTAGAGGGAGGCTGCTGAAGAAGTAGCCCCAGAAGCGGTGGTGTGGCCTAGAGGAAGCATAGCCGAATTTAAGGCTTGGGTTTGAGCCCTGGAATTGCGATTCCCTATCTCTGATCTAACCCTCCCTTCTGCTGACACAATTCCCTAGTCTGATGCTGTAATCCTGCACACCCTAAACAGAGAGCGGGCACTACTGAAATCAGCGGGACTCACTGGAGAGTAAACACAGTGAGGAATCTGCGTCATTAAAGCTTTATCTCAAAAATATGCAAGAAGGTGTTAATGGGGGCTGAAACTCATTTGAATTAATTTCAAGTAGAAAGACAGGGCAGTTAAAAGATCTGGCGCCCTATTTCTGGGCTGTCATGCTATTCTTCTTAGCCAAACCACAGGAGTTTATGAACAGACACAAACTTGTGGATACATACATAAATGTTCATATGGCTAGAACTATCGCTTTGAAAGTAGAAAATCGAACTCCCTCTCCCTTGGTTTTTAAATATCACAGCAGACACTGTCTTAGAAGAGGTGTTCCCCTCCTACGTGTAATAAAAGGGGGGCTTGTTGATTTACTTATGCTGAGATCCAACCTTTCTTCCATCATGGAACCCAAGGAAGCACATATGCAGTTCCCTGAGGGTCAGCCATCCAGTCATTGACCCAACTCAGACGTGCTTAGCTTCAGCAACATGGTAGATTCATATACTTCTCAACCATATGCTGCAATGCATCTTAGGTTGTTGGTTTTTTTTTTGTAATCATAAGTACTTAAAAAAACAACTGCAGAGGGCAAGCACCCTCTTAGTTGCATTAAAAAACTTGATTACCCAGTAAACTGGTGATGCCTCTTCAGTTGATTAAAAAGGTTTTTAATCTATTAACCTAAATGATTTAATCAATTAAAGGGTTGCAGCCTTACAGCTTACACTTCAGAACATTACAAGCAATAGAAGTGAGTCATAGCTCAGTTGAAGTGTGGTGCTAATAACACTGAGGTTGCAGGTTTGATCCCCATAAGGGGCAGCTGCATATTGCATATTGCAGGGATTTGGACTAGATGATATTCAGGGCACCTTCCAACTCTATGATTCTACAGTGCAACCCTGTGCAAGTCGACGCAGAAGTACCAGTAACTCCCAGCTAAAGTGTGCCTCAGATTGCAGCCTTAAAAGAGGTTTTAATTTAGGAGTATCTAATCTGGCTGTGGGTTAAACCACAGAGCCTAGGGCTTGCTGATCAGAAGGTCGGCGGTTCGAATCCCTGTGACTGGGTGAGCTCCCGTTGCTCGGTCCCAGCTCCTGCCAACCTAGCAGTTCGAAAGCACGTCAAAGTGCAAGTAGATAAATAGATAAATACCTACAGCGGGAAAGTAAACGGCATTTCTGTGTGCTGCTCTAGTTCGCCAGAAGCGGCTTTGTCATGCTGGCCACATGACCTGGAAGCTGTACGCCGGCTTCCTCGGCCAATAATGCGAGATGAGCGCGCAACCCCAGAGTTGGTCACGACTGGACCTAATGGTCAGGGGTACCTTTACCTTTAATCTGGCCACATGACCCGGAAGCTGTCTGCAGACAAACGCCGGCTCCCTTGGCCAGTAAAGCGAGATGAGCGCCGCAACCCCACAGTCGTCCACGACTGGACTTAACAGTCAGGGGTCCCTTTGCCTTTATCTAATCTGTAACATTCCAGATGCGAGACTCTTGACTCTCATTAGTCCCAGCCAGCACAGTTAATAGGCTTTGTACACACCATACATTTAAATCACACCCTGACACACATACAAAAAAATCTGGGAACTGTAGCTCACCCACCACAGAGCTACAACTCCCAGCACCCTTCCTTATTTAGGCACTTTCATAACAGCACAGCAAGGCATTGTACGTCATACAAAATTACAGCAAGAGGAAGAAAAACATCAGTAAATACTAGTTGGTTAAAAACAAACAAAACCACATTGCCAAAGCCTGTCAGAATAGGATGTTTTTAGGAGGCGTCTAAAAGAAGGCAAGGATGATTCCTGCTGAACCTCTACTGGCAGGGAGTTCCAGAAGGCAGGGCCTGCCACACCACAGGCTCCGTCTCCAATAAAGCCTGACCAAACCATGGGGGTGTGGAGAACCACCAGAAGTGCCCCATCAGAGGATCTCAAGGATCGAGGTGAAGCATAAGGAATTAGAGGTAAAGGTAAAGGGACCCCTGACCATTAGGTCCAGTCGTGACCGACTCTAGGGTTGCACGCTCATCTCGCATTATTGGCCGAGGGAGCCGGCGTATAGCTTCCAGGTCATGTGGCCAGCATGACAAAGCCGCTTCTGGCAAACCAGAGCAGCACATGGAAACGCCGTTTCCCTTCCCGCTGTAGCGGTTCCTATTTATCTACTTGCATTTTGACATGCTTTCAAAGTGCTAGGTTGGCAGGAGCTGGGACCAAGCAACGGGAGCTCACCCCATCACAGGGATTCGAACCGCCAACCTTCTGATCAGCAAGCCCTAGGCTCAGTGGTTTAACCACAGTGCCACCTGGGTCCCCTAGAGGCTCCTTAAGGTACCCTAAATAAACTACAGCTCCCAGGATTCTTTTTTGGGGAGGCAGGAGGGGTTCAAATGCTTTAAATGTATGGTGCGTGTAGAGGCACAGTCAGGACTGATGAGCTTTGTGGTTCTGCAACATCAGGAGGAGGAGGACAGGTGCCGTCCCCCCCCCCAAGCCTGTGCTCTAGATGGCCTTTTGTTCATATTTACATTCATGTACGTTGCATATATCAGTTCAGGAGACTTGCTACTTCTTGCAATTCACTCATTTCAAAATATAACTGCTAATTTCATTATCGTAGCCACATACCTGTCTTGGTTAATAATGCACCCTGAGCCGCTAAGGTATTCCCCTTGGTGTTTTTGCAATTACATCTATCTGGATATTATAAGGTAAGATATCTTTATTGTCATTGTCCCCTTGCGGGAACAACGAAATTACTCAGATATGAAATCAAAGATATGTGTCATCATTTCCGACTCCAAGAGATATGCATATGTAACTTCTCGCTCTGAGCATAATTGCTGAATTAATATGTGTCTGGGTTGGCTGAGTGGGGACAAGCCTATAATTTGGCATAGTCTTAAGCCTTTCACAATGAACCGGAAGATCTCAATAAGGAGGACAGCCTCGTTGCTGAATTCGCTCATTGCTACTTAACTGCAAGCTTTCTGACATGCGGGAGATTCTCTTTGAAGCAGGGTTTTCCACACGGATCCCCCTTCACCAGCTGTGGAATCCCCTGGGCATCTCCCATGGAATCCTTGTGTGCGGCAAAGGATTCTGGGCTTGGAGCCATCACCACTGTGCTAACTCTGCTATGAGAGTGTAAGAAATCTCTCTTCCATACATCTCTCTCCAACACTTAACCACTATAAGGTGACACATTTACAGTATGAAGTGGACACTTATCCAGTAAAATGGCAGCCCATGTGAAACTTGGGACTGGGAGATCTTATAAATTTATTTGTGGGTTTTTAAAAATGTCTGTGTTGTTGTTTTTCTCACTAGGGAACCAAAAGCAACAAACACCACTGAAATGCAAAACTATCAAAAGAATATCAAAATGCAACACTGAAATAAGGCAATCAGCAGTCAGAACAGGTCATGCCACCCAAGAAATTTCAGCTCATGGATAAGTTTAAAAAGAGAGAGAGAGGGGAAAAAAGAGTCCTTGCTTCAGCTTCCCCCAAAGGACACTTAAAGAGCAAAGTCTTCCACCAGGAGCCAGAAGGCATACAGGGCTCCAAACAGTGCAAATTCCAGTTGACACCACAACCAAAAAGTCCCTGCTCCACCTAGTCAAACCTCAGAGGATTGGGAAACCCAGAGCAGAGCCTCAGACACTGGTGCATACAACAGGTCACACCTGGGAAAAGGTGGCCCATAGAGGTTAGGATTGATATCAACAACTGTAAAAAAAAAAGTGGCACATTATCTGTGTCGTCCTGCTTTAGTTTCAGGGAGTATGTTGAACTTAAGCACTCTGTGAAGCAGCTTTATTAGCAGGTCAGCGGTACTTCCTGGTGATGTTAATTGCTCCTGTGCAACTATTATTAACCTATGTTTTACTGCAGGTTAATTGCTGCGGCTTTGGGGACAGCCATAAAGCATACAGGAAGGAATGCAACGGACAGGTGAGTCTGCCTCACTTGAACTGGACCCTAGGGGTTCATTATCTGTATCTCCACAGCAACCGAATCAGCCCAACGAAAGAAATGGGAGCGTGCCCCCAGAGAGGTCAGGCCTGTCTGTCTCCAGCCCTTCAGGGCACCAAAAATCTGGGCTGTGTCTGATGATCACACGCAGCCCTGTAGCCACTTCTGTTTAGATGTGAACCTGCATTCTGCACAACTCCCGTTACTCCCTCTAGGACTCATGAAGGAGAAGATTGCATTGCAGATCCAGCTCCCAGACTCTTAGGTTTTTGACCGCTCCATACATTTCAATGCAAAATAACATGCTCCGCTTACAACAAAATAAAATGCTATGTTTGTTGCAGTTCTTAAACGGGCAACTGTTTGCTTCTGAAATTATGAAGGCACAAACCTCTGCCACTGAAGAACACTCCCCCCCCCCCCGGTTCTACAGATTGCGTAAATTAATTCCCCTACTACCAACTGCCTGAAGTTGGGTGGAAAGATAGTTAAAACTGACTGAAGGGGCTTTTCGGTGATGGGACGTTGCTGTGAAAGAGGCTCTTCTGCCAGATTAAGGCTGCAAACACAGCATACTGTACATTTAAAGCACACAGCTTTCTCCAAAGAATCCTGGGGGAAACTGTCGTTTGTTAAGGGTACTAGGAACTACAGCTCTGTAAGGGATAAACTACAGTTCCCAGGATTCTTTGTTTGCATGTGGAGGGGGGGTATGTTTTTAAATACATGGTGCGTATGCAGCCCATATCAAACCAGCAGATACCAGAAAGCATTCCTTTACTTACCTAGGAGAGCTACTTTCAAGTGTCAAGCTATAGTTAAGATACCCCTTTCCCCCTCCACAGAGAAGAGCAGACATGTTTAGCTGCAGAATTCCATGCGCAGCACAGTGTGGGTTGGGCTGTCTTGCAGTAAGGGAGACAAAGAGGGTTTGTAAGAAAGAGAAGCTGTGCTTCTGCAGCCCAGGAGACGGGGGAACCCCTTCTCTCTGAACGGAAAGAAATGGAAAGAGAGCCAGGCCAACCGAGGACACAACCACACCATTAAAACCAGTACGACTTCATTGATTTCGGAGAGGGACTGGAGACCTGAGCAACAAAGGGCAGGGCACTTCCATGATTTTCCAGGTAATCCTAATGAGGATGGAGGGAGGGATATGCGCTTAGCTTCCAAACTGCCCCTGGTTCCTGCTACCTTCAAGGGCTGTGCCACACGCAACATTTTTGCAGCAGTTGTTTTTCTGCATGGCCGAAGGTGCCAATGGATGGACATGGGCCGTTCTGCGCCATGCGCATAAGCTTTGGTGGAAACTCTCTGTGCAGCTGTGGGAATTGCATCCTCCCTTGTGTGCAGTTTTGTGAGGTTAATCCAGAAAAGGTAGTTTGTGTGGAGGCAGCTCCTTTGGGGTCCTGCAACTCTCTTCCACAAAGGTAGGTACATACTTCTCAGGAGAGTTTTCTAAATATCCCCAAAATGCCCAGAGAAAGGGGCGGAGGGTCCAGCTTTTCCATGGTTCTGTTTATCCCCTGTGCTCGGTGCCAAAGCCCTCCACAAGGAGGAAGAAGAAGCTTTTGTGCCTTGGCTGCTGATTTCTTTAGCTGCCGGCTTCCCTTGTGACATTTGAAGCATGCTGCCTCCTTGGTGAAAGGGAAGATCAGCACAAAGGCCTGAGGAAGAACAGGACCACGCCGGTCGGAGGGACCTTGGTGCGAATGGGATCGTTGAGCTTGTAGGTCCCCATGAACACCTTCTCCAGCACTTCATAGACCTTGTAGCCTCCCTTGCAGTCCAAGATGCCCAGAAGTCCCAGACTCGTCACAATAGGCTTCGGTGCCCCATCAGTGCCGTTGTTCATCACCGCTATCGCAAACTGGCCATTGACAAGGGGCCTCTTCCATACTTCCAAGTGATGGCTCTGTCAGGCAGAGATGGGGAGAGGCTTGGTTACTGACATGTAGCTTTATGCTGGGAAACTATTGGGTAACTCACACCTTAAAGATCTAAAATAATGCCTCACCCGTTATAGACGCAATCAAAGGCCTCCTGCAGGCACCACCTTATCAGAAGGTCAAATGTGTCTGTCATGGACTGGCTGCAGAGGAATGGTGGGAGACACCAACTGGGGAACCCCCAGGGGAAGAAGGCTCAGAGCTCGGGGATTAATGGTGGGATGACGATGAGCAGTCAGAGAGAAAAGAGAGCAGACTGGGAGGAGCAGGTGTCAGAAGCAGAAGAGGCAACAGGGTTTAGTGAGAAGGGAGAGTCTGTGCCAGAGAGCAGTCCAGAGGCAAAAGCAGAAGCGGGGGGGGGGGGGGTCAAGAGGCAGAGTTGAGACAGGCTGCTGAAGAAGCCAGGGAGTCTCCCCCTCCTGCTGCGACCAGCTCCCCTCCCTCCTGGTCTCCTAGAACAGTGTTTCCCAACCAGTGTGCCTCCAGATGTTTTGGGACTACAACTCCCATCATTCCTGACCACTGGTCTTGCTAGCTAGGGATGATGGGAGTTGGAGTCCCAAAACATCTGGAGGCACACTGGTTGGGAAACACTGTCCTAGAACACGCAGAGAAAGGAAAAGAGCAGAGCAGAGGTGGGTTGTGCATAGACACAGTTGCGACTGCTTTGGAAAACCCCTGGAGAGAAGCCTTAGAGAGTGGTGGCAAGGTGGGGACCTTCAGCCTTGCAACTGCCTCATTGAAGAGTTGCTGTGATCACTAGGCCTGCACTGTTTTGGTTTCTTTGAATAAAGAGCTAACTGCGCTGACACCGTGTTTTCTTTCGCTCGACTCTGGGTCCTGACACGTATGATGTAGGAATCCAGCCTACTCTTTTGAATTCCCTCCCTTTACACCAGGTGTGAGGGAGCTTTGGCCCTCCAGGTGTTGATGAACAACAACTCCCACCGTCCCTGGTCACTGACTATGTTTGCTGGGGCTGATGGGAGTTGATGTTTGGCAACATCTGGAAGGCCATAGGTCCACCCCCCCCCCACGTTGCATACTAGTCAGGCGCCATCTTTGTCATCTTTTTGGCACCTGCTGAATACTTTTCTCTTTCAACAAACCTTTCAAGTGGAGATCTTTCTGCCACTCAGCATCAGAGCTGTTTTTGAACATGGAATTGTTTTTAAATGTTTGCATTGTGTTTATTTGTGGAACTGGTTTTAGACGTGTTTACGCCTTTCTTTTTTATGGCTGCAGCTCACAATCTGCATTATAATTGACTTTTGTACAGCGCCCAGTCATTTGGACATTGGATAAATATTTAGCACTGGGCATTGCCATCGCTACAATTACCATTCATTCGTAAGTTGCTGCCTTGACACTGTGTACAGGAAATGGCAGCGATTCCGCCCAAGCCATCTGGCACCGGACTGCTTTGTCAAAGGGTCTGGTGACCCACAATGCACACAACCTCTGCGCTGTGCCTACGAACAAAATTCGTAGTTGCCTTATACTGGGTCATACTCACTGACTGGCAAAGGCTCTTCAGGGTTTCAGGCAAGAAGTCTACCTGGAGATGGTGGGAATGGAACCTGAAGCTATTTGCATGAGAGGCAGAGCTATGCAGACTTCCGCTCCTGCTTGAGGTCACTGTCCATGCAGCTCTGCAGGGATGTGACACCTACAGAAGTGGAGGAGTGTGGGGGAGGCAGTGATGGTGTTACTGCTGATGGTCAGCATTTGCTGGCCTGCCTCCGATAGAGACGCAGGTGGCGCTGTGGGTTAAACCACAGAGCCTAGGGCTTGCTGATCAGAAGGTCGGGGGTTCGCGACGGGGTGAGCTCCCGTTGCTTGGTCCCTGCTCCTGCCAACCTAGTGGTTCGAAAGCATGCAGTGCAAGTAGATAAATAGGTACCATGCCAGCGGGAAGGTAAACGGCGTTTCCGTGCGCTGCTCTGGTTCGCCAGAAGCGGCTTTGTCATGCTGGCCACATGACCCGGAAGCTGTACGCCGGCTCCCTCGGCCTATAGAGTGAGATGAGTGCCGAAGCCCGAGTCATCCGCGACTGGACCTAACGGTCAGGGGGGTCCCTTTACCTTTACCCCGATAGGAAAATGACTGTGGCCAGCGCTGTAGCATAGGAAGTGACATGTAACTCTTTATTAGCAAAACAGCACCTGCACAGGAGTGTCAGGCCTAATGAGCAACTCAGGTCTTGCCCCCATGAAGCAGTTGCCACCCCACAGCATCTAAGTCCCCCTCCTCTGCAGGGATTTTTTCCTAAGCAACTGTGCTTGCAGGCCTGTCTTTCATGCTAGTTCTGGGGGACAAGCGGGGAGTGGAGTTTGTCACAGCAGGCAGGGAAGAAACTCATGACTCATTCATCTCTGCCTCTTAGCCCCCCCCCCCCCGCTTCAGCTTCTGCCTCTGATTCTGGACTTCTCTCTGCCCCAGACTCTCCCCGCTCACTAAGTCCTGTTATCCATTCAGCTTACAACACCTCCTCTTCCCAGTCTTCTCCCTCTGACCGCTCATCATCATCATCCCACCACCACTCCCTGGGCTCTGTGTCTTCTTCCCAGCTGGTTCCTCCGACCATTCCTCTGCACCCAGCCAGTGCTTGCTTGACAGCACAGGACTGCGGTGAATAGTTACAACATGGGCTTCTTTCAAGTTGGGGACAGGAAACCTGTAGCTCTCCAGAAGCTGCTGGACTACAACTCCCATCATCCCCGAACACTGCTCCCGCTGGCAGGGGCTGAAGGGTGCTGGGAGTCTGACAACATCTGGAGGCCCACAGGCTGCCCAACCCTGCTCAAAATGGCTAGCGGAGTTCTGGCTGTGGCCACCAAATTCCCAATATTTGCACAACCTGGGGTGTGACAGAGAGAGTGCAAACAGAGCTATTATTCGGTTCGATACTCTGCTTAATTATTACTTTGCTGTGCCTATCAAACCCAAGAATTGGTGATGTGTGTGTGGGAACCTGCAGGCCGTGACTGTCAGCAGGTATCACACTCACAGCCGGAGCCTCATTACGAAATGGGGTGTGGCTCCCATTGATTTGGGATCAGGTGGAAGGGTGGACCGTGTGTGGGAGGGGCAGATATCCGGGGAAGGAGGGTGTTGCCGGAGTAATATTAATGACCAAGAAGGTAAGAAAACAAATCGCCTGCTGGTTGCAGGAAGGAGCGGGAGGGCAAAGCGCTAATTCGCAATGTTGATCCGAGTTTACATGCCACAAGGGATGAGTGCGTGCGAGGACAATTGCGGAAGGAAGGAGCCGGGAGCCTGGTGCGTGCACTTGTAACTTTTCATGGTCGGAATTTGGGGGGAAAGTGAGGCTTATATTCAGGCCAATACAGTATGCTTTTTACTGTGGCTGGCGTTTAGAATGTTTCAATCTGTTTTGGAACGTTTCTGCTTTGATTCTTAATTGTATATCTTTTTGCAGCCCTGGGGTGGATGGGGAAAAGGCAGGGATATAATTTTAATTAAATGATGAGAATAATGAGAATAATAATAATAATAATAATAATAATAATAATAATAACACTCCCTTCCATCTCCCCTCAAGTGATTCTGCTTGGTTGGAACGCCTTCCTGAACTAGGAGAATGCCTCATGCTTGCCTGGCTGGAGAGGTGTGTGTACAGTAACCTCAGACTCTTACACTTCCGTCAAATAACTTGCTTCACTCACTTCCCCCTGGCTCCACCCACTTTCCCATTGGCCACACCCATTTTGCCTTTGGCCCTACCCACCACTGGCACACAGCTTTCAGACTGCAAAGAGGTTCCCTGCACCTGGGTTGAAGGATCTTGGGGGACAGGGAATTGTGAACAGGGGGACTTGAGACCTTGGAGAGCTGCTGCCAATCAGAATAGGGGATGCTGAGGTAGATGGACTAAGTCTGGCCCTGGCAAAAGGTGGCCTTGTATGTCCCTATGCATCTTAGCTGTATGGATGACCCATTCCATGGATGACATGTTTTCAGGCTCTTGCAACCACCCTGAGCATAAAGAGCATTATTGCTCAGGTCCCCGTCTTAGTGACTCAGTAACTGTACCCTTTAGGGACCGCAGGTGGCGCTGTGGTTAAACCACAGAGCCTAGGGCTTGCTGATTAGAAGGTCAGCGGTTCAAATCCCCACGACGGAGTGAGCTCCCGTTGCTCGGTCCCTGCTCCTGCCAACCTAGCAGTTTGAAAGCACGTCAAAGTACAAGTAGATAAATAGGTAGTACTTCAAGCGGGAAGGTAAGCGACGTTTCTGTGTGCTGCTCTGGTTCACCAGAAGCGGCTTAGTCATGCTGGCCGGCTGTACGCCGGCTCCCTCAGCCAATAAAGCGAAATGAGCGCTGCAACCCCCGAGTCGTCCGCAACTGGACCTAATGGTCAGGGGTCCCTTTAGCTTTAACTGTACCTTCGCAATACGCTTCCCTTGAATCCCTAGATAGTCTTGGTTTATGTAGATGAGCAGTGGGTTCTGCAAGAGGTTCTTGGCCTCGGTCGAGATAGTCCGTAAGTTACAGGACATGAAGAAAGGGGCCGCCAGCACCGCCCACAGGGCCACCTGCACTTTTGACTGCTCATAGCTCAGGCCAAAGTCACCAATGATCAGCTGGGGGGGACACACAAGACAAGAACATTTTATTCAGTAGTGTGTCATCTTCTAGAGAAAGAACAACACAAAAGGAAAGGGGGAAAATATGTAAAGCTTCAAAACCGCATCCTGAATATAAAGACAAATTGGAACAAGTTTATCCCTGATTACGGTAGGTTTGCCATGGCCTGATGGTTATTACCTTGTGGTAACACAGAGGTAGGTTTTGGTGCCAGTGTTGTGGAATGCCCTCTCTGATGAAATATCACAGCCCCCCCATATGTGCTGGAGTTCCTCCAGCCACTGAAGACACCCCTGTTTAGGTAAGTGTTCCCCTGAACGGAACATGCAGTTTTATTGCTTTAACTGTTCAACGGTATTATCACACTTTTTAATGGTTGATTGTTATGTTTTAATGCCTTAATGGATTTGTTAATTGTGCATTTTAATTATGTACTGATTTTAATAGTTGTAAAGCACTTGGAAGCCATTTTGGCAAACAAGTGGCATATACATCAATAACAACCACATCTTATTTTAAATATTCATAGGGCACCTTTCCGAGTGAGTTATTACAACTACCAGCTGCCAAGGACGAGTTCCGTTGAATGAAGTGATCAGCTCCCATCATCCCTGGCTGCTGGCCATGGTAGCTGCAGCTTGGGAGCCCTGCCACAATTGCAGAGGCACACTTTCCCCATCCCTGCTTAAGACAGCATCTTCCAGCAATGATAGACCCCTTTCTTAGGATCTGTGTCAATGTCCTCTTTGGACAGGTAGATCCCTATCAAATTCATGTTGATCCTTTTTGTAAGCCTTTGAGGTTTTTCTTGCAGTCAAGCGGTATATAAAAAAATAGTGTCAAATAAATAAATAAATAAATTTCTCCCTGTGGGCAGAAAAACTTGAAAGGCAGTACAGCCGTACCTTGGTTTTCGAACAGTTTAGTTCTTGAACATTTTGGCTCCCGAATGCCGCAAACCTGGAAGTGAGTGTTCCGGTTTGCGAAATATTTTTGGAACCTGAACGTCCAGTGGGGCTTATGCAGCTTCCGATTAGCTGCAGGAAGCTTCCTGCAGTTTGAAAATGGTTTTCGAACATTTGGAGCTGAACAGACTTCCGGAACGGATTCCGTTCAACTTCCGAGGTATGACTGTATAGGAATTAAAAGCGCTGGAAATTAAAAGGAAGCTCTGCAGAACAGAGGAAGGAAAACACCCTCTAGTGGTTACTTGGAGTGTGCAGGTTGTCAGATTTGGTTCAGGGATTGCCCTGCCTCTCTTATCCTTTGCAGTCCAAATGTCCTCCTAAATCGGATCTACGGTCTTCTTTTCTCGTATTGCTTTGGAGCTATTATAAGAAGTGCAGTTTCTGGATCAGACTGAAGCCCTTCTCACTGACCATCCTGTCTCCAGAGCAACCACTCAAGATATCTCTGGGAAATTCGTGAGTGCAGCACCAGAGCAGTCTTGTCCCTTAGGTTTAGTGGTGCGCTGCACTACGGTGCCCACCCAGCGTGGCCTCGCTGGGGGCTTGATCCTGGTTTGACCTGACTTTCTGGAACTGGTGATGGCAATCTGTAACCTGACTACTCCTGGCCTCTGTGCCTGCAACATGCACCCCACGGGGGTTAGAACCCTGCCCCCACACCTCCGGGTAAATCCAAACAGAAAAATATTTTCCTATGTCTAATATTTTCTGCCCCAGGACAGAAATTTTTTCCAGAACACCTTTGGATGTCTGCCTTCTGCAGTCTCTTCTGTGCATTGATGCTGTTATCTTGTTTTTGTCTTCGCCCTAAAAGCAACGGTCTACAGCAGGCACCCCCAAACTGCGGCCCTCCAGATGTTTTGGCCTACAACTCCCATGATCCCTAGCTAACAGGACCAGTGGTCAGGGAAGATGGGAATTGTAGTCCAAAACATCTGGAGGGCCGAAGTTTGGGGGTGCCTGGTCTACAGTCCTAGCACTGCCCTTAGTGTTTCTCTTAGAGCCTACAAGAATTCTAAGCAGAAGGGACAGCAGTATGGGAAGAGTTGGCTTTACCGTATCGGGATCATTCCACCTTCCCGGTCCTGCAGCAGGCTGAATTATGTCCTGATGATTTCCGTACCACTCGATGATGTGGAAGAGGCTGTCCCAAGAGTCTTCAATATCTCCAAAATTTCTCCACAGGTTACATATTTGGCCAAGTAAGGTATAATTCACCTGGACAAAAACAAGAGGGACTCAACGGCACAGACGTTGCTAGGAATCTGGTGCTGCCTGTGCACTTGCTTCTGCACTCAAGCAATACAAGTTCACAGGCTGAGCAAATAAACAGATACAAATATTATAACTAACAGCTGTTGGGTCAAGTACAGCCCCTTGTCCCGACCACACCTGGAACAATGAGGAAAAGCGACTGGTGAAGCACATACAAGTGATATACAATAACACTCCTCGCTATCTACCCAGTTTCTCCAAAAAATAAGACATACCCATAAAATAAGCCATAGCAGGATTTCTAAGCATTTGTGCAATATAAGCCACACCCCGAAAATAAGACATAGTGATAGGCGCAGTTCTGGAGGGCGCCAAGGAAGAGGCTAGGCTGGACATGTAATTAAAAAATAAGACATCCCCTGAAAATAAGCCACCGTGGGTTTTTTTAAGGAAAAATAAATATAAGACGGTGTCTTATTTTCGGAAAAACACGGTAGCTGTCTAGGCAAACTATGACCGCAGACCTGTGCTCTGTCTCAGACGGTTGGAGCAACAGTGTAATCCATCCCCTGTCCCTTCTTAACTCCCCCCCTTGGCTGATGCAGTCCCATTGCCTTAAGCCAGGCAACCCCAAACTCGGCCCTCCAGATGTTTTGGGACTACAACTCCCATCATCCCTAGCTAACAGGACCAGGGGTCAGGGGTGATGGGAATTGTAGTCCCAAAACATCTGGAGGGCTGAGTTTGGGGATGCTTGCCTTAAGCCCTTCCTTTAATGGGGAAACAACAGAAGAGGGAATGCCCAGGGGTTTTCCAAAGACATGACGCCCTCTGGGAACTCTGCAGGCCCCCTTGCAGCTCTTCTCTTGACTCCTGCTCTTTCCCCCCTTGCTCTGGCTGCCTGGTCTCATGCTCCGGACTCCTCCTCTACCAGCAGCCACTTCACAGGTGGCACAGAACCACACAGACTGCCAGACCCTTTCCCTGGATCTTCCTCCTCCTACTCTGTCAACACATTCCCCCACACCTCAGGCTCCTGCCCATCCCTGACACCCCTTGAAGGTGGTCATCCATCCCCATTCACAGCCTGAAGGTGAAGAGAGGAAAATGCCAGGCTGGTTGGTGGGCAGCAATGGAGTGGTGTTTGCCATCACCCTGTACCCCCTTCTCCCAGACTGACAAAAGCACTTGCTGACCAGGGTTCTAGCCAGACAGAGAAAGCCCATTTATGAAACATGTCTTGTCTCCTATCTCTACCCATGAAATAAACGGTCCCATGGTCTTGATAATGTTGCCTATCCCAGGGCAAAGGCAGAGACACAGAAACAGGTGCAGAAATTACCTTCGGTGGAAGGCCCCCCTCGTAGGCAGGCCAGCTGCAAGAAAAGGCAATGGGCCGTCCTGTTCTGTTCAATGCCGCACTCATCTTCGGATAGCCTGGGCAATAAAGAAAGACAGGGCTGGCAGCGGGCTCAGTTTTTAATACCGACAAAAGCAGTGGCAGCTGGTTCGCTGGAACCGGTGGGGTGGAAAGCAGGGAGGCCAAGAGCAGGTGGCGCCAGAGCAAATGGTATCGTTCTCATCCTCTTCCCTGCTAAGTTCTACAAACACAACAGGGAGCCTAAGGAGGAGGAGGAAGGTGACAGGCAGTGCCCCCCCCCACTGGCTCGAAGTAAGGAGGGAAGGAGGGAGGTGGGGGTTGACTGAGGTCAGACAGAGCTTGATGGGCCTGTGCCCCATTTGCCCAAATGAACCAGCCTCCACTGTTAAAACGACACAATGTCTATGCAGGCATGCTGAAGCCCACTGATTTCCACAGACATTGGTACATGTAGCTCAACACTAGCATCTAACTCTATTTTTGTAAACCGCTTTGAGTTTTGTTTCATTTTTCAATCAATCTTATGCAATGAACAACTGAACAGGACTGCTAGTGCTAAAAAGGACTACAAATCAAAACCATTTAATGTATCCACTACCTTTGTGGATTACTCCATTTTAAAAAAGGACAACCTGGGATTTGCCGGCATCAATTGAAAATCCTCTCCATGCTGTGATCCTTCCTGTTTATTGACGGGCACGAACCTGCTGCCTTGACGGAAGAATTGGAGAAGCAGCCATCCAGCTTCAGCATGTCAACCCCCCACTCGGCAAAGGTCTTTGCATCCGTCTCAATAGTATCCAGGGTCGTCCCAGGGTAGCCTGAGCAGGTCTTGCTGCCCAGGTCACTGTAGATGCCAAACTTCAGGCCTTTGGAGTGAACCTGCGTGAGAAGAGGCAAGAGGGAGCGCCATGACCCTAGAGTCCAGTGGGGACCATGACACAGAGTCAGAGGTTACAGCAATACCAGCTCAAGAAATGGGCCATGTTTCTGACTCTGAGCATGATGCCGGGGATCCTGAGGCTGGCAGGCTCAGCAATCTCCTACAGTTAATGAACCTTTTTCAGCCCGAGGTCCGCATTTTCTTCTGGGCAGACTTCCAAAGGCCACGTGCCACTGGTTGGTGGAGCCAGAGGCAAAACTGGGTGGAGCAAAGAATACAAATTTTAACTTTTTTGTTAACTCTCTTATTTGCTTTCGTCGTACGCATCAGCTTACTTTGCACACAGGTATCAGCCCAACAGACTACAAAACAAAAATTCGCACATGCGCAAATTTCCCAGAGAGCAAACACAACTGTTAAGGCTTCATTGCATTTCAAATAATGCAAAGGAGACAGAATCGTTTAGTTTGCTAAATATGCTGCATCTGAATTAAGGGTCACCCTGCAAAAGTCTGTTTTGAGGCAAGTTCAGTTTTGACCTTTATACAGTTTCTATACATATTAACACACCCCTCTCTAACCTCCATCGAGACAAGTAAGAGGTGTTCCCAGAGTTCAAGGACCCATTCCAGTGCACCCGCTGGAACACACTGCTCTCTGGGAGCTCTCCTTGGTGCTGAGACAACTAACTTGCCTCGTTGTGCCATGTGGGCTCCTCCTCAAGGGCAGAAAAAGACTTACAGGAGGGTCCAGAGTTCGATGGTAGCGTTATGCTTTCCGTATGGCTCTGGTTAAAATGTTTTGGCTGAAAGCAAATGAAAAGTGTGCTTCTTTATGGCCCAATTTGCACAGCACAGAAAGTTGTGCAATCCTATTCAGGACATGCCAGAGTCAGTAGGCATCTGGTGCCTGCTGAAGAATCTTATTCTAGCAGGCATTGTAACTGAATACTGATTTTATCATTTTAACTATTTTCATTGTATTGACTTTCTCGTACACTGCAATTAAGTGGCATATAAACTGTTGAAATAAATAAAAACCAGTACACAAGAGAGCTCTTTCATGCCTTCTTGTTTGTGCCAAAAGGAAACAAACCATGATCCTGGCTCACTGTGTCTGAATTAGGCATCGTGGCTTGTTTTGCTCCATTAGAGTACAACTAGCAAGCCAAGAAGAAACCATGACTACCTTAATACTATTAATTAAATTGGTTAACCAATTGTCACACAAAAATAGCATATGTAGAAGCACTTTTACACAAAATCACATACGAAGTGCGTAATACACAAAGCTACCCCCTCTGTAAACTACAGCAGAAGCTTAATCTTAAGTAGCTTTTTTCTTGCAGCTTTTAGAGAAATCTGAAAGTGTTCAGAACAAATGCATTTTATTTAACTTACATAATCGGCAAGGGCTTTAATGCCACTGGGGAACCTTTCGGGGTTTGGCTGCAACCTGCCTTGCGCGTCTCTTTTAGTTGCTGCCCAGCAATCATCCAGGTTGATATACCTGTAGCCGAGCTGCAACCATCCGTCGCCAGCCAGCCTGTCTGCCATAGCCTTGATCAAGTGTTCACTGTTAATGAACAAGAGTTAGAAAGCTAGTGTGAACAGGGCCTTGCTATGTTAGATGGCCGGTTTGAAAAGCCACCCTTTATCAACTCTTTCTGGAGCTGCTCTGCCTAAAGTGATTGAATTTGACAAACATCAGCCTAGACTAACACATAACATGTTGAAAATAAAAACGAAAAAAAACCAAGATTTTCAGAGATGATCTATATGATGCTGGAGCTTAGCTGCGTAGAGATGAACAGAGAATTCTCAGGCAACCCCTTTAAAAGAGGGTTGGTTATAAAAAGCCTTTTGATAAAATGGAATCTTCAGGAGACATTATTATAAGGTTACCAGATTTTTTTCAATGAATCCAGGGACACTTTTCAACTTCAATGGGTTTTGCATGGGGGGGGCGATTTGTAAATCCGGGGACTGTCCCCGGGAAACGGGGGCATCTGGTAACCTTACATTATTAACATTGGGGCAACTAAGGCACTGATTAAACAGGCTGCAAATTGCAACAGTACACTTGAAGCCTAGGCCTGTTTAGGTATGGCAATGGAATAGTCTCACAATCTCTATTTAAAAGAGTGGAAACAACTTGTTTAAAGTTAGTCTCAGCAAAGCAATGCCCACCATCTGAAAAATGTTTTGTTGCCTCATTGTGGGATGAGACATGGCTGGTCCAATACTTTATTTTCCACCTGTCCTTGTGGCTACACTGATGTGATCTAAGAGGTGTGGTACGAGACTTCCCTGAAGCATCACTGAAGGTATTGGGGGGGGGGGGGCTCTTAGGCAGGGGAAAAGAGAAGACTGTGCCAGATCTCATTGCTGTGATCTTGGTTTCAAAGGGTTATAAGTGTGGGGAGCGGAAAGAAGCCTGCAAGTGCATCTGTTCAAGTAAGGAAAAATTTCCTTAGGATACTGGTGCAGTTTTCTCCTCATAAGAATGATAGGTTACAAAAAAACTTAAGGTTCAAGCCACAAACAGTAGCATTTGTGTTTCATGCACCTTCAGTTGATGCAGACTTAAGGTAAAAACCACAGGCAGACAATCCCTACTATTGCATTAACGGTTCGATAGGATGTAAAGAACAAACCAAACCAGTGGAATTCCTCACTTTATGACCATTCCCCCCCTCCCCGCAATTCCCTCCCCCCAAAAAACTATTGTTTTAATAACAGCATCCAAGTCAACAGCTTCAGTACAACTTGCAGCACATTTCCCCCACCTGATGCAGTTGTCAGGATCATTTTTGCAGTCTGTGTTACATCTAAAACGTTCCCAAGGCACCCAGCCCATTGGCGGAGTCTTCAGCAGTCCGTTATCCAGGGAAGCACAGCAGGCTGCAAGGCCCAGCAATATCCCCAGGGAAAAGTGCAACATGATTCAGACACCACCCCCTGTAAAAATCAGAAGAGGGCACATCTGATCATGGAAGATGGAGCAAGGTTGTTTTCTCCTTCTCCGGAGGGTAGAACCTGAACCAATGGCTTCACGTTACTAGAAATAAGGTTCTGACTAAACACCAGGAAGAACATTCTGATAGCAAGAGCTGTTCAATAGTGGAACAGACTCCCTCGGAAGGTGGAAACTTCACTGGAGGCTTTTAAGCAGAGGTTGGATGGTCATCTGTCCTGGATGCTTTATATGAGATTATTGCATTGCAGAGGGTTGGACTAGATGACACTCAAGAGTGTCTTCCAACTGTACGATTATATGAATCTATAATAATGCAACATATTACTTCATTTCAGTGGTTTCAAATAATTTCTAATGTTTGAGGCACCTTATATGCATCTTTGGTCACCACAGGAAAGACAGTAAGCAAATGGGAAGCAAAAGAAGAGTTACCATGCCCCATTTTCCAATTCCAGGTTGTTTTACTAAGCAATGGGCACCTCTAGTACAACATTTATTTATTATTCTATTTTTGACTCACTTCCAGGAGGCATCATGGAGCAATTAACAGTAGAATAAAAATATATGTCAAGCAATTGCATGCATAAAAACCAATTAAAGTAGTTTCATATATACATACATATATATATATATATATATATATATATATACACACACACACACATACAAAAACATATACAGGTACATATACACACAAAAGCACATATAAAATAAATTCAAATTCAGAACTCATACCTACCGACATAATTACAATTATTATTATTATTACCCACCCTTCACCAGCAGGTCCCAGGACAGGTTACAATCATTTAAAATTTGAATTAGATACATTTTAAACAGATTACATTCACAAGAGATGGGGTGGTCCTGAAAACACATACAGATCTCAGGTGTCAAAGGTAGTTTTAACACTATACTGTATATCGAAGATGACACACCCACCTCTGCAGGGAGGGATTTCTGCAACTTAGGGGCAACCACACAGAATGCCCTCTTCTGGGCCACCTCCACCCCCAAACTTCCAAGGGTGGTGGAACAATCAAGATGGCTCCCTCTGTTTACCTTAACACCCAAGGAAGGAAGTGGTCTCTTGGATCCTTGATGCCTAAGCCATTTAGTGCTTTAAATACAAGGGTGAGAACCCTGAATTGGGACTGGCAAGCAATGCAGCTGTTTTAGAACAGGAGTTACATGGGTTCTAAATGGAACTCCAATTAGTACTGTAATCTGGCCACTGCATTTTGGACCAATTGAAGTTTCCAAGTTGTTTTCAATGACAGCTCTAGATACAGTGTATCACAATAATCCACCCTGGAAGGGTCTGTAGCTGGTGAATCAGGTATAGTAGGACACAGGCAATCATAGCCACTGAGGCCATCAGGGCCTCAAGTAACAATGTTGGTTGGATCCAGGAGTACCCCCAAGCTATGAACCAGCTCCTTCCTATCTTCCTATTTTCTGGACTCAGTGAATAACACCACTGTCTCTTGGAGAGTGAGATCTCCATTTAGGAGAGACTTTAAGAACATATTCAATAGGCACCAAAATAACAGAGAAGGCACCTGTCTGATATATAACTAGTGAGAGTTAAGGACACAAGAACCTGCTGGATCAGGTTAATGGCCATCTAGTCCAGCATCCTGTTCTCATGGTGAGCACCCAGATGGCACTGGAAAACCCAAAGATTGCCAAAGGGCAAGTGTCACCACACTAAAGGCCTGATTCCAACATTGTGCTGAATGGACCCCGATAGGATGGTTATCTGCTGAATGCCTTCTCACGCAGAACACAATGAGGGGTTGGGTACATAAGTGATGAGACAATCTCATCCAGTGTATATCCCCCCAAAAGTCATTTATGCTTGTGGCATGAATTACTGCTTAAATCCCTGAACTAAGTTTTCTGCAGGAATTCCTCCACCTCCCTGCCTACCCATCAGGTTAGGTAATCCTGGCCACTAAAGTGCATTCACACGCTTTCCATATATTATAAGCATGCCACCAAAAACAGTATGCAACAAAACACAATTTTGAGCTGATGTCATTGCACACTGGGAAGTCTCTCAGCGATGGCTCCCCTGGTACTGTGCCCTTGTCTGGATAAGGCCACTTGCTACATTTGGCTGCAAAAGTGAGCAAGTTTGATGACTAAAACAGGTTTCAAAGGTGCCAGAATTATGGCCTTTAAGGAGTTTATGAATTTCCGTATTGTTTTATTATTATTATTATTAATGGGTAGGGAGCCATTTTACCCCTTCTCTGTGCGATACCCCTCACTGTATTTAGGGTTTTGAATGACCTTTTCGAGTGTCATCTGAGTGACGTCACAAGGGCTGACTGTGACATCAGCCGGAGAAAGAAAACTCCTCCACTTATCATCAAGGGCCCTTTAAAACACGCCCCCTCGGAAAAGCCCCTCCCATGTTCCAGGAGGGTCGTGCGCAGGCGCACTGTCCCTGGTGGGTTGAAGGCGGGAGAGTACGCGAGGCCACCTCAGCCCGCATGCGCAGTACAGCCGGCTCTCTTTTCTCATCCTCACAGCCGGTCACGTTCCCCTCCTGAGACAAGCGCCGGTGACTAACGCTTCGGGTAAAAAAGGATGGCAGGCGACGCCCGCACCCCATCTACCAGCGGCGCCCCCTGGAAAGCCTCCCGCACCCCTGCCTCATTTACCCGCCTTTCCTCAGGAACACAGAGCAACTCTAATTCCCGGTCAGGGGAAGGGCGGGACTCACAGAGATCGGCGGTTGGCCGGACGCACACGCCCTATCAGCGGCGCCGACGCATAGCACGGCAGCCAACGGCGGGAGGGCTCCTGTCGGTTCGACCAATGAGGAGGCAGCGAACGAGGCAGCGGAGGCGTGCCCTGGGGAGCGAACGGCAGCCAATGGGAAGCGGCAGCATCTCTGTGAGGGGAAAGAGAGAGCGGCGTCCGAGGCCCCGCCTCCCATAGAGGTCTACGTCGCTCACCGCCTCGTCCAATCAGCCGAAGCCGCGCTTGGAGGAGGCTCCCTCATTGTGGCGCCGCCAAGCGGCCTCCGAGCGGTAGAGGGCGCTGCGGGCGAGAGGAGCCGGGGGCCCTAGGCCGGAAAGGCACGCCAGAGGAAGGAAGCGCGGAGAGAGAGAGAGAGACGGAGAGGCAGAGAAAGGGGCCTGGCTCGTCGTGCCTCCGCCGCGCTGTCTTCGCCTCCTCAGCAGCAGTAGCAGGAGCAGCTACACGGCCTCCTGGCCTGAGGGAGCAGGTGAGGCCCGCGCCCCGAGGCAAGGGGAGGCCTTCATCACCCGGCAAGGCCTGCGAGGGAGCGGGATGGTGGCGCGGCTCCGCCTCGGGCCGGGGCTGGGGGCGGGGAGGTGGACGAGGCTCATGAGCTGCCCCCTTGTCGCTCTTTGGGAAGGGAAAGGGGTGTCTGTGGCCCCAAGGAAAGAGGAAGGGGGCAGGAGGAGGAGGAGACAGGCCTTAAATAATGTCCAGATTTAGTGGGGAGGGACACACACACACACTATATATATATATATATATATATATATATATATATATATATATATATATATATAATAATAATAATAATAATAATAATAGCAGCGGCACAAGCCTTCCTGAGCCTGGATCTTGCCCTTCCGGAGGCGCGCGCGACATGGTGCTCCTTGGTTTGACGGGTCAAGAGGATCTGTTGGTTTGGGGGAGGGAGCCGGGATGGTGCTTGGCATTCCCGCGCGGAAGCTCAAATCCGGGCGAGGCCGAAGAAGAAGAACCGCCCCGAGGTCTAGTTGGCACCTTGGAGGCGATGGCAGATTTGTTTCCGGGCGCGCGTCCTTAATAAGTGTAGCGGGAGCTATGTTTGCTGCCAAACCTCCTCTCCGCCTTCCTTGAAGGTGCCAGGAGGGCGTTTGGTTGAATGAGCTGAATGCCCGCGCCTTGTCCGCAAAGTTATTCTGGAGGCTGGAGATGCAGAAAGGAAATTTATTAAAAGGGGTGTACACCGTGTGGAAGAACACTAGTAGGAGTTTGCAGGGCTGTTTGGCAGAAAGATAAATACAGTACCGTACTAGGGCAGGCACAAGCAAACTCCAGCTCTCCAGATGTTTGGGACTACAATTCCCACCATCCCTAGTCAACAGGACCAGTGATGGGAATTGTAGTCCCGGAGTTTGCCTATGCCTACTAGGGTACTAGGTGCTTGTATGTTACTCCTCCCAGATGGAAGTGGTGGGAATAGCAGCCCATGGAGGCTCTGGATCTTCAAAGAGGATGAACTTTTAAGTTCCCGAAACTTCTACCTGAGTGACTGGCATAAAAGAGACCAACATAATAGAATTTGGTTGAATGCTTGAGTTTTCATCAGTAGCTCAAAACTGCTACATTTAATAGCAGGCACAGAGACTTTCTACAACCAATATGCAGGTGCTCACAGTGAGCTTTGAAGTTTCTGTAGGTCTACTCTCTGTTGTTGTGGCTTCCATCCAACCCCTCTGTTTCTCCCACCAGTTCAGTTTTCATGATTTTATGGCCTAGAACAGGCATCCCCAAACTTTGGCCCTCCAGATGTTTGGGACTACAATTCCCAATTTCCCTGACCAATGGTCCTGTTAGCTAGGGATCATGGGAGTTGTAGGCCAAAACATCTGGAGGGCCGCAGTTTGGGGATGCCTGGCCTAGAAAGGTAGCTGTGGCTTAAATTGTGGGGAGATCTGAGATGTCTGAGTCCCTTCCGCAGCATTTCCGTATCTGTATTCCCCATTAGAAAGAAAGGTGTTAGCTGATGGCCCAATTCTTCTCATTCTTACTGTACCTTTACTGCTTGCTTGTTATTCTTTTGACCTTGCTGATCCCATTTTCATTACCTTGTTACTGGAACCAATTCCCTCCTGTAAGATTAGATTGAAGAGAGATCTGTGTTCATGGGGACCCTTTGGGTTGTGGCACCCAAGCTTCAGCTCCGTGTCCTGTGAGATGCACCTGCCTCTCCATCCCACCTCCCATTTGTTGTCATTTTGATAATCAGTTAAAACCCACTTCCATTGTTTGGAATAATTTAATTCCCTCTTGACTGGTTGTTACTTTGTTCAGCAGGCTTACTTTTGCTGCTCAGGTTCTGTTTATTTTTAGCATGTACAGTGGTACCTCTACTTACGAATTTAATGCGTTCCGAACACACATTTGTAAGTCGAAAAAAATTGTAAGTCGAATCCCATAGGAATGCATTGGGAGAAAAAATTCATAAGTCGAAGCAACCCTATCTAAAAATTCGTAAGTAGAAAAAATCCTATCTAAACTGCATCCAAGATGGCGGACGGAGCTCCATTTGTAAGTAGAAAAATTCGTAAGTAGAGTTATTTGTAAGTAGAGGTGCCACTGTATGTAAACTAAAATATTTTGTAATTGCAATTTTTTTATTGTGACACTTCATGTACTGTTTGGCCTTCCTCTGATGTTGATTAGGTTTCATTGGTGGCCCCACAAGTGGACTTCCATCCCCAAGTATTTCATTTTACTCCCTTTCTCATAGGGAAATACTATTTTATTCCACCAAGCTTTTTATTTGTTTTATTGCTGGCCTCTTCCATATAATTTTGCCTGACATGTTTCCTTATTCCATTGTTGTATTGCCTTAAATGTGAGGTAGAAGTGAAATAAGTGTATTTATGTCATGTTGTATACTGCTGTGTGGGCACCTTTTGGCAGCAAGGCAACTTATAAACTTAAGTAAAATGAGGCCAGCATACGTCATGTGCTCTGGATTGTCCATATGTTGACAACAAAAGCATACTGAATTGTATAGGAAGCAAAACTGAAATAGAAACTGCTTTAGCAATTGCCGCACAATAAACTGAAGCTGTAAAAAATATACTTTGCCCATCTCTCAGGCTTCTCTTTCAGCTCATTTTTTTGATGCTGCTGTTCTCCATTAAAACTGAATATATGCAGGGGCAGACCTTTCATGGGATTATTATTATTATTTTCCTATCTCAAAATGGGTAACAGGTTGCTTGCATCAAAACATTCCCGTTGTCAGGCATAGTTCCTCTCTCTTGATAGTTAACAGGGTTATGCAGGCCCCCCCCCCAAAAAAATTTGTTTTTGCAATAATGGAATAAAAAGTGACTCTTCTCAATGTGCTGCTTTCTGATACTCTTAATTTTTTTGGTGCTGCTCTTTCTTGTGATTGTTTGCCTAGGAATTGTCAATGATTTTATAATTACAAGCACAATAATTCTATACAGGGGATTGTAGCAGCCCATCTAGTGGTTGAGGGTCTGGTGTTTACTGTTGCCTGCCTTCTTCCATGAAGTCTCTCAGCATGAGGAATTCCAGTGCAATTCTAAGAAACAACTCAGAATTCTTGTGATGTGTGCAGAAAAGCAGGTGTAGGATTTCTGAGTACCGGTATCTACTAATCATTGCTAATTCAATCAGTTGGCATTGATGGCTCCATGTGGTAGAGACTGCTTTGGAATTTAATTTGGAACTGAGACTGCTGTCAATTCCTGACAAGTCAGTTCTTACCCTAAGCTTGAAAGTCAGAATTTCTATCCAAACCAGATATGTATAATTGCAGATAATTTGTTCTCTCTAAAATCAGTGTTTCTACCCCTTGCCTCCCCTTTAGCTATCATAAAAAATCCCACACACCCTTTTAAACCTGGCTCACCTATTTTATTTTATTTTATGAAATGGATTTAAATCTTGTGACTTAATTTTTTATTTATATTGCACATATTTTTAGAAACATAAACACCCCTCTCCCCATGATCTTCATACACCGACCGATTTAGAAACACTGCTTTATAATGATTCATTCCATTGTGCTACTACTTATGGTTGCACTTCAGAAATATTTCATTGGCCCAGTTTTCATGTACACCAAATTTAATGGTTCTTTCTTTGCTAATGGGGAGAGTCTGAGTCTGCTGGGGACAGTTTACTGTTTCTACCTGTTTCTACACTGAGAGGTATTTTTCCTTCCCCACCTTTCCAGGTACTACTGAAGAGCATGCTTGGGTAGAGGCAGTTGGGGTGCATTCTGAGTCTGCTTACTAATGTAGTTTGTTTAGAATGAAACAAATCATGATCCCTGGTTTGATATAATGATAAGCCATGGATTGCGGGTTGTTTCTCTTGTGTAACTTGTAAGGAGGAACAAAGAGACCAAAGTTGTCATTAACTTGGTTGTATTGTGATGTGCAAGGAGACCATACCAATCTCTTGTTGATCATTCTGGAACTGTCTGCTATGTTGTTGCTTTCGTGCATTGGGAAGAAATTAATTACATGAGATTTAATTGATTTTTGTCCAATGGACAGTTCTGGAGTCTTTTTTTAAAATCTGTTTGGTGTATCTGTATCTCTGTGCTTTTGGGTGGTGTCATGTGTTAAGCCGAATTCCTTTTAAAAGTTATCTACTGTACTTATATTTTGTGAACACATAGGCTGTCTTCACATGTAAAGGTAAACCATGGTTTAGTGTCACAACAAGCCTAGGCTTTCTGCAGGGAGGAGATTAACTGCAGTTGAACATTATCTTCTGACCCCTAACTATGGTTAATGAATTGTATTAATGGTTTGAAGTTGCATTCTTTTTACTAATTGCAGTTAAACTAACCACAGTTCTTCAGAATTTGAGCAACATGGCAAACTGTGGTCACTCAGAAATTGCAGCGAAAGCTTCCACATTCCTTCTTGCGGCTGTGCCTGAAGAGGAAGGGCGTGGGGGGAAGCACACAAGCTCAGGAGAGAGGCTAGGCCAGGCATCCCCAAACTTCGGCCCTCCAGATGTTTTGGACTACAATTCCCATCTTCCCTGACCACTGGTCCTGTTAGCTAGGGATCATGGGAGTTGTAGGCCAAAGCATCTGGAGGGCCGCAGTTTGGGGATGCCTGGGCTAGGCTAATTCCTGTAACACCAAGCTTTGGTTTAGTGGACTAACCTATAGCCTGTATTTTTCAGAGATTAAAATTGTACTTCTCGTCCATAAATTACTCCCAACAGCTTGATATACAAGCCAATGACCCGCTGTCATTTCTGTTGCAGAAGCTGCACGCTGAAGAATTGGGTGTTCATGATAACATGTCCAATGTTTCCGTGGATAGAAGCATCAGACTGCAGGAGATTAAGAAAGGGCTGCAGTTTATACAGTAAGACCTTGGTGACTGGAAACCTGTGTGGTGGATGGGTTATGTTTGGTTGATAGCATTGGTTTAAATAAGGGGTTCCCAAACTAAGGCCCGGGGGCCAGATGCGGCCCAATCGCCTTCTAAATACGACCCACGGACGGTCCGGGAATCAGCATGTTTTCACATGAGTAGAATGTGCCATTTTATTTAAAATGCATCTCTGGGTTATTTGTGGGGCATAGGAATTCGTTCATTCCCCCCCCCCCCAAAAAAAATAGTCCGGCCCCCCACAAGGTCTGAGGGACAGTGGACCAGCCCCCTGCTGAAAAAGTTTACTGACCCCTGGTTTAAATTAACATGATGCTTTAGAAAAGGGGGGGGGGTTGTCATATCAAACAATTAGCGAGCTTTGCCCTTTTAGAATAAACACATGAGCAGCGCAATGCTTGAAACTGTCTGTGTCCCATGTGCCTTTGAGAAGAATGTCCCTTAGGTTGCAATCATGTGCTCACTTACTTGGGAATATACCTGTCAGACCCAGTGCTACTTCAGGACCCATTTTGCCACTGGCAAGAACTTAGGTTACTATTGCAGTGGATTCCAGAGTGTAGCTATGATAATTGATTGCATTTTAAAAGCTCCACAGTCTTCTGACCCATTAAAGCAGGCATAGGCAACCTTTGGCCCGCCAGATGTTTTGGCCTATAACTCCCATGATCCTAGCTAACAGGACCAGTGGTCAGGGATGATGGGAATTGTAGTCGAAAACATCTGGGAGGACTGAAGGTTGCGTATGCCTGTATTAAAGCCTAACTGATCAGTTGAAGGATAAACTCTGGACTCTGTAGATTGCAGGAATTCGAGCCCAGAAGATGATTTAAGTTGCAGAGACTGGAAAGTCAGTTGATGAGAAATGCATTACCTTTAAGAATGGAAACATTTATGTATTACCATTGCTATGACTGGCAAGTTTTTAGGTCTTTGAACAAGACCTGGGTAAGATCTGACGCTCTGTTTGTGTTTTACCCCCCCCCCCCAGGTCTACTTTACCTTACCCAGGGACTCAAGAACAATATGAGGTAATGCTGTTCGTTTATGAACTTCTCTACCAGAGACATAGGGGACTCTGCAGTGGGTGGGAGTCATTACTTTCTTTGGACTTGTAAAACATGATTTAAATTAGTCCTTTATTGTTTGGTCATGCTTGGTGAAAAACATCACTGTCCCAGTTTGATGTGAGGCAGCTCACTGGGAGAGATGTAATCCAGAGCACGACTGTGAGGATAGCAATGTGCCTCTTGCTGTGATGTAGAAAATAGGCAACAAATGTCAAAGGTTTGGTGTATTGCAGGGAATTTGGCCTTGTTCTATAAAAGGTTCCCTTCCTAGTGTATTGCCTTTCTTCTGTCCTAGAACCTCAAGTCACTTCTCCTAAACCAGGGGTAGGCAATCTAAGGCCCATGGGCCACAAGTGGCCCACGGGGGTTGTTTAACCAGCCCACAAGCCGCCCCCGAATTGAGCTGCCCGCTCAATGAATCTCTGTGCTAAACCGGCACGGTGCAGGGACTCGCTTCCGCGGTGCCAAAAACCGCGTCTGTGCATACGCAGACGCCAGAAACCGCAGCCATGTGCGCTCACGCACGTGCTCGATCCAACCAATGGAGGGCTTCCCACTGGAGTGAACCGGCCCAGGCAAGGTAAACCTAAACCATGGCAGAGGCCCTGAGCCTGAGCCTGTGCGGTTGTTTTTACCTTTTTTATCTCCTTTTTTTTTTGCTCGACTGCTTTGTCAGCAGTTCCTGCTAAGGGACTTCAGTCATAATTGCATCAGAAGGGGCTGGTAAACAGCTGGTGCTGTTTGGGGGGGAAAGACAGCTAGTGCTACTTTAGAAGGTGACTATTGCATTTTTGAAGGTATGAATCTGCCTAGGAGCACATAACACAAAATTGTGAAATGTTCTCTTTGCAGAGGCGAGTAGCATCTTTATTCTACAGCTTCTGATGAAGACGCACCTCTTTAACCTCACCTTTGATAGTTAAAATGTTTTGTTTTGGGGACCAACCTCCCTTGTATAATCTGTATAATTTTGTCTTGTTTTTGTTTGGAATTGTCTTGATTATTATTATTTTTATAATTGTATTATTGTACTGTTGTAACCTGCCCCTGGGACCTCACAGTGCAGGGCAAGTAAGAAATCGAATAAATTTATTTTATTTTTTAAAATGTGTTTCAGATATTTATACGAGAGCTTGTTAAAAATCTGTTTAACGAAGGGAACGATGAGTACCGTGAAGGCAAGTGGGAAGGATCGCTGAACCATTACTCAGAAGCCTTAAACATAGCAGATTATGCCAATTCTGAAGGGATTCACATTTCTGATGAAATATTAGAGAAGCTGCATGTTAATCGCATAGCATGTTATTCAAAGAAGGTGAGTGGTGTGTGGACACCAGAAGGGTGGAAAAGAATTTTTTATATTAATAAGTGCAGTCTTAAGAAACTGGGTGGATGTTTCCAAGCTTGATCAAGAGCTGAATTTCCTTTCTGAAAAGCTATTGAGGGATGGTTGGTCAGCAGCTTAAGGAACACCTTGAAGGGTAGACTGGCCAGCTATGTTGTCGCAGAGGCTTTTTTAAAAAAAATTGCATCTAAATGCAATCAGGAAATTGGATCATACATACATATATGGTGGAATTGTAATAAAATCAGGGTGTTTTGGGAAATGAGCTATAAAGAGCTAAAGAAAATTTTGAAATATTCATTCAAGAAATGCCCCAAATTATTCCTCTTAGGAATGTTACCAGACAATGTCAAACCCAGGGATAGATGTTGCATAAGTTACGCTGTAGCTGCCGCAAGAGTACTGATCGCAAAAAATTGGAAGGCCATAAACGTTCCGAGTAAAGAAGAATGGCAACAAAAATTATTTAGTTATTATAATCTGGTGATAAAATATGAAGAAATTAAAGGAATAAAAATAGAAGAATAAAAAAATAATTGGAAACCATTCACAGACTATGTACAAGACAAACTAGAAAAACCAAATCTCATTTCAGATACTTAAAGGTTCTATATAGAAATAGCAAATCGAAGTAATGTATAGAGGTGATAGAATGTAGGAAATTGATAGATGTTAAAAAATTTATATGAAATTATTGTAAACATAAGAGTAAGGTATGTAGATAATAGACGGAGAAAAACGGATAAGCTCAGAAAAGGTTGAGAAGTCAAAGGGGGGAGGGGGGAGGGTGGCGGGGGAGGGGAATAAGACAACTGGAACGATGTTATGGCTCTATTTTTTAATTGATTGTAACTATTGCTTTTTGAAAACAAGAAAGTTTATTTTATTTTTTAAAAAATTGCACCTAGTTTAGCCTCTTGGGGACCCCGTGGTACCTCTCATGGAGCTGGATTTTAATTTATGATCCAGCCCAGGAATATAACTTTGATCTCCTGAAAGCTGTCAGATTCTTGCTTCATACTTAACTGCTAAGTGATGGAGGTAGAAAGCTTAGCTGGGGTTTCACAACATGAAATACCACTTATCTTTTTGAGATCAGAAGAACTCAGACATCCAGCATTTCTATGGTTCATTTCCCTCCCTGGTCTTCCACATGTTGCCACCCTATGCACCACCTAAAACAGGCGTGGGGAACCATTGGTCCTCCAGATGTTCTCAAAAACTACAACTCCCATCACTCTTGGCCATTGGCTGATGGGAGTTGTAGTTCAGCATCACCCAGAGAGCCAGAGGTTCCCCAGCCCTGGTCTGGAAAATAGTATGTGGTATATTGTGTTTCTCCCCCCCCCCAATGCCGCCCCAGACGCAATTGCATTTCTTCAGTCTTTAATTCTAGTAGTGAATATAAGCCTGTTTGTTTGTTGCAGGGCTTGCATGATAAAGTTTTGGAAGATTGTGGGATAGTTTTAAAACTGAACGAAAACAATTTCAGAGCTCTCTACCGGAAATCTAAAGCCTTAAAAGAACTGGGAAGATACAAGGAGGCCTATGATGCAGTGGCTAAGTGCTCTCTCGCAGTGCCGCAAGTAAGCAGATCACGTACCGGTACTGTGTTGGCAAATGAAATGGCATTCAATGGTCATTGCCTGTGTTGTGGGAACAATGTGCAGTGGAATATTTTTCCTGGGTGTTGCCCTATTAGGGAAACTTGGGAGTTTGTTCATAGACTTTTAGCGTAGCAGTAATCCAGTAAGTATGTCTGGCTATCAAGCACCTCACACTTAGCCTTTGGCGAGTGTATGATGTCATGTGGCACTTTCCCCCACCCTTTCCACCCCTGTAGAATCCTGAGACAGAGGTTGCAGGCAAAGTCTTGGATCACGTGCTAGTGAGTAAGGGTGGGGGTATTTGTGGGTTACACTGCTGCATGAAAAACTTGAGAACCTTTCTATGCAGAAGTTCCTTAGACTGGATTATCTTTTTTTAAAAAAAACAGGACGAAAGTGTAATAAAATTAACCCAAGAACTTGCTCAGAAACTTGGATTAAAAATAAGAAAAGCCTACGTTAGAGCAAAAGTAAGTAGAAGCATTTTTTACATACTGGTTTTGTAAGCTTTCTCTTCTGTGTTGGTAATTTATGGTGGTATGCTTAATTGCAGCCTTCCCCAAACCCTGTTTCTGGAGAAGTATCCAGTAAGGTAAGGCATTGTGCTTTCCATGTGTGAAGTGAGTTCTTTTGCTGGAATTCGTTTTCCTGTCCGTACATTGAAAATGCAACTCTTAAAAAGAGATTGATGATTCCCTTTAATCTTACAAGTATTTGGGTTGGAACCAAGGTTATAGAACAGTGCAAAAATTATTTTGATGTAAGCTTTGATTTGGTGTAAGCATGCAGAGTAAGTGGCCTTTGGGTTCCTAGTAGCCTGTGTGCTTGCGTTTTAAAAGAAAAATGCCTGCCTGAGGCATTTGCTGTGCAAACTTCCTGATGACAGATATTTTGCTTGCTTGCAGAGTTCAAATACTTCTATAGAAGATATTGAATCAGGTGAGGCTTCCTGGATTTAAAGGGGAATGTTATATAAAAGTTCTGCTTTCAACGTGGTCGCATTCCGTTTCAGACAGCTCTCAGGAGCTGTGTCCTGCCTGCTTTTTCTTCATTTGGGGAATCTCCATGGTAGTTAGTCTCGCTTTTTCGCTTTTTCCACTGTGAGGGAGAAACCCTTACATCCTCCCAGCTTGTAGATTGCTGATACTGTACATTGTCTTCCAGATAGGCAAGCAGATTGCTCCTGATCCCCTGATGATTGGCTGAAATATACGAGACGTTATCTGTCTCTGAATGCACCTGCCAAATGCATAGGCTCCCTGTGGATGTGTTCCTTGAGATGTTCCCCCTTGACATGCGTTGCTCAAATGTCTGTGTTCTCTTAAGTGCTAGCCAAGCTTGCCCGTGAGCCTGGCCACCTAAACCAGGCATCCCCAAACTTCGGTCCTCCAGATGTTTTGGACTACAATTCCCATCATCCCTGACCACTGGTCCTCTTAGCTAGGGATCATGGGAGTTGTAGGCCAAAACATCTGGAGGGCCGCAGTTTGGGGGTGCCTGACCTAAACAATATGGCCGTGCCTCTGTTCTGAGGGAAGACATTCACATGCTGCACTTCTTTCCCATTCATAAAACGTCACCCTCTTTTCCTCTTTTAGGACCTTGGAAATTAGTCCCTAGCTGAGGCAGAGGGGTTCAGAAGAGTTTTGCAATTTAAGCTCTATGCGTGTTTGATGATTGCCAGTGGCCCGTTTTCCGTGAATGGTTGAAAATTGGCATGACAAGTGGGGTGTACAGACTCCTGGGTCGCTTTGATTGTTGCTGGAGGCAGAGAGAGAAGCAGCCTGGGGCCAGGCTGGCCTTTAGCCCACAGGTTAGGCCATGCCATGTCATGAGGGTCCAGGAAGGAGACGGTAGCAATGGTGTCTTGTGCCCATTGGCTATGGCAGAAGGCAGGGAGGAAAACATTAGGTGGAGCCAGAGTTAATGACAGGCAGAGTCAGTTAATTTTAGCTTTGCCCTTCCCCCTTAGTACTCCCAGGGCAACACTGAGACTAAGGAGGAGGAAGCGGACAGTCAGCACCACCCATGGATTCTTCATCGAAGGCATACAGGAGAGGGCAGGTTGAGGTTGGTGGGACAGTGACCCATTTGCTCTCATGGACCAGCTTCCATTGGTAGACAGCTTCCAAAGCTTTTTCTTTTCTGTGCCTCCTTTGGGAGGTTTGCCTCCATCCCTGAGAATCCCTGTTCTAAGATGCCTCTCTTCCCTGATCGAAATCTGTTTCAGATTTTTCCAATTGGAAGGAAAAGATTCTTTCTTCCTCCTCCTCCCCTTCCAGTTTTACACCTGAAGTGTCAAGCGACCTGTCTCCATTGCCAATGGCGTCTCTGATCACCCTTCCAGCCGAGAAGAGTTCACTCGCTGCCACCTCGCTGGCAAATGGAGGGTCTTTCATTGTACCTGAAGTCTGTTTAGACTGCATGGATGGAGATGATATCATTGGAGATGAGCTAGATGAGTTGCTTGATTCCGTTTCTGATTCTGGGGAAAGTGTCATGGTGAGTCGGCTTCCATTTATTCTTATAAAAACAACGGAAGGAACACAGTGTTATACGCATGTGTTGCTGTTTCCAGGACTGCAGCCTTAAATTGTGATACCTTCAGACTGATGTCCCTTTAAGTGTGTCAGTAGAGCAAGAGGTTTGGTATTAAAAATTACTTAAGCTTAAGTATTAATCTTGCTGTATTTCGAGGCTGCTTTGTACAAAGTTACAGTGTTTTAAAGCATATTTTAAAGTAGTGCTGCTGACTCCACCTAGTCCTGTTGCTGCTGTTGCCGTTTATTGAAGCATGAATTCATAAATATTTGCAAGTTGGCAACAAACATTGGTTTGTTGGAGCCGGCCTGCTTTTCAGTTTTGCCACAGGGCATTCCCTCCTTGAAACTGCATTAAATTTAATCATACTGCTGGATGATCTAGCCCAGAATTGTCTGCTCTAACTGGCAGCAGCTCTCTGGGGTCACAGATCTTTTATAGAATATGCTATTCGGAATCTTCTAAGCAGATGATTTCAGGGACAGGTCCTTTGTCACTGTGGGAAAGGGAAGAGTTCTACCACCTCCCCTGGAATATGGGTGTAAGAATCTGGTTTATACGGAGTCAGGGCTTTGATGTTTTCAACCTAAAGCTTTCTACTGATTGGCAGCAGTTCTCCTAGGCCTCTGGCAGAGGAGGATCTTCTACAAATTCTGCTACCTGTCTTTTTTCAAATTGGAGTATGCTAGAGATTGAGCTTTGGACTCTCTGCATGTGAAGCAAGTGCTCTGCCCTGTGATATCATGAACGGGAACTCGAGTTGGTGCCACTCCTGTTGTCAACTTCCTCACTCCCAGCCATGGCAGCCAGCAGATGCCGATTCCCATGATGAAAATAATTCCATGTATAGGCCAGCTCTAGGACCACTTCAGTAGAGAAAGCTTAAAACAACAACCAGATCACTAAAAGTGGAAGATCGGCTACCTGCATTTAGTAGCAAATAACTTTCTTCTCTCTTCCTAGCCCAACACGGTTGTCCGAGGAGCCATCCCAACAGCCACCATGGCTCCCAGCATACCTTTCTCTACCCCTTTGCTCGGGACATTGTCAGTTGGGCCTGGATTTGTTCCTGCTGCCTCTTTTTCAGAAATGTATTCCCAGCCTTTGGTTTCTGGCCTGGACAGCTTTTGTTCCTCTTTAACTACTTTCTCAATCAGTGATTCCAAAAGAGGTAAGGCTAGGCTTAACTAACCAAATGCTGTTAGGTGAAGCCTGTATAATCCAAGCAGCCTTTGTCTTACTAAGAAATAGTAGAACATTGGATCCAGTGTCCATAATTTCTAATGTAGCAGAATGCTTTGCAATCTCCTCTTCTTAACAGAATTGTGAAGTAGTTCACTGTTGTTGCCATTTTGGATTGGGAGGAGAGGAATCTGCCTTTTACTGATTTAGACCATTGGCCCATCTAGCAGCTCTGTATTCTCTACCCTGACTGGCAGCAGTTCAGGTTGAGGTCTCTCCCAGCCCTACCCGGAGATGCCAGGGATTGAACCCCGGGACTTTCTGCATGCTAGGCAGATGCTTCACCGCTGAGTTACAATCTTTCCCATTAAAGAAACTAAAGTAAAAAAATTGGCTGCTTCCGTGTAAGGGGCCTCATACTTTTGCGTGGAGGTAGCTGCTGACTTCAGTGCTTCTTAAACTTCTGATAGCCTCTGTGGACTTGGAAGGGCACCCTGTAACAGGTAGAGTAACTCACTTCACAGGATACCCTTACATCTCCAAGGAGAAGGAATGCTCGCAGTAATTTCTGTTTTCTGTTTCTCTTCCCACTCTCAATGTTATTGTTGGATTCAACGACAGGGACACACACACACACACACACACACTCAGTTTACTTACCCAGAACAATGAGTGGGCATCTTACTTGCAACTGCAGGAGAGCTTAATGAATATCTCTCCCATTGTCCTGCCTTCCTCTGTACCTAATGATGGAAGGGACTGTTGTTCCTGAGCAGTGGCAAGTCTTCCATACTCTTTTCATTCCTGTTTGCTGCAGCACAAGATACTATCCCTGTATCGGCTGAGAGGTGGGGCTCATCCTCTCTTTAATGGTTTGGAGCAGAGTGGCCTAATTCTGCAAGACACAGTTTGCCCCCTTGTAGCACACTAATTTGGGGATCTCCTTGCCAAGACACCTGGTTGAGTTGGTGGGGTTCTGTGCAAGGATGGAGCATGTCTGCTTCATCTGATCAATTGGCATTGCCCATTGCACTTCCCCCAGCAGTGAAATGTGTGCCCAAACTGTGACTTTCTTGATCCCAACAGATATATCCAATTCTGTTCCTAGAGATGTCACGTCAGCGTTAAACAGTAATTCTCCGCTTCGACTTGTAAGTACCTTTACAAACTTTCTAAATGCTTTGAAGTTCCCATATTCATCCATTTGAGTCGCTGGTTTGTTCATTCTCCTTTTAGCAAATGAGCTTGAGACCATGGGGGACCTGGGTTCAAATTCCCACTTAGATTCAAAACTCACTGGGTGGCCTTGAGCCAACTGCTTTCTCTCTCGGGGGGGGGGGGAGAGCCATGTACACTGCCCTGAGCTGCTTGGAGGGTCGTTGGGATAAAAATGTAGTGACAATGAGGATGATGGAATGCTTTTTAAAAAAAAAAAAAAACCCGTTTTGTTCCTTCTGGCAGATGAATGGGCCTACGAGTTTGTTTGGGTCCGAGAACTACATTGGGATTTCCAGTCCGGGTCGAAATGACTATTCTAGCGTGTTTGGCAGTGGACCCCCTAGTATACCTGTGTCAACAACGCCCTCCCTAGTTGCAAGAAATCCCCTGGAAAACACACATGAGCTAAGACAGGCCTGCCAGTCGTGCTTTATCAAAAAGGGTAAGGAGCAAAAGCAGGTGATGACTTAACTTTGGGGGTGGGAGTGGGGAGGAAGCTGAAGCGACCATAGCAGGAGTCTGTATCAATGCTTTTCTGCTTCTCTTGACTAGGATAAGGACTACAATACTTGATAGATGGACGAGGGCTTGCAGCTGTTTCCATCACCTTAGCTTACCTTTTTATTGCTTGTTCGGATGCTAAAAAGCATCTTTAAAGCACCTGCTGTGAACGGACAATATAATTTAACCACTTCTGTGCACTGGTGACCCTGAAGAGCGTCACTTTTTTACTTACATAATTTATACCAGCCTTCTCCATGCCCTTCAGATGTTGTTGGCATACAGCTCCCATTACAGTGCTGACTGGAGCCGATGGGAGTTGTAGTCCAACAACATCTGTAGTCCAACACCTGCAGGCGGAAGCCAATTTATACTGTGCACCTTCGTCATAAGTTTATGTTCTCAGAGTGACTAACAGAGTAGCCCTAAATTTAAAAAGTACAAATTTAAAATTTTCTTCAATCAGACTAGGCTACTTTGGTTAGAGTGAATTAAATTAGGTTTATGATAATTGCCCTCCATATGAATAATAACCATTCTTTGGTTTAAAATAATTTATGTTAATCTTATAACCATTCTGCAAAAAGCTCTAGTCTAGACATTTTCAAGATGCTGATGGTGCCTAAGAACTTTGCCTTCTCCTGTGAATCAGTAGCGCAACGTTTTCTTTTTACGCTAAACTTGTTACAAGCACCTAAAATAGATTCTGGTGCCTAGGAATTGAAATCTCAGTGCATGACCTGAGGCCAGCATATCTTTGTTTTGGTTTGATGGAAGTTTTTTGCTTTCCACTTGAAATGGCTCCTTTTTTTCATAGAGGTGGCTGAAACATAGTGCCCTACCTCAGTATGATGGATTAGTAGTCACGATCCTCAGGATTTGACACTTCCTCCCCTTGGACACGGGATGCAGGTGGCGCTGTGGGTTAAACCACAGAGCCTAGGGCTTGCCGATCAGAAGGTCGGCGGTTTGAATCCCTGCGACGTGGTGAGCTCCCGTTGCTTGGTCTCAGCTCCTGCCAACCTAGCAGTTCGAAAGTACGCTAAAGTGCAAGTAGATAAATAGGTACCACGCCTAGCGGGAAGGTAAACGGCGTTTCCGTGTGCTGTTCTGGTTCGCCAGAAGGGGCTTAGTCATGCTGGCCACATGACCTGGAAGTTGTACACCGGCTCCCTCGGCCAATAATGCGAGATGAACGCCGCAACCCCGGAGTCGGTCATGACTGGACCTAATGGTCAGGGGCCCTTTACCTTTACCTTTTATCCTTGGACACAGCAGTTCCTGCCCTCCTGTCTTGGTGTTGGGCAAAGTGTAGTTTGCTGATCAGTCTATGGTTTGAAAGAGGGATTTCTGTGCCAAAAAGGGAAATTTCTGAGACCAGGAGGATGAGATCCCAAAGCTCTTGACAGCTCATGCATGCTTAATGCTAAACCTTGGCTTGACATGATGCCTGAGCTACCCTTTGTTCGGCGAGAATCCGAAAACAGGAGCCTTGCAAAAGCACAGCTATTGATCTAGTTTTCTAGGTAGATGGATGCAAGTTAAAAGCTGAGCTGAGGTTGGTCACCTTCCTGTTTGACTTCCTTCAGTTCTACAATTAATGGCTGTGAATAACTAGACAAACTTTTTAAGCCCTTCCTGTTTTTTTTCCTTCTAGGTCCAAAAGTATTGGATTATACTTACCTTCCCAGTCTAGAGCACATGTGTAAGAAGGATATCTTAGTAGGTAGAATAAAGAACTCTGAAGATAAATCATGGAAGAAAATTAGGCCGAGGCCAACAAAAACACAGTATGTGGGACCGTATTATATATGTAAAGGTAAGGATTTTCACTCGTGGGTATATGCATTTTAAGCTCATTCATTTGTAGCCCATTCTTTCCTGAAGACTCGATGTGGGTAGCAATATTTCCGCCATTATTTCTGTGACAACCCCTGCGAAGTGATGTGGTTATTTCCACTTCACAAGGTGGTTAGACTGGCCTCGACCAGGACCAGGGTCTTCTCAGTACTAGCCCCGACCTGGTGGAACGCTCTCTCTCAGGAGACTAGGGCTCAGCGGGAGTTGTCATCTTTTCGTAGGGCCTGCAAGACAGAGCTGTTCCGCTTGGCCTTTGGACTGACTCAGTCTGACCCCGTTGTTACCCTCCCCTAAGGTTTTATCCTACAGATATTTAAATGAGGTTCCACTTGTAGATTCCCATTTTATAATTGAATTTTAACATTGTATTTAATCTGTATTTTAATTGAATTGTTTCTTTTATGCTTGTTTTGATATTTTTGTTGTTAGCCACCCTGAGCCCGGTCTTGACTGGGAAGGGCGGGGTATAAATATTATTATTATTATTATTATTATTATTATTATTATTATTATTCTCAAAAGAGAAACTGAAGCTAGGAGCTAGCCAATTGCCTACACAAGAAGAGCCTGCTGGATCAGGCCAATGGCCCCATCCAGTCCAGCACCCTGTTCTCATCTTGGCCAACCAGATGTTTATGGGAAATGCACAAGTAGGACTTGAGCATGAGAGCCCTTTCCCCTTCAGCAACTTCCAGCAATGCATTCAGAAACATTACTGCCTCCAAGTATGGAGGCAGAGCACAGCCACTCTCATATCCGTTTCTTTGGGTGGCTAAAGAAAAGCTGGCTTATCACTGTCTGGCTGCTTCTGAAATTAGGTGTGTGGTTAAGCGTGGGTGAGAATTCAGGTGCGACATCCAGCTGTTTGGCAAGGAGAACATAACCCCTTTCTGTAACTTTACTCTTGCCTAAAAGAAAATGTAGGGCTGGGTCTGTATCGCTAGGCAGATGCTGGAAATACAGAGAGAAATCCTCCCCTCCCTGTTTCCACCCAGTGGTCCAGAATGAAGCAGAGGCTGTACAGCCATGAGTGAGGATGAAAGGAGGGTCGATGCTGCATAAAGGCTTTCCAAGCTCACTTTAATGTCCTGTCGTTTCCCAGATGTTGCTGCTGAAGAAGAGTGCAGATATCCTGGCCATTGCACCTTTGCTTACTGCCAAGAAGAAATAGATGTGTGGACTCTGGAACGCAAAGGGGCCTTCAGTCGCGAAGCTCTCTTTGAAGGCAGTGGAGAGATCAGGTTGACCGTGTCCCGACTCTTGCAGGAACATCACGGGCAGTTCATGTTTCTTTGTGAGGTGCGTATCGACAAATGTTAAGCAGAAACCAGGCAACACAGTTGTGCTGTGTCAGCACTGAGGGACCTCCCTCCCAGGGGCCTACTTAGAATCTGCAGGGGTCCTAATTTGGCCTCTGAGGCCATTCCCCCCCCCAACCCATGTCCACCTGCCCCAGCCCCATATCATTTGTGAGGCCAGGCATAGTCCAGGTAAAGACGAAGGTGCAAAGGGGCTCTCATTGTATGCCTTTTAAACCCACTGAGCTTGGCTGCAGGAATCTACCTTTTGCTTAAACTAGGCCCAGGCTGCAAAAGAAGAATTTGAAAAATCTGGAGCATACTTCAAATGTGCTTCCGATTCTTTCTTTTCAAGGTGGGTCACCTAATGTCTTGGCAGCCTCAGGTGATTAAACAGTTAGATTGCCCTACCTGCCTATCAAAACGTCCGCCAGTGGGTCCTCTTCCCCAACCCTGTGCTAGGTGAACTTTGGTTTTTGAAGTGGAATGTCCTGACTTACACCTCTAATCCCCACTTTTAGTAGTTAAGACTTACTTGTTAGGCTTTGCACAAGTTGGCGCTGCAATGCAGTGTAGTTAGGGTCTCCAGGGTTCTCTAGAGTCTGCTCATTCCTCCCTCCAGTTCTTTGATGGCTTTAGTCCTGTTGGCACTTACTACCTGAGTTTGCTGATAGCAGACAGGTGCCTTTCCCCCTCTTCTTCTTATAAAGCACTTTGGTTTTGTTTTTCAGAAATGTTTTGAGCATAAACCAAGAATAATAAGCAAAAATAAGGACAACGCCTCTTATTGCTCTCACCCTGCTATGCACGACTTTGAAGACAACAAGTACGTCGATAATCCCTATATCTTGTCTTTCTTGTATTTTAAAATACTTCTCTGTGTGTATTATAGATGCATGTGGATGTTCTAGTTTCCCTTAACTGTTAAATAAATTGTGTGGACTGTAGCTCTGCTTTGCATGTGAAAGGTCCCTGGTCAAATCCCCAGTGGTACCTCTCGCCTGGTTTTGGCTGGGAGAGAGCCCTGTCTGAAACCCCAGAGAGCTGCTGCCAGTCAGAGTAGAATGTACAGAGCAAGATGGACCAGTGATCTGACTATAAGGCAGCTTCCTATGTTCCTATCTGGGTCTTCCTCCATGCATAACTAGATTGTTTCAGCCATAGCAACAGCACAACTAAAGCGTTGCTTTATATGTGGCAGCCAGGTAAATGCATTGTATTCAGGAGCCATTGTGGGTCTGCTGCATTTCGTCACATAGATACATGGTGCTGTTGAAAAACAGCTGCATTTAGGTTCCAAATTCTACTGATTCTTATTTCGAGGCCTGTTTAGTTCCCCCAGTGGTTGGCTCGTGGCCCTCCTCTAACATTTTGTGTTGATCTGAGCTTTCCTTGGATTCAGCGGGAACAGGGGTGATTTCTGTCAGCTGTACAGGTGGATACAGACCTGTTACAGACCCGGAACACATTTCAGATGTTTGCCCAACCAGGTGAGCCTGAAGCAGGAGATACAGGGGGAGGGGGCTGTGGCTCGGTGGTAGAGCAGCTGCTCTGCATGCCAGGCTCAATCCCTGGCATCCCCAGCTAAAATAAAGGCTCGTGGTAGCTGGTGATGGGGGGGGGCTCTGCTGAGAGAGAGCACCTGTCCATCTGGTCCATCTGGCATTGGGTTTGATGGACCAAATACTCTGGCCTGCTTCTTAGATTCCTGAATCAAGTGATACAACAGGACCAGAAGTAGTATAGTAACTAAGCTACAGATCAGGAAGCCCCCATCTGAAAAGCCATAAATGCACTAGGTGGCCTTAAGGAAGCTGCCCAGCCCCAAGGCTCTTGTCTTGCTATGCAAACCCCTTGAACAATGTGGGTTCAGGGTCCCTTGAGGACTGCCTGAAACACTGTGTCCCAACTCAGTCAGGGAGATCATGTGGAGGAGTGCTGTTGGTTGCCCTCAGTGATACAGAGGCCCAACTGGCCTCTGCCAGAAGGCATACATTTAGCGTCGCCAGTCCCACGCTGTAGAAGACTCTTCCACAAGATATTTGGCAGAGAAATCCTTGCTTTTGGCTATCACGTGTCTCCTGGAGATTATTTTTTATGCTGGCAGGCCTGTGCAGTTGTCTCAAATTCTCTTTGAGCAGCTAGTCATTTTAATGATTGTTTCAGGCTGACTTGATGGGGTTTTTTATTGCTATATTGTACCCTGATGTTTTATGAGTGGGTGGTATATAATTATTCCTATAAATGAGTAAATAAATCACCCTCTCAGTCTCAACACCCCGTCTCTGTAATAGACAAATGCTAAGTAGGATTAATTGTTCTAAAGTAGGTGTGGGGAACTTTTGACTCTCCAGATGTTGCTCTAGCAAGCATGACTGATAGCCAGAGATGATGGGAGCCATAGCGCAGCAACCTCTGGAGAGCCAAAGGCTCCCCACACCTGGTGTGTATTACTGATTAAAGCAGATTTAATCAAATTCATCTTGGTTAAGGTGGTGGGTTTTGCAGGTTCTGTAACATTGCAAGAGGAAACCGTGGTAGACCACAGTGAATGTTGACAGGAGTCTCCTGTTTATTTAAAGTGGAGCATATAAACCTCTTTCTGGTGTTGGTGGCTTAAATAGTCATTGCCTAAACCAAAAATGTTTTGAAGCAGCTTTTCCGAAACTTCCTTTTACTGACACTCACCTTTTTCTAAAAAACAACAACTAGGTGCCTTGTCCACATTCTGCAGGAAACGACAGTAAAGTATTCAAAGATACGACCTTTTCACGCTCAGTGTCAGCTAGATTTGTGCCGGCATGAAGTTCGTTATGGTTGTTCACGGGATGACGAGTGTTTCTATGCTCACAGTCTTGTAGAGCTCCAGGTGTGGATAATGCAGAGTAAGACAGGTAGGTCTGGTGCAATAATGGGCGCTAAAAACATATTTGTGTAGAGTTCATTTTGACAGACTGCTTAACCCCTCTGGAACTTCAGAGAGGTCTTCCCACTCCAACTCCCGGGTGATGTAAAACACGACACACCTTCTTGACAATGAAAACGGGTGCATTGCAGCTACATCCCTTAAATATGTGTCTGTGAAGTGTAATTGCATTTCAGCAAGAAGCAGGCAAGAGCTGAGTCTTGCTGCATGTTTTTAGTGCTTCAGCTTTTGTGTTTTTAGACTGCAGTCATGTGCGCAATTACTTGGGAGTTAGCCCCACTGAACATATTGTGGCATATTTCTATTCTGAATACACATGCATAGGCTTGTGTTATTAGTCAGTAAGGTTTTCTGATTAATGAAGATTCCAGAGCACAGTTCCTTGCTAAGACTCAACTAATGCCAGTGCCTTCTGCAGACATCCTTGCCAGATTTCAGGTGTGCCCTGATACTTGAAGACTGTGAACTTTCTCCAAACCAATTGTGCTCAAGCAGAAGAGCTGTATTTAAATGATTCAGTCTCTTATAAGGTTAAAGTCTATTCAAAATCAACTGCTTGTGGAAAGCTACGTTTTGTGATTGAACTGTTAACCGCAATCCTACAGACGCTTAATCTGGGAGTAAAAAAATGCATGCAGGTTGTTCTGCACATCGGATATGGCAACATCTTTATATTACTGTTTTTAACTTTTTTTTAATAAAAAATGCCAGTCACTGATTCTGAAAAGTTAATATAATATCGGCCTTGGAGGTCTTGGTAGTGCTTGTGCAGTGGTTAGCAACATCAAAATTGCCTAAAATGCATGTCTTCCTCACCACAGGTATTTCTCATGAGGCTATTGTTCAAGAATCAAAAAAATATTGGCAGGCTATGGAGTCTAATGCCCATGGAACACAGGTATTTTTCTCAGATTGCCCCAAGCAGCACACTGTCTCACGGAAATCAAGGGATTGGAGTTCAGGGATTGGGATGCAAAGGTCTGGGTTCCATTCTTTGCATTGCTAGTTGAAAAAGAACCAGATAGCAGGAACTGAAGAAAGTTCCTTCTCTGCCTGAGATCCTGGAAAGTCCATATTGGGATAGATGGACAAATGTCACAAGCTACTTAGGCCAGGCTTCCTCAACCGCAGCCCTCTAGATGTTTTTGAGACTACAATTCCCAGCATCCCTGGCCACTGGTCCTGCTAGCTAGGGGTCATGGGAGTTGTAGGCCAAAAACATCTGGAGGGCCGAGGTTGAGGAAGCCTGACTTAGGCAGCTTCCTGGGTACGGAGTTTCCCTCGTCACCCCTTTCCTAATCTTCCCTGGTGCAGAAGAGCCACTCTGAAGTAGATGTTGATTTTCCAGGCAGCGTTGATACAGGGAAAGACAGTCTTACAGTTATCTCCTTTCTTCTTGGGTGTTTATGGGGTGTTGGATTGTTTTTGCAAACCTAAATGGTCTTGCTTTTCGTTTCATTTCCAGGTTCTCAGCAGCCAAGTGAAGCACGGATCTCTGAATCTGAAAATGAAGTTTGTGTGCGCACAGTGCTGGAGAAATGGCCAAGTTAGTGAGCCAGACAAAAACAAGAAATACTGTAGCGCAAAGGCAAGGCATCCGTAAGTCACGTGGCTCCCTTCTGCCCCACAAAGTTGCTGGCGTTGGATGCTTGTTGGAATGCCCTTGGGGTGGTTGCCGGCAGGGAATCACTAGGTTGGGAATTATGTCCTTTAGCTAGGATTTTAGGATACATTTTGCCTTGTTGCAGAACATGACAACGATGCTGTCCTTACCAGATAAAAACTTCCACTCACCAGCTAAGCTGGAGAGTTGCTAATATTAAAACTGTTAACATGCAGACCTAGTTCACATGTAACATCAAGCCCAAACAGTGGCTTAGTATGAACATGTAGTTCCTGGAGCCTAGATTAAGGCTGTTTTGCATCTCCTCTGGTGCCTGCTGGTTCAGTGTGTTTTGTGAACCCTGGGCTAATGGTTTGTCTTAGTGCAGATAAAAGCAGGTATCCTTGTTTGTTTGTTGTTGTTTTTTTTAAAAAAATAAGCTTTTATGAAGAACAGCAGCCTTTTGTTTGAGTTCCTGGACCTGTTAACCTTGGCTGCACCCTAAAAGTGGGTCAGGCATCACGATATGCTCAAGAGTCTCAAGGTGGAACCTGGGAGAAGACCCTTAAATGAATCTTTGTTAGGCGTAAGCTGCATAGAACTCGGCTAGGTCTGTCTCAATCCTTTTGCGCAAAACACAGGTTTTTTGGTTTGTGCCAGTTCCTGTTTGCAGAGGCATGACCTTAAAAATTTCTTTAGCGGAAGGCTGGGCCTCTGGACACACTTTGTTCACTCACCAAAAGGGAACTAGAAGCTGTTTGATCCTGTGATGTTTGTGGCGCTTCATGTCAACCGGGGTTGGGAACCTTTGTCCCTGCAGATGTTGCTGGATTACAACTCTCATAATCCCAGACTATTGACTGCTGTCTGGGGCTGATGGGAATTGAACAATGTCTGGGAAACCAATTCCTCATCCCTTGTGTAAACAAAAGCATGTTTTATAGAGCTGGTCTTCAACTGGTGGGTTGCAGCCTGATCCACGGTGGGTCACGATAGCAGCACTACCACCTTGCAAATATACGATAAAATATTAGGAAATGGGTCCCCCGATGAATGTTTAGTTTATAAGTGGGTCCTGGGTCTGCAAAGGTTGAAGATAGCTGTATTGTAGGAACTGTTTGGGTCAGCCCTCCAGATGTTTTGGGCTACAATTCCCATCTTCCCCGACCACTGGTCCTGTTAGCTAGGGATCATGGGAGTTGTAGGCCACAACATCTGGAGGGCCGCAGTTTGGGGATGCCTGGTTTGCGTCTAAAGTCCTGGTGCGAGATTCCTTCTGCCACAGCCATGCTGTTCAATTTGAGTTACTCCCCTGATTAGCCTTGTCCTTTTACAGATGGACCAAAGATCGGCGGGTGATGCTGGTGATGTCAAACGAGCGTAAGAAGTGGAATACGATTCGCCCACTTCCTACAAAGAAGCAAGTGCCTTTGCAGTTTGATGTGAGCATGTCTTTAAAATCAGGGTTTGGCTTTTTTGTGTTCCTCATAGTGCTAGCATTACTCGTTTGGAGACAGAAAATCCAGAGTTGGTTCTTTTACACAATCTGTGGGAAGAAGTTGATCTTGTACTTTTGTGTTAAAATGTTCCATGGCTGTAAGCATTAAAAATAAAATAAAATGCTGGACCACGAAGGTCATGCCAAGCATTTTCATCCTACCTTTCCTCCAAGAAGCTCAGGGTGATATGCAAGGGGGTGATGTGTGTCCCATTTTATCTTTACAACAATGCTGTGAGGTTGGTGTCTGGTGCCAGGTCATTCCAACCAGCTTTATGGCTAAGTGGGCGGTTGAACCCAGGTTTCCCCAAAGCGTAGCATTTGTTTAACCCCTTCACCACACTTGCTGTCTGCAGAAAGTGAACTGGAAGATTCCAGACATTACTTTATGTTAAGGTTGCTCTGTTGATTTTCTAAAAAATCAGTAAAAGGAATGGACACAACTCACCAAACTCAGATGTTCCTCCAATACCAATTTATGCAAATAGGTGTTGCACCTAGTTTCATCTTCTGCAAAGTGTAAGTGTGTGTGTGTGTGTGTGAGAGAGAGAGAGAGAGAGAGAGAGAATGAGAGAGACTTCAAATGGTTCCTCCTGCAGAATGCAGCTTCTCTGAGAGCAGCTTATTTCTTCCTTATCTAGCTGTGCAATCATATTGCATCGGGCAAGAAATGTCAGTATGTCGGAAACTGTTCCTTTGCTCACAGTCATGAAGAGCGAGAAATGTGGACTTATATGAAGGAGAATGGCAGTAAGTAAACTTTAAACAATGCAGGAAAGCACACCGTGAACCTGTTAGCATTTTGATCCCTTTTGCCTGCTCTCAGGTATGGGTTTTCCTTGTTATCTGCCTTTATTTCATTATGTCTGTGCCCAGAGCCACAAGATCAGGGCGGTCTGCGAGCATGGCTGGATAAGTCCCGATTCAATGCCCCATAAACCCAGTTTCCACACTCTGTTTTAGGTTGTTTTGCCTTATACACCTTCTGTGTAAGTTAATTGGCATGCTGCGTTAATGTTGTTGGTATTTTAACTTTTTCAAAACCCAGAACGTTTCAGCAAGCAATGCAAAACTGAGGCATGCAAATTCAGGTTGAGGCAAGCTAGTGGAGCAAAACGACAGGGAAAAGATGTTCTCTGCCATTTTATCTGAGTGGGACTGCGTTAGACTTTGACTTAGTAGTGATGCTCTGCAATCTCTGTGTGAACCCTTCCACAAATCTCTTTGATAACCATGCAGACCATCTCTGAGTATGCTGTTGAGTACACTCAGCACCCATTTTACATCCATGAGAACTAAAATCTTTTATTTTAAAAAAACAAAGTTGGTGAAAACTGATTCTCAAGAGCGTTGGTTGCAGTTTCTTGCATAACCTCTCGCTTTTTCCATGTGAAGATAAGTCACATCTTGTGTGCATGTGTTTTAACTAAGCAAAGAGCAGAGCATGCCAAACCCTGCATATACGACATTCTTGCTCGGATCCCAGAAGACTGTGTCCTTGTAAGACGTTTTCGGAAAGTGGTTTTTCTGTTTTTGTTTTGCATTGGGTCAGTTCACTTGGAAGTAAAATTAAAACGCCTCTGTATGAATGGGCTGCTCTGTGCCTACCAGTGTGAGGCGTGTTTGGTGGGAGCAAAGTGGGCTGAAAGAGAGACAGTGCAGCTGGAAGTTCCTCAGTTCCTTCCATTCCAAGATGGCCATGCCAGGCATTCCCTGTTCCTTCCTACCTCCTCCAGTAGGTGACCTAGAGAACGTTCGAGTCCCTGTGACTTGTTTTCCAAACCAAAATTTGCCCTGAAGATAAGTCATAAAACACAGGAAGTTGTCTTGAGTCAGAACATTGCTCCATCTAGCTCTGACTGGCAGCAACTCTCTGGGATTTCAGGCTGGAGTCTCTCCCAGTCCTATCTGGAGATCCCAGGGACTGAACCTGGGATCTTCTGCATTCAGGGCAGATGCTGTACCACTGAGCTACATCTGCTCCCCTGAGAAGTATGCCGCCATAATAAAAGATCTGGACTTTGTTCCTTTTGAGTGAGTCCATGATGTATCCATAGTATTGGCCTGTTCAGTTTACCTACTCTTAACTTAATTGCTGCAAACTTATTTTAGCTCTGTTCTCACTTAGTTCAAGACATGGAGCAGTTGTATGAAATGTGGCTGAAGAGCCAAAAGCCGGAAAAAGGGGAGGACCCAGCTGCTCAAGCAAACAAGGAAAACGGGAAGCAGATTCACATGCCAACAGATTATGCTGAAGTTACGGTAAGAGACGGGGAATCTTAGGCCTTAGGTGACAGTAGGCCCATCGTATATTTAATTTGGGGTTGAGAGAAGCCGCACACACACATATCCTCAGATGTCACTGCAAGCTTAAAACATTAGACACCATTGTGTACTGCTAAGCTTGTTTAGACAGTGTGCTCCATTTTCCCTGTCCTGCCACCAGCCCCACCTTGACTGGAGCTGGCAAAGCACAGGCCTAATAGTCTGTCAGGGGGGCAATCCATGTTCCTTTCCTGCTACAATCTCACTTTCAAAGCCCCATGGGTCATGCCCAGAGAAATGCCATCAGTTGTTCAGGTTAACCAGATTTGCATACTGTGCCTTGTCCTCTTGTGGTGTCTCATCCTTGCATTTGTGAACCAGGTGGACTTCCATTGCTGGATGTGTGGGAAGAACTGTAACAGTGAGAAACAATGGCAAGGCCACATCTCCTCAGAAAAGCATAAAGAGAAAGTATTCCACACAGAAGATGACCAAAACTGCTGGCAGCATCGCTTTCCAACTGGCTATTTCAGCATTTGCGATAGGTAGGTGCATTTTGACTCCTTGGCATTCATCTCAACAGAAAGCCAGTAGTTGAGTTGGGGTTCCACCCCATCGTTCAACTGAGGTCCAGTTCCGAGGGCCTTCTGGCGGTTCCCTCACTGCGAGAAGTGAGGTTACAAGGAACCAGGCAGAGGGTCTTCTCGGTGGTGGCACCCGCCCTGTGGAACGCCCTCCCATCAGATGTCAAAGAGATAAACAACTATATGACATTTAGAAGACATCTGAAGGCAGCCCTGTTTGGGGAAGTTTTTAATGTTTGATGTTTTGTTCTGTTTTTAATGTTCTGTTGAAAACCGCCCAGAGTGGCTGGGGCATAAATAATAAAATAATAATAATAATAATAATAATAATAATAATAATAATAATAATAATTTATTAATTGGGGCAGAGAAGCTGCAGCCCTCCAGATGTTGTTGGGCGTCAACTCCCGTTTGATCCAACCAGCATTGCCAATAGTTGGCGATGATGGAAGTTGGTATCTTAGGAGCTTCCTCACCACTGCAGTAGAGTCAGAGTTTCCAGTTTTGTACACAATAGATGTCCAGTTGTTGATCCATTTTGTTACACGGTTATAAGCACCTTCCCTACAACCAAAGAGGAGGGAAGAGGCCCATTTCTCAATGTGATGTTTTGTACCTGAGAGGAGGCTTTTATTGCTGCTCTTTGCATATGGAATGAAGCTGAGCAGCTTGCACTGTTGGGTATTTCATGTGAGGTGGGTGACACCTTCTCTGTGACATGAGCACTTTCTGCCTTCACACTGAGGCATTCAAGAATCTGTACCTAGCAGGGCTCTCTCTTCTCTGTTCATCAGCACTCCTACCAGTTTGTGCACTGGGTTACATTTTTGTTGGGAATCTGATTGCTTGAGCAACTCAAGACATAACAGACTCCAACTCACTTCTCAAGACCGACCCTGACCCTGACACAGAGCACAAGACCCCGGCACCAATTTGCTGGTGTGCCTTAATCACTTCTGTAGTCAGTGCTGGGCCGCTGCCTCGGCAAGTGGCTTGGCTGACCTTGCATCTGTTTATTTATCTCAAACTTTGGGTGATTTCTGCTCATGAAAGAATTGAATCCTTTCCCTGGATGTCCAGTTTCTCCAACAATTTTTTTTGGTAGCAGGAATACTTAGTCAGGCATAGGCAAACTCGGCCCTCCAGATGTTTTGGGACTACAATTCCCATCATACCTGGTCCTGTTAGCTAGGGATGATGGGAGTTGTAGTCCCAAAACATTTGGAGGGCCGAATTTGCCTATGCTTGCTCTTAGTCTTGGATTCCTTCCCCCCCCCTCCATTTTTAATGGACAAAATGTAAGACATTTGTCCTCCCCACCCCACCCCCACCCCATTTAGTTACTGGCAGAGACCAAAAAGTGCCTGTGGTCACATAGGTTATCTGGATTAGTTGGGGGGGTGGGGCTGACACCTGCAGCTAGCGCTAGAAGAACAGGGGCTTTATATGCTGTTGGAAGCTGATAATCTCAGAATCCAAGGCCCATTCAGCAGGAGTTGGGGAACCCGTGGCTCTGCAGATAGATAATTGGCTGAATTATAGCTTCTGACATCCCTGGCATGCTGGCTGGGGCTGGTGGGATCTGGAGTCCCGACATCTTCTGGAAGGCTGCAGGCTCCCCATCACTGCCATCCTGGTCAAGTATGCAACCCCACCCGGTCTTTTAAATTGCATGTTTGCACAGGGGTGGCTGTGCTGTGAAGCAGGGTGCTTCATGTGATATAATTTAGGCGGCTGGTTGAAGAAGGGAATTGATGGTAACACCAAGACTTCTTGAGGGGTTGCGTCTCGCCTGCTGGTGAGGAGGGACACCCAGTGCTCTGGTTTATGCTGCAAAGTGTCTTGAGCCAGCATTGTGAGTGTAGTGTGTTTTGCTCCTTACCTTTTGCACTTCTTTCTTTTAAACAGGTATATGGCTGGTACTTGTGTGGAGGGAAACAACTGTAAATTTGCACATGGACCTGCTGAGCTCCGTGAATGGGAAGAACGGAGACACGTTCTAAGAATGAAGCTGAGCAAAGCCAGAAAAGATCACTTGATTGCTCCGAATGATAATGACTTTGGAAAATATAGTTTTTTGTTTAAAGATTTAAACTAACACTATAACAATGCATTTGTGTTGCCAGAAGGAAGCATAAAATCAGAATTTGACAATAATCAAAAGCATGTGACAGAAGCTGCAGATTTTTTCTGCTTTTATTGGCCTGTATTGTTCCTCCTGAAGAACAAAATGTAGTAGATGTGTAGGGGGGGAGTCGGCAGGTCTGTCTGTGCTCTCATGAAACAGAATGGTGAAGTTATAATAAAAACACAACCTGAAGTCTTACGTGCTTATTCGCCTTCTGTTGGACAGAAGAAAGTTGGAAAATAACGGGAAGGGTGGTATTGTAATGCCTAGCAAGCCCCCAGTGTTGGTCCTTCAGCTGAAAACTTTTTAAGGTAAGCTTCTAAAAACAGATGTTTTGGGCTCAGAAGAAAATGATGGATAAAATTCTTCAGATGTTTTAATGGAGAGGATTTGTTTAAAACAAGTTTGCTATTTATCTCTATGTAGGTTGCTATAATAAAAGGATTTTCTTATTAAAAGATTTAAAGCAAAATAACCATTTAACTACAATATATGTTGAATGGGGTATTTTTCTCTATTTGTATGTTTCAATATAACTTGCTGAAAAGGATCTTGGAAGAGAGACACGTATTACTTTTTTTTGGAAAATCAAGTAGTTAAAAATTCTGTTTCTTGGTCTTTGCTGTTTAAATGATGATTTTGAAAGATTCCACTTGTATGTCAGTATTGTGTATTGTATGGACCAATATTGCCTGTAATAAAGATAACTTTACATAAAGTCTCTTCCTAAACATATCTTCAGACTCCTGAATAGCCCTATAGCAAAAGGGGTAAGAGAGGCCATTCTGGACACACAGACAGACTTCCTGGTTTTATGTTAAGAGAGTAGAATATATGCGTATGTGCATTTCTGAGGTAGAGTGCGAGCTGCCATCTCCATGCTCTTAATCCCACATGGCTACATTAAAGCAGGGGTGGAGAACCTGTGTTCCTCCCAGATGCTCTCAAGACTCCCCACTTTAATCAGCATGACCAGTGGTCAGAGGTGATGGAAGTTGTAGTACATTCCCTGTTCCTGATCCAAAGCACGTTTGCTAAATGAACTCATTTCTTCCCACAGCAGCAGCATAAATAGAACATTTTCTACCATGGTAAAGGCGTAAAGGTAAAGGGGCCCCTGACCATCAGGTCCAGTCGTGTCCGACTCTGGGGTTGCGGCGCTCATCTCGCTCTATAGGCCGAGGGAGCCAGCGTTTGTCCGCAGACAGCTTCCGGGTCATGTGGCCAGCATGACAAAGCTGCTTCTGGCGAACCAGAGCAGCACACGGAAACACTGTTTACCTTCCCGCCAGAGCAGTCCCTATTTATCTACTTGCACTTGGATGTGCTTTTGAACTGCTAGGTGGGCAGGAGCTGGGACCGAACAACGGGAGCTCACCCTGTTGCAGGGATTCGAACCGCCGACCTTCTGATCAGCAAGCCCTAGACTCTGTGGTTTAACGCACAGCGCCACCTGGGAAACATTTTCTACCATGGACTTTCTGCTAAATTCACACCAAGACATAGCTTGTGAAGTAGTGAGTTGTGCACCCTTGCAGCAGAGGCCTGGGCATCCTACGATCCCCAATACAGTACTGGCCAAAAGTCCCCTTGATGCACAATGTTTGATTGTTGATGGCATCTCAAGGTTGTCCTGCTCTGCATTTTTAGGTTTCTTTCCGGGGTGTGTGTGTGTGTTCAGACCGCCCCCACCTGTAAGCACATCTGAGCAGCACTAAAAACATTTGGGAAAGTTTTTAATAGGGGTGGGTTGTAATCTTTATTACAACTTGCCTCGAGAGTGCTATAGGATACAAGCCCCCATCAAATAAGCTAGGAAAACCCTTTAATGCAGTAGCTAGAACGGTGGGGGTAATAGCTTAGTGGTAGAGCATCTACTTGACCTAGAGGTTCCAGATTTCGGCATGGGAGAAAGCTGCGGCCGGTGTAGGCCATACTGAGTTAAATGGACCCAATGGTCTGATTTGGTAAAAGATAGGTTAGCTCCTTTTGCTGCCATTCTAGAATTTGTACAAAGCACTCTGGGCGTGGGGCAGAATACGGAAGCAACGAGAATAGCCTTGCAAAGCAACAAAGCTCAATGCGTGCCTGTGCTTACTGCAGCCACTTCCACATCAAGCATAGTGAACAGGGGGGGAAGCTTGGGATATTATTATTATTATTATTATTATTATTATTATTAGTGTGTGTCATATCCCTGTGTAGGGGAACGTCCAATGCAGATTTGCCAGAGGCCATGAACCGACAAAATTCCTTCATGGTTAAACCAGATTCGTCCAAGTATAGCCAGCCAGCATAACATACCCTTGCTACAGGAATAAGTGTCTTTCAGGCAGAGCAGAATTAAAATTCACTCCCCACAGATGACAGAGACGGTCACCAACTTGGGATGGCTTTTAAAAGAGGATCACGCAGATTCATGGAGGAGAGGGCTACTAATGGCTACCACTAGCTGTGATGCTATGCTGTGCCTCCAACAGCTGGAGGCCATAAATGTTTCCAAAACCACAGGAAAGGGAAGGAGCTCTTGTGCTGGAATCCTGACTTCCCAGAGACATCTTGGTCACCTTGGTGGCCCCTGTGAGAACAGGGTGCTGGGTTGGATGGACCTGATCCAGGAAGGCTGCTCTTACACCCTTAGATACCAGGCCTGGGCGTGCCCAAATGGTACCTGCCCTGCGCCCCCTAACTTATCCCGGGGTCAGCACTGAAGGGAGGTTCAAGGGCCAGCCATGTTGGGCTGCTGCCTGCGCCGAACAAGAGCGACGCCATCTTGTCCCTCCATCCTCAGGCAGCGAGGCCTTTGCGGGCCAGAGCCGGCGGGCCAAAAACGGAACGGAACGATCAATATATTTATTTTTATTTGAAGTGGAAGCGAATTCCCACACGGGGGTAGCCCTGTGCCGTGTGAGGGAACAGCCGGCGGCGGCAGTCCTTCCTGGAAGAGCCCAAGGCCTAGGAAAAAGCCAGGCCTCCTCGCCATGGCCCGCCTCGGGAGACCCCCGCCGCGTCGCCGCCCTCGCTTCGAACCCCCCCGGGGCCGACGGAGCCCGCTCTCGCCCCGCGGCTCATGGCGGGCCTGCGCGAGGAGCTCCGCCGCCTGAGGGGGAGGCCGGAGCGTAGGCCTCGCGCGCCTCCTCCCCGTCTCCACCTCCGCGGCCGGCTGGTTGGCAGGGCGGGGAGACGTGGCGGCGGCGGAGGCGCCTCTCGCTCCGGCCGCCAAGCGACGTGTGCGAGCGTGAGGGGCTCCGCTGGGCCCCGCCTAGGCCGGGCGGGCGGGCAGGCCAGGCCCCGGCCGGGAGGGACGGCGCGGAAGGGAGGAGGGCATGTCGGCATGCGGAGGACCCGGACCTGACTCCGGCCTTCCCTCAGCGCCTCCCGAGGCTCCGCAACACCAGCAGGAGGAGGAGGAAGAGAAGGAGGAGAAGAAGCCGCAGCCCCGGTGGCTCGGCGCTTCCCGCATGGCCCGGCGGCCCGAGGTGCTGTGCGGCGCCGCGGTGGTGCTGAGCTGCGCTTTCCTGGTCGCCCTCAAAGTCACCTGCAGGTAAGCGAAGGCGCACCTGAGGAGGGGGGGGGCTCAGGTTGGGCCTTTCTGCATATGCCCAGGTGGGTGGGGGGCACACCTGGAAACGCGTGGGGGGGTGCTCCCTGCAAAATGCAAAGCCTCCCCTTACACAACAAAGGAGCCCCGATCAACCCGTGCAGGAGTCCAAGCAGGTTTAATCCGAATCAGTTGCCTCAGCCACCTAATGAGGTGTTGGGGGGAAGGGAGTGGCAACTTCTCCCTGGGAAAGAGAGGGGTGGTATTTTTATTTATTATTTATTATTGTTGTTGTTGTTGTTGAAGTGCAGTAGGGTCGTGGGGGGAAGAGGAGGAAGGGGATCGGGTCTCGCTTCTCTTCTCCTGCTCATCCAAGCAGCAACTGCGAGAGCATCCCTGGGCATAAGCAGAGCGCGGGGTGTTGGGGCCATTCAGAGCACCATCCATGCTGCAGCTTGGTGGGTAGGGCATCTGTTTCGCAGGCAGAAGGTCCTGGGTCCTGGCCCAAGCAGGTCAAGGCCCCTTGTCTGAAATGCTGGAGAGCTTCTGCCAGTCCATGTGGACGTTACTGAGCTAGACGGGGCCAATAGTCTGACTGTATAAGGCACTTCCTACATAATCTTCTAGGTAGAGCTTAAGGCAATAGCCCTTTCCTTTTGTTTGTCGTCCTGTCCCCCCCCCCAAAAAAAAACACCCCTTGAGTTTCCTCCCAGGATAGATTGCCTTCTTTAGGGATCATGGTTAACAGCTGCTGATTGACCTGGTCACCAGGATTGTATCTATTTTTTTTTAAGAGCCCTGATGAAATCTAATTGCATCTAATTCAGTATCCGGTTTGCAACAACAGGCTAGTCAGTCAGATGCCTTTGACAAGCCCCTGCCCCAGAAAGCATGGAGGGTCTTCCCTCACTGATTGGTCCCAGGATCTGGCATTGAGAGGTATACTGCCTGAGTACATGGGGGCTCCATTTAGCTGTCATGGCTAGCAGCTGTTGATAGGTTTGTCCTGCATTCGTTTGTCACCTGTTTGGAAAAAAAACTGTCCTGTTGGTTCCATCAAGCCAGTTCCTTTGACATGGATTAGCTACCATGTAATTTGTCTACAATGAATTAGTTACTACAGTACTGCTACCTGCCTTTTTGTACTCTTTGTTGGGTCTTTCCTTCCCTCCCCCAACCCTTCTGCGACTCATAGATGCATTTACATTGCGCATTGTGCCATCACTTGACATTTGGCCACATGCTGCATGAAATTTCTCCTATTGCATTGGAAGTGCTATGGAACTTGCAGTGTGTGATCTGTGGTATCTGGTTCACGTATTAAAAGCTATTGCTTGGGATTTTGGAAGTTTGGTAATGTTATTCAAGGCTGTTTCAGTCCTTACATTTTTAAGATGTGCTTGTGAATTGATCTTCATGTGCATGTAAACATCTAGCATCTGAATGTGGCAAAAGAATGTTTACAAGCAAGTGCATGGTGCAGAAACCTTGAACAGGAAGCCACAACAAGTGCACATATAAGTGGCAAGTCCGGTTTTGTGTCCACGAAACACTTGACGTGTCCCTAGTTTTGATTTTGACTAGTGCACAAGGCATCAGGCGAGAGGGTTTCAGGTAGCCAGGACTGCACGGAAATGTTGGCAGCTCTTGGTTCAGGCCCTGCATCTTTTTCCGTAATCATGTTTGCAGCCATGAGAACTGTACACATGTACTTTGCCCAGAAAGGGGTTTCAGTAGGATAAAAATAAAACCACAATGCATTTTGAAAGGGCTTATTTGATGCCAGTGAACAGCAAGAAATGGGACTGGGTAAAAACGTGATCCATAGAAACATACTGTAATACTGTTCTCTAGAACAGAGGACTTAAAAGAGCGACAACAACAATTAGGTGCTATGATTATGTGTTTCTAATTGTTGTGATGCAGTAGGAGCCTCAGGGTTGAGAAACACAGCTGGACTTTTCTCTTAAAGGTAATGGGAGCTGCTGTGCGGCCATGCTGTGAGGTTGTGTATGCATCTCCCACTCAGCCCTTCACCCTCAGAAGAGCCTGTGAGTGATTTGCAAGGGCAGCCTTTCCCCATCAAACTGCAGTGTGCAGAAGAACTGGAAGTCAACCCTTTTTCCACAGCTTGTAACATCAAAACTCAGTTAAATTCAAATTCCCACTGAATAAAGTAGAACTACAGTAAACAAAGAGAATGCTGCTGGATCAGACCAAAGGCTTATTTGGCTCAGTATCCTGCTTTCCAAAGTGGTCAACTTTATCCTTTTGGGATTCCCGTATGCTGAGCCTGAGGGCAATCCAGTATGAAGAAGTACTCTTCTTTTTTTGTCTGCCCCTCCTAAATTATGCTGCTTAATATAGTAAAAATCTCTATGCAGTTTACGTAAAAGCAAAAAAACCATACCGGTAACAATATCCAATAAGATTTCCTAGAAACAAGATAAAAGCAAAACTCAGCTATATCTCACAAATAAAACTGAGCAGTATACAAAATGAATAATAATTTTCAAAGAGTGCAGGATGTAAGTTTTTAAAAGGCATTTAAAGGTCCTTATGGTCTCCATCTCATGAATTACCTGAGAAAGGGCATTCCAAAATCTGGGTGCTATCACTGAGAGGCTTGCTTGAATGGGAAGGACAGGGGAAAGAAAGTACTTTTTCATGTAGCACATAATGGAATTCACTGGCACAAGATGAGGTGATGGTGGTTTTAAGAGTGCTGTAGAGACGTGGGTGGTGCTGTGGTCTAAACCACAGAGCCTAGGGCTTGCCAATCAGAAGGTCGGCGGTTCGAGCTCCCATTGCTCGGTCCCTGCTCCTCTCCACCTAGCAGTTCGAAAGCACATCAAAGTGCAAGTAGATAAATAGGTACCTCTCTGGCGGGAAGGTAAACAGCGTTTCCGTGTGCTGCTCTGGTTCTCCAGAAGCGGCTTAGTCATGGTGGCCACATGACCTGGAAGCTGTACACCAGCTCCCTCAGCCAGTAAAGCGAGATGAGCGCGCAACCCCAGAGTCGTCTGTGGCTGGACCTAACGGTCAGGGTACCTTTACCTTTAGAGTCACAGAGGATAGAGCTACCAATGGCTGCTATTCACAGAGGCTCTATACTTCCTTCAGAATCAGAGGTGTCATGGCTCAGAATACAGTACTAGTTCTGCTGGGTGCAACAGCTGAAGAAGGCAACTGCTGATCCAGATTAACTGGTCTATGCTCTGCAGTTCTGGAAACATGTCCCTAAGCTGCTTTTTAGCTTTTGCCAACTAACCAAGTGAGAGAATGTGGAGTTCTGTTGATCGCATGCCCACGATACCTGACATATGCACATGCATCTCTCTTCCTTTCCTAAATAGCCGCGCAAAAGATGTGACAATGCCAGCAAAGCTTCCAGTCAGCTTCTTCTCTTCAACGTCTCCAGTCTACGATCTTTTCCTTGGGCAGCTGGATCGTGCAGAGGACATCCGCCAAGATTCGGAAATCACCCTTGTTTTTTTCTATGCTCCGTGGTGCGGGCAGTCTGTTGCAGTGAGAGAAGAGATTGAGAAAGTAGCAAGCAGTTTGGCAGACCAGGTAAGGCGCATTGGGCAAGAAGGGATGCAGCTGTTGCTTTAAGTTACTTTTCTTGTTCATCAGAGTTTGGAGAGAGGCACCCTGATGTTCTGCTAATTTCAAACTGAGCATGTGGTCCCTGAAAACGGCAGGGCTGTGCATGCTAGCAATGACTCCTCTACTCTGCAAAACCCTGTCAATTTGGAATTGCCCTCGACAGAAATTTATAGCAAAGTGGTTGGGGGAGAAAAGAGACTGACACAACTAGGGTTCTGTTTGTGGTTTCATTTATTAAGAAGGAATGGACTGTATTCCCATAGGACTGTTTCCTAGCATGATTTAGATGTGTTTATTTAATATCATTTATATACTGCTTAATTACTCCATCTCTTAAGTGGTGCACATGGAGCACAATACAACGACAATAAAAAAAATCAGTTAAAGCTGTAAAATCAGGATTCAGTTAAAATCTGTTAGGCTTGCAGGTAAATGAAGAATGGCAGTACATGAAGCAGACCAAAGACAGGAGGCTGTTGACCTGGTTAAAGTGCTGAGTTGAATTGTGAACGAGTACGATCCCTTTTTTTGTAGTGAGTGTCCTAGTTAATAGTGTTACGGTTTTTCATTTTATCATTGTAAAAGACATTAGATACACCAGTGGATTCGATACCACAGCAGATTATGCTATCAGTTTCTTTTAATTAAATTTTGAGAGGAGTACCATTTTTACTGTATGATTTGGAGAAAATGCTTGGCTAAGCAATTGATATTTTATTTGACCTACATAATGATCTGCAGGATGTGCATTTTTTTGTGCCAAGCACCTGCCCTTTTCCATGCACTAATTTAAGAACCTATGCAGAGCTCTGCTTGGTCAGACCAAAATTCATTCTAGTCCAGCATTCTGTTCTCACTGTGGCCAACTAGATGCCTATGGGAAGCCCACAAGCAGAACCTAAGCGTAGCGGCACTCTCGTCACTTGTGAGTAACTGGGATTCACAGACAAGTTGCCCCTGACAGGGATTTGGTTGAATATGGCAAAGAGAGTGGAGAGATGACGGTCTCTTTTATAACAATAAATATGGAAGTAAATATCCCAAATCCATCCTTGGGTAGATTTTGGGAATTGTAGTTTGCTATCACATGGCTATCCACCCTCCTAGTAAAGGTATAGCCGGCAGCTAGGGAAAGACTTCAGCCACTTGTGATCGGGCTGCATTCTCCAGGGTTGCACTTGTCCTTCTTGCAGTGTATCAACCAAGTCTCTGGCCTTAAAGTTTGCTGACTTCTGTGCTTGCCTCAAGAAGTGATTTACGGGTTGTGCCAAACATTCGTATTTACTCTCTCCATCCCCCCCACCCTGGCCCTTTTGCAGGTGCTGTTTGTGGCGATCAATTGCTGGTGGAACCAAGGGAAATGCAGGAAACAGAAACATTTCTTTTACTTTCCGGTTATATATTTGTACCATCGGAGGTAAGGCTTTTAAGTGCTCTTTGAAAGTCAGAACTTGTTAACTGTGGCAAGTCTTTTTATCAGCTGAACAAGGCTATCCACCTACCCAAACAGTGTGCCTTGTCGGTTAAGTTCCTCTGAGAACCAATATTCAAACTTAAAATTGCTCATAGGAATCACTGGGGTGGGGCGGCAGGTTCTGCTCAGAGCAGATCTCTGTCTCCTGCTAAGCGTGGTTAGCACCCCTGACCAAATCCTGTCTGCTCCTTCCTCATGCCTCATGAAAATCAGCTGCTGAGAGTCAAGAAATCTTGTTTTGCGTCATGAGTTAAAGGACATAACCTCTTGCACCTTAGTGTGAATGTTCTTGTTTGTCAGGTTTGCTGGGGTGTGTCATTTTGCCACTTAAGTCAGGAAAGTTCCCTTCTGTGTATATGTTCTAAGTTACGGTTGTACAGTCCTTTCATTTGGTAATTCAGTTTCTTGCTAAATAGAATGTGGTGTTCTGCTCTGAGGCATATAATCAGGCACCCCTGGTGATGGAATTGTGGTTTCTAATTCATAATCGGAAGGCTTTCCAATATCTAAGCACTAATTTAAAAAGACAGTGTGCCATTAGGCCTTATGAGTACAGTGGGAAACTTGGGAAATGATATGGAGATTGTTTCTGTTGATCAGAAGACATACTATTGGAAGGGGGGGGAGCAGCAGGAAATAGGATCTCTGCACAGATCCGAGTTCCTTATCACCATCAGTTCCCTATCCCTTTGCTCTTTGGCATTTATTGCCTCCAAGCATGCAGTTTGGTTAGCTTAGCTTAGAAGAGCAGTCAGCTAGAACTGCAGCTGAATGGTTCCATTTGAGACATGGAAGCTTTGAGAGGTTATCGAGAGAACAATTGCATGCTCAGAGAGCCATGGTCTTTCAAAACGTTTTGCAATTGCCATTGCCTGCATTGTCATGGAGGCTAAGGCTATCGATGTCTATCAGCCACAATGACTGTGTTCTACCTCCACGGCTGGAGGGAGGCTGCCTCTGAATACCAGTTACTGTGGAACACAAGTGCAGAGTTGGGGCTTCCCAAGGGCAACTGGCTGGCCACTGTGAGAACAGGATGCGGGACTAGATGGGCCATTTGCCTGATCCACCAGCCTTTTCTTATGTTTTTATTAACAATGTTTTGCCAGGGTTCCAGACCTGGTGAAGTTGCTGCTCGGTGGAGCAGCTTGTGTTGCATTTAGGTTCAAATGGTTGCCTGATAAGCTATAGTGGAAGCTGGCACAAGGGCAGTGAAGGCTTCTGGATCTGATGAGACAATCAGAAGGCTGGTGACGGCTGATTTGTCCATGCTGCTTACAATTTGCTGTTTCTCCCCTGCTCTCTCTCCAAAGTGCTACAATACACAGTAGAGCTGGGGGTGCCTTGCTATAACTATTTGCTCCATATGCATTGTCAGTCAAAAACTGTTGCAGAATGCCCTAGAACAGCAGGTTAGAATTCCTTGCATTTATCTTTATGTCTGCAAGTGTTGAGTCACTTTGCACAAACGTTGAATAAAACTGCCGTTTGGGAGTAGGATGAAAAAGCCACAGAGTGAGTGAAATGTGTTCTGTTACAGTTTAAAGAGTCTTTTGAGTTGCCTTATCTGGTTTTCCCCAATTAATGTACAGTGGTGCCTCGCTAGACGAATTTAATTCATTCTGCGAGTCACTTCGTATAGCGAAAAATTGGTTTTGCGAAGCGGCTCCCATAGGAACGCATTGAAGTGCGGTTCCCCATAGGGTGCCTTGCAAGACAGGGGGAAAAATTCCGTCTTGCGAGGCACCCTATGGGACGAAAAAAATTCATCTTGCGAAGCACGCCATAGGAAACTTCATCTTGTGAGTCTCCATTGAAATCGCAAAACGCTTTCGTTTTGCGAGTTTTTCATCTTGTGAGACATTCGTCTAGCGAGGTACCACCATATTCTTGGCTGGTAATGGCCCGTTCCTTTTGCCATAATTGAAAGGCCTAAGTACAATACTACTATGCATTATGGTTCATGTTCAGCTCCTTCTGCCTGCCCTCTCCACCTTCTTGAGTCAGGCTGTGAGGAGTAGCGGTGCTACATTTGAGAGGCAAGCAGGAATGTAGGCCTGACTCTGGATTCAGCCAGATCTTGATGCCCCCGTACTCCTGTTCAGGCAAGGCAGAAAGAACATCTGTTCATGCCACAGTGTTGACTACCCACATTTCAGGCAGTAATTGCTGCATTTCACATTCATTGTTAAAACTTCTACCTCAGACCTTTCAGCTCTTAAATCAACCTTTGCCAGCCTGGTGCCCTCGGACTACAACTCCCATCAGCTCCAGCTGTGCTGGCTGGGGCAAACAGTAGGCCAAAACATCTGGAAGGCACCTGGTTGGCAAAGGCTTGCCTTAAATGCTCACTCTTAGCCTTGACCAGCTCTAGGTCTGTCTTTATTAGGTTAGGAATTGCAATTTTAACTTTTCAAACTTTTAACACAGAATTTGGTTTCTTTTCTTTTTAATGCCAGCTTTGGGCCCATTGAATACAAAGGCCCGATGAATGCTGTTTACATTGAAAAATTTGTCCGCCGAGTGATGACTCCCCTGCTTTACATCTCATCGCGATCGAAACTTCAGCAGTTTCTCTCCAATTATGAGGTAACTTGCCTCTGCTCTTTGATCTAGCCATTGATGACTCCTGGAAGGTTTGCTTTTCTTTCAAGGATGATCTTGCTTCTGGTTACAAAGAATGGACTCTTTCTGGTTTTCTTTCTGGTTACTGGGAACCAGTATTCTCTGCCAACCGTATTTTTGACATGCTGGTTCATGTGCTTCCTGTTTGGCTGATCCCTGGGTGAAATTCTGAAGATGATTGGCGGTGACTGCAGCAGGGTTAAGAAGTCTCATCTGCAGTATGTGTGTTTCTGTCTGGTTGTGCTAGCATGTTGTCAGAGAGGACCCATAACTTTAGAACTGTTCATTCCAAAGATATCAAATGAATTTCATCAACTGATTAATTTTTTTGGGGGGGTGGGACACAATCATTTTGAAGGGGGGAAGCATTATTTTCTTTGATGTTAGGTGGTCACATGTATGCTTGTTTTGCAGCATCTGGTCATCTTAAAATAAGCCTTCCCTTCTCCAAAGTGAGAGCAGAGGGGGAAGGCCTCTTCTGATATGGTGCCTCATACCTGCAGCTTTCATAGACATTTTCAAAATAGATTTAAAAATAGTTACCCAGTTAACCAGGATGTAGTTATTATTATTGGTCAAATCTGCCTTAGTCAATTAATCAATTAAGTCAATTAATCTGAGTAACGGACCTTTGGTCCTCCAGATGTTGTTGGGCTACAGCTGCTGTCATTGCCAACCGGGGCTGAGTTGGAGTCTGACAACACCTGGAAGCCCAAGGCCACCCCTGATCTATCTCCCTGGTCAATTCATAGCTACAGCTCTAATGTTGATGCTTTCTTCTCTGTCTTGTCAGGTGTGGGGAGGGGTGTCGAACCTTCAGTGAGTGTATCAAAAGGTTCTGCTTTCCTTTCTGATAGCCCCAGGAAAGCCTTTCCCTATAGGAGCACAGCCTTGTCTAAAAGCATTTTTGGCCCAATAGAATTGAGGCCTGATGGGTCAGCTCCTTGGCTCTTGGCTTCCTGCACCCCGCCTTTTCAGGGATCGGGGTGTGAACAGCCATGCAGGCTCAGGCCTTTCTATAAGCATAGGGAGGGATAGATCCATAGTGTCCCAGAGGACAGAATGGGAAGCAGGACTAGAGATGGGGCTGGTGCATCAGAGGGAGGAAGAGCAGAGAACTACAGGAAGCTCAAGGAGTCCCTTGTTAGAGCAAACCTTCTCTCTGCTTCACAGGGCCTCAGTAGGTGCAGTAGTCTTTACTTATCTCTGTCCCTGTCTGTGATTCCAGCTTTGCCTATTCCCCAAAGCCTTTTCAGTGTCTGAAAAGCACAGAACTCTGTGTGACTTCATTTGGGCATACCAGCTGAAGTTGCACACAAATTACTAGTCCATAGACCTTTTTTAATGTCAATTTTGAAAAATGAGCTGGTTTAAGATTGATGCCCCTACACAGATGGCCCAAGATATCTGCGCAGAGTTCCACGTCACTTTGAAATCCAAGTCACTGTTTTCAAGTTTGCCCATGATAATGTTGTTGGACATAAAGTTTAGACTACAGCCACAAGGGGGAACCAGCAGGAAATATTTAAAGGCCTCTGTGTTGATCTTGGATCACAGCGAGTATTAAAGCCTTTCCCACCAGCAAATAATTGGGAACTAGTAAAGCTCATTCCTGTGTCTTTTCATTCCCATTTTATCCCTCTGATCCTAGTCTCTAACTCGGGTTAAAAATATGTAAACATCCTATACATGTTTAAACAGACAAAACTGGTGCCACCTTTTTGGAAAGTGGCTTCAGCATGGAATCTCCTGTTGGTTGTGTCACCTGGTGGTTTCTTATCACCTGAGCAGGATTTGTGTTGCTTTGAGTACCTGTACTTTGTCCTGGAGCATGTGATAATAATATTTGTTTGCCTTTGGAGCAGATTCCAACACTGTGCATATGCAACCAGCTTGCTTGGCTTGCAGTAGGAAGGGGGACTACAGGCTTTCAGTGCTGACTGTGTGTTTTCATGAGCCGCAGAACTGCTCTGTTCTTAGAAACTTTTGTGGCTTTACTTTCTGGTTTGAAGTTTCTTTCCTTGCCTGTTCTGAGTGCTTTGAATCTCAACATACATGCGGCACTGTTCTTTATCCTTTTGCAGATTGAACGTCTGCATTCTTTTTGAAATACCATTCTTAGGCTGCATTCAAATACAAAGCCAAGCCGTAAGCCACATGTAGTGAATGAGTCTGCTTCCAAGCACCTCCTCCTTTCCTCCTTCTTTCTTCCAGTAGGGAGTCAAGCCACAGAGTGTCTGGCTGAGCGTTGTGTCCAAACCAGCAAACACACCACAGTTGGGAAGTCAAGAAAAAAACTTTGGCTTTCAGATTGTGGCTGTCTGGAGAGAAACAGACAACAAGTGCCAGTTCAGTCACTCTTAGCCAGTTGATCCGTAGTTGTTTCCCTGCTGGAGGAAGAGAGGAGCAAAACAGGAGCAGTCAGGTTGTGTGCTCTGGCATGCATCTCACACACAGATTAAACTCTGGTTTCAGGCAGCTGGACAAGGCTTCAGTTTGTAAGCCACCCTGGGAAGTGTTTTGCTTGGAAGGTGGGGTTACAAATCTATTAAGGAAATGTGATTTATGAACATGGGAAAGTACCATATACCAGATCACACCAATGATCAATCTAGATCAGTGTTGTCTTCAGTGACTGGCAGGGACTCTCTACCATCTCAGTTAGTTCCATTGACCAGTTCTACCTGGAAATTCCAGGAGTTGAAGTTGGGAGCTGTGGTATGCAGTGTGGTATGCAGTTTTCCTGCTGACCTATGGCCTTTCTCCTTGAAGTGGTGCAATAATAATAATAATAATAATAATAATAATAATAATAATAATAATAATAATAATTTATTATGTATACCCCGCCCATCTGGCTGGGTTTCCCCAGCCACTCTGGGCTACTTCCAACAGAATATTAAAAATACAATAAAACATCAAACATTAAAAATTTCCATAAACAGGGCTGCCTTCAGATATCTTATAAAAGTCAGCTACAGTGGTACCTCGTTTTGAGTCCACTTCCGGGTTTGCCACTCACGCATGCACAGAAGCGCTAAATCGCACTTCGTGCATGTGCAGAAGCGGAAACCACTCCGCATGCGTGTGCAGAGTGGCACTTCGTCATGCGTCCTTTTCATCTAGCATCCGGGGCTCCGGAACGGATCCCAGACGCAAAACAAGGTACAACTGTAGTTGCTTATTTCCTTGACATCAGATGGGAGGGCGTTCCACAGGGCGGGTACCACCACCAAGAAGGCCATCTGCCTGGTTCCCTGTAACCTCACTTTTCGCAATGATTGAACTGCCAGAAGGTCCTCGGAGCTGGACCTCAGTGTCCAGGTTGAACGATGGAGGTGGAGACGCTTTTTCAGGTATACTGGACCGAGGCCATTTAGGGCTTTAAAGGTCAGCGCCAACACTTTGAATTGTGTTCAGAAACTTACTGGGAGCAAAACCCAGTGAAGGCTCAAAGGTGTGATACCATTGAGTGAAATCGGGTGGAATTTAGGTATTATCTTAGAAGTTGGGGTGGGATCCAGCTGAGATGAAGTTCTGTCTGTGTGTGCCATTGTTGGTGTTGGTCAGAATTCCCCCCCCCCAACAACTTTTTGAATGTACCTGGAGTTTGCAGCTACTCTGATGAGAACAGCCCTCTGTGTCTCCATCTGGGAATATGTGCTCAATGGGAAATGTTAACAATCCTTCCAAACTACAGGACTGCTTTGGCAGTGGGGGAGCAATGCCCAAGGATTAAATATTTACATAATTAAACCAAAGTCCATTGTGCTGTTGTTTCCCGTAATGGCAAATAAATGCAGCACCTCTCATGTGTTCTCTTGTATTTTTGTTTCGTTTTTGCAGCCAGGAGTTTTGGGATATTTCGAGTTCAACGCTTCGCCCCAACCACCTGGTTATCTGACATTCTTCACTTCAGCACTGCATTCATTAAATAAAGGTAAACTCATTACCCATATAAACCACTGTTTAATGTTACATTTGATTTAATGTCACCATGCCTAATTTGTGGTTGGGAATGATGGGATGACATTGGTTTTCTTTCCATTGTCTACAGAAAGCATTTGACTTTATATTTAGCACTGTTTTCAAAACAATCATCACCATCACATTTATTAATCCCATACCCAATGTTATCAGGCCGATTTTGACAGGCTGCAGAGCCCTCGCCATGATAAAACTTCCTGAGCAGGAGCATGTTGAAAATGTATTTTGTCTTCTTGCACACAATGGACTAAATATATCACAAGACATCTCGGTGGGGGCTCTCAGCCAGGAACGCTGACAAAATTTCCTGTCACATTTTGTTCTCTGTCGAAAGCCAGCAGGCTTCAGTAGCAAAACATGGCAGTTAAAAAGAACGGTTGCCCACGTCATTTAGGCACCTGAGGTGGAAAATCTAAAGGGTGTCCTCTCCTCCGCTAATTAACATGGGGCAGAGTCCCCTGAGGGAAGTTCTCTTGTGAAAGCCCCTTTGAAATGGTGCAGTTCTTGCATGGCTCCTGTTCATTTCAGTCTGGATAGTGGGGAGGTTTTCAGGCTGCATGGATGATACACGATCTGTAACGGCACCAGCAACTTTACTGCATGAAGCAGCAACCTTCCTGGTGGAGCCACCTCTTCTAAAATGTGCTGTAAAAGCAAAACGTGGAACTGAAGAGAGAGAGTGGGAAGATTTGGACTGGGTTTGTTCATTGTTGTCTGTGCTACTACACTCTCCTTGCGCATCAGCAGTTTCTCAAAAACGAGCCACGCAACGCACCCCGCTGTGAATATAAGAACATCAGTAGATTCCTGCGGGATCAGATCAAGGGCTTATCTAGTCAAGCATCCTGTTTCCCACGGTTGTTAACCAGATGCCTCTGGGAAGCCCACAAGCAGGGCCTGAGCGCTACAGCCCTCTCCTGCTCTTGATTGATTTATTTTTATTTTATTTATTGAATTCATATATATCGCCCTTCCTCAGAAGATCTCGTGGTGGTTCGCAAGATAAAAATACAGGATGGAGCGCTTGAGGTTTACAGCACTGGACACATGGGCACAAGATGCAAATCTTCATCTCAAGGCTTCTCTTTCTGCAACGGAGAGAGTTTAGCAACTGATGTGGAGGAGTTGAACTGCTGTTCCAAAGGAGACGTCTTTTTGTTGTTTCCATGACAACAGGAACAGCCACCTTGCATCCTCCTGAGAAGAGGGCAGGATTGCAAAAAAAAAAAAAAATTCGGCTGGTGGCTTATTTTGGGGAAATAGCGTTCTTTATATATATACTCCCAATTAGCTCAGTTAGACCTTGGCAGGAATTGTTTGGTGCCAGGTAAAAGTGTACACTGTGGTGAAACTACAAGGATGGGGGAGAACTGAAATCAGTATTGAGCGCCGTTTGCCAAGCCTACTGCATTAGATGAAACATTCTAGTAATGGAAGAACTATCTCACTAATAAAGTACGTATTGATCGTACTGCCTGGAGTAGATTTGCCAGCTGACCATATTACTACTAATTCCACCCAGCTCTTGGCCTTTTATTCTCATCTCTCCACTTATAAACACCGTATTTTCCGTGTATAAGACAATGTTTTTGTGGGGGGAAAATAAGGCAAAAATTGGGGGTTGTCTTATACACGAATAGTGAATGCAGAGTGGGGACAGGGCCGGCTCTAAGGGAAGGCTGGGTGGCGCAGGGCCGCCAGGGTGGCGCTGCGCTGCGCCCGTCCACCAGCTGCAGCGAGAAACGGGGGGGGGGGGCGCCAGAGCCATCTCTGCACCACGGTGCCAGGGCGCCCGACATTATTAAGATGGCCCTGAGTGGGGACAGGCGATTGGTGGCAGCAGCGAGCAGGAGATTGGCTGCGGCGATTGGGCGGGTAATTGGTGGCTGCGGCAAGGCTTTCTTTCGATTGGCTGTGGCCGCGGCAATTGGGCTAGTGATGCGCGGCTGTGGCGAGGCATGCGGGCAATCAGCTGTGGTTTGGATGGGTGGGTGGGCTGTTGGCGGCAGCGAGTGAGCAGACGATTGGCAACTGCAGTAAGGTGTGTGATTGGCAGTGGCTGCGGCGAGTGATGGGCGGGTGAGCGATTGGCCGTGGTGACCCCCTCCCCCTAGGCTAAACAACTTAATTTCTTAATTTTGGGTTTTAAAAAACTAGGGGGGGGTGTCTTATACATGGAAAAATACTGTAACTGCCTTATACGTCGAAGAATTGTGGGGCAGGAAAGTTCCTGAAAACCATGGGGCCTGGTGGCTTTCAGCTGTTTTACTCATGCATGTTACCTGTTTGCTGCTTTGTGCATCAAAAAGATCCACTGAGGAACTGGGATTGGGCTAAACCTATCTGCTGAGTTGTGCGTTGTGGAAAACCCAGGTCCACTGCCCTGTAATGTGTGAAATGGCCTTTCAGTTTATACCATTCCTCAAAATTCTGCTCCTTGCAGCCATGTCCTTTGGCTTTGAACGATGTAGCTGCAGGATTCCTAAGCATACATACTAGAAACTGGTCCTGTGGAATGGAGGTCCTGCCCAGATGGAGACTAAGCCCGTCCCAGTCTATACCACTTTGGGGATGTTTTCAGGAGACAGCCACACATCAATATGACGGGAAGTCTGGTCCTAAACGCTCTTCACTTGCAAGCAAGCCCTTCTGAATTCAATGCTTGCTCTGTGCATTCGCATGGACTACGAAAGTCCATTGCACACGCAAAGGAAGAAGTTTGCAGGTTGCTTTTATGCCTCGCCCTCTCTCCTGCCGAAGACCAGTTGCGGGCAGGGCATGCCCTCCATGTCCAGGCACAAAGCATTAAAAATCCTGCCATCTTGGTGCTCTGAAATCTTAAAGTTCTCCAGTGGTAGTGGAGGAGCCTTTTAGGAAAGGAAGCGCTTTCCCAACCTCATCCAGATTCTGAAAGGGCAATTTGCTTTTTAAATGACAATCTGGGGCATCCAAACCTTTTGTCCTGGCCCTCTGCCCTCCTACTCAGTGCTGAAATGTATGTTCTGAGTGCAGAGCAGAGGTCGCGCTTGCAACATGCTGTTTCCGTGGTTTTGTATCCTGTCAACAAGTTGCTTTATCTGCGTTTGCTGTTTATCTTGGCCCCAGTTCGGCTTGGTTTCTTTTGCCATTTCTTTGGCCAACAAACAAACTAAAACCCAATGAACTCCTTTATGCAGTCTTATTACTACTAGTATTTCTGTCCTAAGGAGGGTGAAATCAAGCTGCATACTACATTTCCCTTCCCCCCCTTCCTTATGCATTCTCCTTTTTTATCTTTGTGGCAAAGAGTTGGGAGAGAAGGGTCCACTGTCTTAAGCCAGTTCTTCACAAATATTATGTTAAAAAATGTACATACAACACTTGATTATTTAACTCTTGATGACTTGCAAAGAAAAGGGTAGAACTGGCTTCGCTGAAAAGCTGAAGGATGGAAAGGCGCTGTCCATCTTGGAGCTTTAAGTGGGGGTTCATCCATTTTTATTTTTATTTCTGCAAACACAGGGGCAAGACATTTGCTCTTGAAAAGGAGAGCATTAAAGAAGGATGCATCAGATACTGTGCCGAAAGCCCCAGCCCACCAAATCGTACCTGGTGGCAGTAGCCTTGGGTTTGACTCCTGCCTTGACCTGTGTGCTAAGAGATGGAGCCCATGCCTGCAGCTCTCCAAAGCAGCTGTGCCAAATTGCCTTGAAAGAAAGAAGAGTCATTAATATAGGGTTGTGGCGCACTTAAAATAAACTCTAAATTAGATATTTTGGACAAGTGAGGAACTGAATTCCTTTAATCTAAGGAACTGGCCTCAAATAACTCTGCATTTCCTAGGGCTGCATCCTGACTCAACATGCAACAGAGTTAGGGGAACACTTGCTTCCTGGGTAATCAGATTCTCTAGATAATAGCCATGATGACTGTGTTCCACTATCTGAGGTGGTAATGCCTCTGAATATCAGTTGCTGGGAATCACAGGTGGGGAGAGGGCTCCTGTGCTCAGGTCCTGCTTTCAGGCTTACCACAGGCATCTGTTTGACCACTGTAAGAACAGGATGCCAGACTAGATGGGCCATTGCCATGGTCCAGTAGGCGCTTCTTAGATTCTTACATTGTTTAGGGGGTCTTCAATGCTGCAGGGTGGAGTAGTGAATATTCAGAACCCAATGAATGCATAGCTTTCTCCATGCCTTTCCTTCAGCCAGAAATAGCACGTCTCCAGGGGTGGTAGTGGCTAGTATCTGTAGCATCAAGACGGACCCTTCCTCTGATCTAGCAAGGCTCTTCTGACTTTGAAAGCATCAAAGGGGGAGCCTTTGCTCAGGCGCAAAGACCCAGGCTTGATTTGGAAACATTTACAGCCAGCCAAGCCAGAGGCAGCCCACAAGACTGCCAGGCTGGCTTGGTGGCAGGCTGGAACCTGGGCAGATAAGACAACCTGTGGGGCCTTCTCTCAGTGGCTGGCCACAAGGGGCAGCAGAATGCCAATCGAGAGACACCTGGTTGCCTTTGGTAGATGGATTGATGCCTCGCTGCCAATATGCTCTTCTTTGGGGGAAACTCCCCAGATCAGTTGGCCATGCTTGTTCCTTGGTAGCAAAGCAGATCCGTAGGCAGCTGTCTCTGCTCAGATTCCTCAGGTGCAGACTTTTCCCAAAGTGATGTCACCAGCACCCTTGAGTGCGTGTAAGAGTGTGCATCCTTCCTTCCGCACCCCTCCCCCCCCAGGTAATCTTCTGGAAAGCAAATAACTGCTTATTCGATTCCTCCTTTGTTGCCAAAACTCTCTCTGATTGCTTCATTAATTATAGAGTCCCACACTGGTTAGGGAGAGTGAAATGTGAGCCTGCCAGCTTTGTAATGTGTGCTTGTAGCAGGTTAAAGCCTCTTGCTCTTGGCAGGTTAAGCAACCGTCGTAAGCATATACAGAAGCATTGCTGGCTGCAGTAGGGCTTCTAAATTTCAAACAAGACAGGATTCCTGGGGGTTTCCCAGGTGTCTGCATGCACAGTTTAGTTTGCTTCCTATAGTCCTCATCTCACCCTCCCCCCCACTGTAGGAATGATTTTCAGAGGAGAGTAAGGAGGACATGAGACAGTTCCAAACAATTATGATTTCAAAACCACCCTGCTGCTTTCTTTTCTTTTGTTTTTTTTAAATGCAAATTGAGATTCTCAGAATGTAGGGCCCATTTCCATGCTGGAAAGTGAGTCTCTCTGTGCGTAGGCTAGTGTGGACCAAATACAGCTCTGAATTTGTTTCCCATACTCTGTGCATTAGTATAGAGACAACTGAAACCACAAGTCATTCCCAACTTCTTCCTCCTTGTAGTTCCCTGCCCTGTAGCAGGCTTCTGGAACACCACCTCAATTTCAGGTGCATCTTCCCTTTGTACAGAATTGAAGCCAGGTGTTCCCCTGTCATCTGAACTATTGTCTCCCTCCAACAGGCACATATTTCCACATGTGGTGGGAGTGCCCCAAAATCCAACTATTCTGGACAACAACCATACAGGAAATAAGTAAAATAACCAAGCAAACATTAGAAATGACCCCAGAATTGGCCTTACTAAACATTTTCCAAGACAATAGTACCCAAGTACACTACAAAGAACTCATAACCTACTTACTCTCAGCAACCAGAAGCACCATAACCAGACACTAGAAAGACCTGTCAGGAGTAAGCATGGACCAATGGTACCAAATAGTATGGGAAACAGCCCTACTAGAAAAAGTAACCAATAAGCTGAAACTGACACGGGGACAAATAGAAGAAGACGACTTCACCCCGGTATGGCTCCCCTTTATCACATACAACAAGACAATGACAAAAATCCACCAACAGCATACAAATCAATATAGCTAAACTGATCCAAAACACCCACCCACCCCACTCACACACAAAACAAAGACCACTACAGCCAACCACAAATGAACAACCATACCCTAGGCCAACCCCAACCTCTCTCGCCACCAAAGGAACACAAGGGAACAACAGAACCTGCACAAGCGACGCTGACAACCCCCCCCATATATTAAGTAAAATAGAAACATCGTCACCTGACCCCCCCATCTACTTCTATCCCCCTCTTTCTTCCCAATGTCTCAACAAATGAAACAGATTTGTAAAAATGTTACGAAAGACATTGCATATAATAATAATAATAAAGCTCTCCTGATCAGCTTCGCAAGACTCTTAGCAAAACCATTCTTGCCAACTTCTTATTAAGTGCAACCCATCTTTTGCCATCTCTTGGTCTCCTCTAGGAAGTAGAGACCCAGGTTGGTTTTGCCTACTGACCACCTTGCAGTTTGTGGTTCCTTGTAGCCCAGCCCTGACAGCCCAACCAAGAAGGAGGATCCATGACACTTGTGGGGCACAGCCCCATTTCTGCTTAAATGTTTGATTGCAGGCCTGTAAAGAATGTGAATGGATAGAGTCTTGCCCTCTCTGGGACTGAGTGCAACAGATAATTAGGCACATTTCATGCTGAGTTTGCAGCTCTGTGAGGCCCATTTTATGCACATGGAAAAATCCTCAACATCACCTGGAGCAGCGCTCTTTGAAAGATGCTCACTGGCGGCAGAAAATGTGGTTGTAATGCATGATCTAACTTGTAGCCATTTGGAATTTCTAAAGGCTGCTGGTTTTTGTTTAAAGCGGAGATGTGTTTGTGCTCTCCTCCGCACCCCAAGCTTTAAAGTGACCTGAATTATTATTTTTTTGCACGTTGAGGAATATGAAAGGATTTCTTGTGGGGGTGGGTGGGACTGCTTCATAAGAAAGGCGGTTGCTGTGGGGCAGGCTTCCGTTTATTGTCTGGCTTGATGTGGAATTGCTGCGATGTTTCATCAGCCACATGGTGAAAAACATTAAAAGGCTTGCGTTCCCCCCACTCCCCTGAGCCAAGGAGCATCTAATTGCTTAGAAAGCTTCTATCGTTTAAAGTCCAGCAGCCTCCTTTTAAAAGGAGCTGACCGCCAAAATTACCCACCAAGAAAACCCTGGAGATTACAGACCAGGGATCCTTTTTCAACCTGGGCAATCTTCCGAGGGCCACATGCCAGGGAAAGGCGGGGCCAGAGGCAAAAGTTGGTGGAGCAATTGATGTAAATGTTCCCTTTGTACAGCAGGCTTGTTTCTATACACTCATATCTTAAGGGGTTCAAGGGCGCTTTCCAGGCAGGCAAAAGTATTTGGTGAGAGAGGAGAGGAAGAGCATTGGGGAATGAATGCGATGCTCTTAAGCAAGGGTCAGCAAACTTTTTCAGCAGGGGGCCGGTCCACTGTCCCTCAGACCTTGTGGGGGGCCGAACTATATTTTGGAGGAAAAAAATGGAACGAATTCCTATGCCCTACAAATAACCCAGAGGTGCATTTTAAATAAAAGCACACATTCTGCTCATGTAAAAACACCAGGCAGGCCCCAACAAATAACCCAGAGATGCATTTTAAATAAAAGGCCACATTCTACTCATGTAAAAACATGCTGATTCCCGGACCATCCGCAGGCCGGATTTAGAAGGCGATTGGGCCGGATCTGGCCCCCAGGCCTTCGTTTGCCTACCCATGCTCTTAAGCATCATTTTGTTTGAGGGCAATTGCTCACGCATCGATTTCTAAATGATGGGCCAGGGCAGAGCTCTGGGTGACAGGGACCAATTTGGTGGCACGTGGAAAGGGACTGGGTTCCGCTTGCTTTTCTTTACAGCCTCTGGAACAGCAGAGCTGGTGGGCTGCTTGCCATATTGGCACCTTTTAATTTCGCCCACAATATTTCCCCTCGTTGAAACTCATTGAGCGCATGACTCATTGGAAACAAGATCACCACCACAAAGGACACTGCCATGCACGTGGTGGAGAGAGCCTTTGTCTTAAACCGCATGCGTCAGTCCCTCCTGTTAACACCTTATTTTTATAAATTCTGAGGAGGGCTTTACTCTTCAATGTTGTCACAGACCCCTTTCCCTTCCCTCAGATCCCGGATGTGAAGAACGAAGGAGGAAAACTCCAACTCTGGGAGGTTCCCACCCCTCTTAATGCCTAAAGCAGTGTTTCCCAACCTTGTGCCTCCAGCTGTTTTCGGACTACAATTCCCATCATTCCTGACCACTGGTCTTGCTAGCTAGGGATAATGGGAGTCGTAGCCTCAAAACATCTGGAGGCACAAGGTTGGGAAACACTGGCCTAAAGAATCCAAAAGTGCTGATCCAACTCTCCTCTCTTGTTTTCTCATATTGAGGATCTTTTATTTCATTATTTTGTGTGTATTGCAGTGTGTTTTTCAGCCGAAATCCTGTTGTATAATCGTTCTTTTTCTTAAAACGCAAGTTGAGGTACAATTTCAACCCTGAAGCATTATGCCCACAGGTGGAAAGTGCGGATTAATAAAAGGATATTGCTTGTATTTCCTGTGTAAAACGGCAGGGAAGCTGAGCTGTGTGTGTACACTTGTTTGTTTTTCAGAGCCTTCTCTTCCAGCAGCATGCCTTGGCACGGCTTCTGGAGAAAGGAGGCTGTGTAGTTATGGCAGCTGGGCCTGTTTCCTTTCTTTCCTCAAGGCTTGTAACATGTGCTTTCAGATTACCTTGGAACGATCCACTTCGGAGTGATCACAGACAAGCTGATCGCGAAGGAAGTCCCACTGACCAGCTCAGGCAGCGTCTACTTGCACAGACATGTGAACGCTTCTCTTGTGAGTAGTGCATTTTCACGTTTGCACACCTGCGTCGCCTGCAGCGGGACTGGGGAGCCTATTTTAGCCCACAGTTACTAGTGTGCAACCTTCTGGGGGCCACATTCTAATGGTGGGCGGGGCCAGCTGCAAAAGTGAGGGGAGCTGTGGATGTAACTCTTACCTTTGTACACCAGGCTCCATTCTAGCCAAGCAAAAGTTAGAAGAATCTATGTCTAAAATGCAGCAGCAGGATTACTGGCCAGGACTTCCTTTAGCTCTCATATACTGTAGTTTTCGCTCCATAAGACGCACTTCCCCCCTCTTAAAAAGTAAAGATAAATGTCTGTGCGTCTTATGGTGCGAGTGTGTGGTCGATCACTGGGTCCCTTTCTGGCCCCGCCCACTTGCCCAGGCCCCCATTGCTGAATGTTCTGCAGGTGGAGGCTGTTTGTTGCCCCAGCGACATGTGACTGGCTTATTAGATTATCTGTTTGGAAACTGCAGAAACGGCTCCCCTTCCTTTCCTAAAGAAGCTGCAGAACTGTGAGTTAAACCCCATAAAAACAGGATTTTTCCCTTTGCAAAGTAAGCTCAACAACTTTGAGCTGATCCTCAAAAAAGGGGCTTTTCCCCTTTGCAAAAGAAGCTGCACAACAGTGAGCTGATTCCTAAAAAAATGGGGTTTCCCCCTTTGCAAAAGAAGCTGCACAACAGTGAGCTGATCTCCAAAAAAACTGGCCTTTCCTCCTCTAAAAAAACTAGGTGCGTCTTATGGTCTTATGGAGCAAAAAATACGGTAACCCCTGTTTTAAAACAGCTGCACTGGTTGCCAGTTCGTTTCCGGGCCCAATTTAAGGTGCTCACATTAGTGTTTAAAGCCCTAAATAACTCAGCCCCCAAATTCCTGAACAACTGCCTCCCTCCCTACAGATCCTCTCAGGTGCAAAGATGGCAGAGGGGTCCCTCTTGCTTGTTCCACAGCCTTCAGAAGCTTGGAGGGTGGAACCTTGGGAGAGGACCTTCTCTGTGTTGGCCCCTAAGTTGTGGAACTGTCTTGCCACAGAGGTACGCCTGGCTCCTTCCTTAGACAGCTCCTGGCAAATGCTGAGGACCCAGTCCTTTACTCTGGCTTTTGACATCTGAAATGTATATTTTTCAGACCCACCTTATTTCTGTAAAAAAATAATTTCAGATCTTTTTTTATTGAGTTTTACAGTGCAAATTTAAATTCAAACATTAAACATGTTTAATCATCATTTAGATTTCCCTGAATCCTTCAACTCCCCTCTGCCATTGAAAATGGTTACTATTATCAATCTTTTTCAACTGCTTCACTTCCCCCCTCTATTTTTAAAAATAATTCGTTTTTACCATAGTTTTTAGTACATTACAAGCATTATTCAAATTCTGCCAAAGTTTTTAGTTGTTTACAGTGTTCTCTTAAATACATTGTAAAAATTTTCCCATAACTTCTTAAAGTTCTTCTCTTCCTGGTTTCTGATTTTCCCGGTCAATTTCGCCATTTTGGCGTAGTTTATTTCTGTAATTTTAACATGTTTATTTTAATTGTTGTAAGGGTGAAAGGCATGTTGTTGTTGTTGTTGTTGTTGTTGTTGTTGTTGTTAACAATGGTGATGATGCGCGTGCACACACATATCTCCATCCTACATTCAGGCAAGTAAGAGACATTATCAGCATTCAAGAATCGATTCCAGCCAAGCCAAACCACTCAAGGGGGTTGCAGAGCAGGGCCATCTTATAAAGCAGAGGTGCAGCAGTCAGGCACATATGCAGTTATCTGGGGTTGCATTGGTAGGCAGATGCTCCAGGGCTCAGAACAATGGGTAATCCAAAAACCAAGTGTGTGGAGGGGGCGGGGGGGGAGAGAGGTAGAGTCTAATAAAGGAAATTAGCTGACTTATGTAACAGTGGCCAAGGTCAGCATTTGTTTCGTGTTTGGAGCTACTGAGACAGTTTTCTCCTTTTATGCCAAATAATTTAATGAACCATCTGGAAGATGGTACAGCACTATATGTGTGTGTGTGTAGTTTTCTCTCCCCTCCACCCCCCCCCCCGCCTTTAATTTCAGGTAAGCAAAATCCCATGTTGCAGAAATGTTTGTGTGTCATGAGCAAACTCCTTGAGTGTGTTTTGCTCCCCAGCCTTTCGTCCTCTCTCCTTTATCTCCAGGCTTGCTCAAGCTGGGCTGGGTGGGAAGGATGATCCACGCTAACATAAAATTTATAAAATAGAGGGAGGCCTGCTGATTCCAAGGATGTGGGCTCTTAAATCCAACCTCTCAGAAGCAAGCCCACCCAAGTGCATTCAAAGCATCTTTTTCAGTAAAGCAACACCGAAGCATCACATGCAGACTAAGAAAACGGAACTTTACCGTGTCTTCAGGATCACATTAACAACATGCAGAGACATTCCAGTGGCTTCAAAGCCTGCGTGGTTGAAAGAGTATCCTAAATCATGCCTTGAGAAAATGGTCCCTTCATATATAGATTCATACACAGACGGCACAATATCCAAATGCACAGTCCGCGTCATTTCTCCCCAAAACATTAAAACATTTCTATACATTTATTAAATCAATAGAATAAAACACGAGCAATGGTAAAAGGAGCAGATAAAAGAATCGTGTAACAGATTGACATTTGCCGAAACTAAAATCTGCCAAAATCCCTGGATGGGTAAACATGTTTTTGCCGAGCAGATAAAAGATGGCAGTCCCGGCGCAAGATTTGCCCTCCTTCCAATCTTAGGAATGAATTCAGCAAAACCAAAAATGTATCTCTGAGTGGGGGGAACAGTTCTGCCTGCTCTTTCCACTCTGCAGCTGGGCATCAGACATAAGCAGCTTTACTTCCTACCAATTTCTTGAGTCATACAATACAAGGGATGAGGAACCTCAGGCCCAGGGGCTGAATGCAGCCCTCTCTGTATGGCCCTTGGTCACACCTCTCATCGAACCTGCTTTGCACTCTCCCTGAGGATATCTGCCCAGCTAGAGTGTGCTTTTGAACCCTGATAATGCTCCTGGCTTGCCAAGATAGAGAGCAGTGTATGAGCGAACCAATATTTATTGTCCTAACCACTTTTGCTCCTGGCCCCACACACCACTGACATGTGGGCCCTCAGAAGATTGCCTAGCAGGGTATGTGGCCAATAGGGGAAGAACGTCCTCCCAAGGGCTGCTTCCTACATGGTGACTTGGCTCAGCTTTGTTCTGCGTCCGTCGCTGGTGCTTTCCCAGTGTCTTCAGCCAAAGACCAAACAGTTAAGCCACAAAGGATGTGGGAATGGGTGCCGTCCATAACTGCCTCGTTTTCCCACCAAATTGTGCGATGGGTCCCTGTCAGCCTGCCATTCCTTAAGGGGTGGCCAAGTTTTGAACTTGCCCTGATTGATAACAAATGCTGAGAGTGCTCTTCTCCCTCTCTCCAGCTCTATCCACACGAAGCGATGAACTACACAGCGGAAAATGTTTGGAAGTGGGCCCTGGAGAATCGCGAGACCTTCATCCGCTGGCTGAGACCCCATGGGGGGAAAAGTCTTTTGCTGAACAACGAGCTGAAGAAGGGACCGGCACTCTTCCTGTTTCTTCCATTCGACCCCTTAGCAGAAAGTCATCCCCTTGTAGATGAGGTGAGCGTAAGAAGGACCCTGCTGGATCATTGTCCAGCCAGATAGCTATGGAAGATTCAAAAGCAGGACCTGGGGGGCCACAGCATTCGGAGAATGTAGCCATCGCAGCTAGTAGCTATTCAGAGCCTTTTCTGTGAATTTGCTAATTCTCTTTTAAAGCCACCTAAATTGATGACTCTCACTACCTTTTGTGGGAGCCATAGCTGCCAAGTACCCCGTTTTCTCCGGGAAAACCCCGATTTTACTTACCTTTTCCCGGTGGTCCCCCGTATCACTTCGTCTCCCGGTTTTCTCAATTATTTTCTCCTGCCGGCAGCCATTTTTTTTCTTTTCAATTTGCCCTTCTATGGGCACAAAAAATGGCCGCCGCCGGCTTCAAAAGTCGCATCTACGCATGTCCGGAAGTGCATAGACGCGACTTCTGGTGTCGGCGGCGGCCATTTTTGGTGCCCATAGATGGGCAGAGCGACACCGGAAGTTGCATCGACGCACTTCCTGACATGCGTACAAGCGACTTTCGACGCCAGCAGCGGCCATTATTGGTGCCCATAGAAAGGCAAAGCGACACCGGAAGTTACATCGACGCAACTTCCAGTGTCACACGGCTGCCGGTCCCAGATTCTGCAGTCCGGGACTTGGAAGGTAAGGTGGGAGCAAATTCCATAATTTAATTGTGTGAAGAAGTGCTTTCTTTTTTGTCAGTCTGCAAAGCTAGAAGTGCCTCCCCCACCAATAAGCTTTTGATGGATAGAATGGAGTGGGGTGGGAGATTGCATTTAAGATGCACCTCCTGTTTAAAAGGGTCAAGTGATGGGAGTGATGCTTAGCTGTTTATAGTGCCAATGTGCTACTGTGCATCAGAAGAGGCAAGACTGGGCTCGAGAGATGCCTTGCCTGACTCGGCACAAGGCAGCTCTGAAGGTTCATGTGCAATGACAGAGTCACTGGGGTATCATTTGCTCATATGTAGGTAGGCTTGCTCAGGCAGAAAATGGGACTTGGTGCGAGCTTCAGGCCCCTGGTTCCAGGGAGCTCAGATGGTGCTCTGAACCAGTCCTTGCTCTGATAGGTGATCTCTCTAAATGTAGCTGGAGGGAAAGTCGTGTTTTTCTCAGTGGGGCTAACCTGCAAAAGAAGGCATTGGTGTTTGTGGGCGAGGGTATCCCTATGAAATAGGTGTAGGAGATTCTGGGCAAGGCTTTATCTGGAGGAGAGAGACTGTTCTCTTTTAGCAGAGGGAAACCAAATTAAATACACTTGGGGTATTGGTGAACTTCAACACAGACACAAGTTTTTCTTTGCTTTGCTGTGGTCGAAGGTAAGCCACTGCTTATCACCTTCAGAGAAGTCGAGCGATTTTGGCCCACGGACATTTAATAACGTTGGTTGTCCCCAAAGCAAATTCCTTCACGTTGCCCTCTTGCAGAGCAAAGGAAGAGCAATAAGCGTGTTGTTTTGGGAGGCAGGGAAGGAAAGGTTAACGGGTTTGCAAAGAACTCACAGCAGGTCAGCCTCAGAATCGGAACAAGGTCTCATGCATTCCTTGCTTCCATTTCCCTCTCTGCTCACTCCTGTGCTGCCTTAAGCGTTGCTGATGCTGAAGTTGGTTTAATTGGCTTTCTGAACTAAGGGAGAGAGGAATGAAGCTGTCAGGGCAGCTTAGAGATAACGGCCTGCCTATCTTCTGGAGGTCCTGATGCGGCCTTGGCATAAGCAGGGCAAAGTGAGGACAGTTGTGTGTTCCTGTCTCTGTGTGTGCTTTTTAATTGAGGCACCTTGAGCTCTTTGGAGGAAAGGTGGGGTGTAAGCAGAATAGTTATTAGCCAGTCTGCCCTCAAACAGCTCCAAAAATCAATTCTGGCACAATCAACAGCCTGGAACGAACAAGCAAAGGAACAGACTGCCTTCCTGGGTTGCTTGGAGGCAGACGTAGCTCCCTCCAGGTGAGAAGCTATTGACAAACCAAGCAGAAAATGTGCATCTTTGCCTGTCTTGCCTCAGATGCACAGCAAGCTTACATAATTTCACAGGACTCGCGTGTGATCAAATCCATTATGACGATGTTTTGCCCTGTATCCCCAGGATGGTGACCCTCCAGACAGTTGTTGGCCTACATTTCCCATCATCCCTCAGCTTGGGCCAGGCTGACTGATGGGAGCAGTAGTCCCACAGCTTCTGGAGGGCCACAAGTTCCTCTTCCCTGCCACATGCAAGTGTGGGGAGTAACATAAGCACCTTTAAAACTTTTTTAAAAACCCACTTAAAAAAAAACAAAACCTGCGCCGGCCTCATCCTGTTCTTGAAAAGCCCAAGTGCTTCTCCTGCCCAGAGATGACTCCAGCTGCCTTGCACAGCTTCCTTTCGCTTTCAGGGGGCCTCTTATGTAATTTGTTTACAGTAAGAGTTGCTTTGTGATTTTCCTTCCCGCTTGGGGAGAGCTTTGCTTCTCGGGCAGCCGCATGGCAAGAAACTCTCCATTCCAGCATCTCTGCCAGCACAGCTCAGAAGGTCCTGCACATCTCTCTGCACAGGCCGTCTTGGAATTGTTGCTCCGCCATCCCTCCTTGTTTCACAGCACTGGCTTCATCTGGGCCAAACTAAATGCTGTAAGAGACACCACCCCATATCTTCCTTTTGCTTTCTCGTTCTCAAACGGAGCAGCATGTGGCAACATGCTGCTTGCGCATCACCCAGCCCTTGCCTCGTGGCACAGCGGCAGCACCTCTTGCGTGGGATTGAGAGTGAGCAAAGAGACGGGCATCACATCATCATTCATTGGGGCTTGCATTTCGCCAACAGCCCTTCTCCCAGGTAGCACCCGCTCAGGCTGGAAAGGGTGGTCTGATGTTCAGGTATGCAGGGCAAAGACCCCATTGGGCATGCCTAAAGGAGCTCTTTGGGTCTTTGCCTGTATTTTTTTCTTTTTAACAACAAACCTTTAAAAACAAGCAGGATCGAACAGCTTTGGAACTGACAAGCTCAGAGAAATAGACAGAAATCACTATGCATTGTAACCTGAAGGGCAGAGAGATTTTTTGTGGTCTCTGTGTGACCGTTCTTCAGCTCAGCCCTGGAATTCAATATTTCCTTATTTCTTTTTAAAAAAACCACACACACACAAACACTTAAATGGGTCAGGTGGCTAATTATTTAAGTAGCCCTAAAACTACTTTTGGAGCGGGCAGTTCTGGAACTTTGCCTGTAATATACACGTTAGCTCACTTGCCTGGGTCAGCTGATTCTATTTACTCTTCCCAAAGTGTGTCCTGCCTTCTGCTTCTGGGCTGAGGTGGTGCTCGAAATTTGAAGCAGAGCAGCCTTTGAGTGAATAACTCTGCATTGTTGCAGAGATTGCTCAAAGTCGGTGGTTTTCAAATACTGAGATTCCTTGGATGCTTTCCAAGAATTTGTAAATATTTGTAAATATTTACAAGAATTTGTAAATATTGATATTGAAGGCACAGCCATGGAGAGAATAATGGGGTGTTGTGAGGCTTGTAACATAGAACCGTGGGTTTGAGTGTATTCTAGAATATGGCAACACACAGGGTTTTTTCCAGGGACAAACTGAGAGGGAAAGGGTGATAACTTTGCCAGTTTTCTTTGGTTTCCTCCCTCCTCCTGATATTATAATGGTGGCCTGGTAAGATGAGGAGTAATGTCCATACGGCTTTCTTCTCTCCTCCTAGATCTCGGAATTGGCTTTGGAATACAAGAACTGCAACAGAAGCCATGCAGGGGAAGCGGATGCTGAGCATTTGCAAGGAGGAGCATCCTCAGCGGCTAGCATTCGCCTCCCTCTGGCCGAAGCCATCTCCATCGCCAAGTCCCCTTGCTGCAACACAGTGGTGCTTCCTCCCCAGTGGCACTCTATCACCCGGACCCACAACGTCTGCGAGCTGTGCATCAACCAGACGGTCGGGGTCAGGCCCAGCCACCTGGGCAGCCTGCACTGCAACTTCCTGGAGATAGAAGCAGCCTTGGACTCGTTCTACCTCAAGGAGCGGACCTTTTTCCAAGTGATGTCCAAGACGGTTTCCTTGTGCAGCAACTTTCTCAGCTTTTACAGCCCTTTCAGCTACTACACCGCGTGCTGCAGGACAGTGAGCGGGACCCCGCTGGGCTTCGCCGGCTCCGAGGAAGTGGCTCTTGCTTCCCATGGGAAGAGATGGAAAGACGATCCCCAAAGCTCTATTCCTCACATTGAGGACAGGAGTGGTCTTATCCCGGAAAATGCCCTCTGCGACACTTATGTGACCGGCCTGAGTTGTAGGACTAACAAGACCTTGAACCTATACCTGCTGGATTCAAATCTCTTCTGGTTGTACGCGGAGAGGCTGGGAGCATCAAGGTCTACTCCAGTGAAGGAGTTTGCTGCCATTGTGGACCTCAAGGAAGAGACACACTATATCCTGGATCAGGACCAGGCCCTGCTGAAATCCAACCTAGGTACAGTACGACTGCCTCATTAGTTCAAAATTTGGGTGCAGCTGTCACTTTTACTAAAAGCACGACCCAAGTTTGCAGGGAAATTAGACTACTGATTTAAAATGATTTCTGTTTGACTTCTCCTACTTCATTTTTAACATTACTGGTCATCAAGATTTGATTCCAGGACGCTTTTAACGGTTTTTAAAAGGCATCAGATGTATAAAACCACGAGTAAAAGATGAAATCAGCGGTTCTTAGAAGTATGTTAAAAGTACTATAAAAGACCTCTATTTTATTTGTTTTTTGGTCTAGCACAGAAAAGCAATTACCGTATATTTCCGTGTATGAGTCAAGGTTTTTTTTCTTTAAAAATTATGCTAAAAATTGGGGGTCATCTTATACACGGATAGTGCAGAGGGTGGGCGGGCGATTGGTTGCAGCCGCGAGCAGGAGATTGTCAGCAGCTCTTGGGCGTTTGATTGGTGGCTGTGGCAATGGCTGTTGTCGATTGGCTGCCCTTGTGGCAATTGGGCGGGCGGTTGGCGGCCTTTCCCCAACTGTTGGAAATCTCCCCCCCCCCCCAAAAAAAGCTCAACAAGTCTAGGCAATCCTCCCCAAAAAAGCTTAACAACTCTACAATGTACTCTTGACAATCACCCCCCATTTTCTTAATTTGGAGTCCCCCAAAACGGGGCGTCTTATACACGGGAAAATACGGTAATATTGGCACCTGACTTCTAGTCCAACACCCTGCAATGCAGGAATCCCGACACATAGAGGTCCTCCCTTCCTGCTGGTGGATATACTTTTCTTGCTCTTCAAACTTATATTCGGCCAACATCACTGCCAAGGCTGTTCTGTGAAGCAGACCCCGTGAAGAGGGTCCCTTAATAGCCAAAGAGGCATGCAGCCTGCTAAACCAGGGCTGGAAAGGGCAGCGGCAGGGATGGGAAACTTGTCCGTCCGCCCCGCCCCCCACTCCTGGTGTTATAGAATCATAGAGTTGAAAGGGATCATGAGGGTCCAGCAACATCTGGAGGCCAACAGGTTGTCCACCCTACTCTGAGTCTCACTTCCTGATGGGTGGACATACAAGGGAGGCCCTTTCTGGCGGTGGTGCTGAGGCTCTGGAACTCATTCCTTCTGGAGGATCCACTTAGTTCTTTCCTCATTGGTGCAATGCACAGCAGTTACTGTCCATCTCTCTTGTGCTTTTATTTTGGCTCAGTGATGGCCAAACGTGGCCCTCCAGCTCTCTTGGGACTACAGTTCCCATCATCCCTGACCACTGGTCCTGTTAGCTAGGGGTGATGGGAGTTGTAGTCCAAAAACAGCTGGAGGGCCAAGTTTGGCCATCACTGTTTTGGCTGCTCTTAACATTGCATGAAATGTTGCCTTTCAGAAAATCTGTTTCGTTGCACCACTTCCTTTTATTGTACTAGATGCCTCGTAGGGGTGGGGTGCAGGGTTCCCAACCCCGGACAGGAAAGTGGGATAGAAATCTGTTCCTAAATTACAGCTTACGTTGCCAACGGTATGCTTCACTTTTAGGAGCCCCTGCTGTTACCGTGTGTTGTGCAATACACCCATGGGCATGCTCGGACGCGACAAGAGATTTCCCTATCAGATGCAGTTCTCTGCTCACCCTAGAACAGGCATAGGCAAACTCCGGCCCTCCAGATGTTTGGGACTACAATTCCCATCATCCCTAGCTAACAGGACTAGTGGTCAAGGATGATGGGAATTGTAGCCCCAAATATCTGGAGGGCCGGAGTTTGCCTATACCTGTTCTAGAGACTCGCACACTCCCACCCCCTTGAAACTGCTTGATAATAGTAGAAGACACGCTATTGGGTTTTTTGAGGCAGAAGCGGAATTTTTTGACAAAAAGAAGCCAAACCCTGCGAGTTGAGTAAGATAGTTCAGCAGAATTCTAGCTTGATTTGAACAATCCATGCAAATGGATTCAGGGGGGTGCTGTGCAGTGCTCAGTACCTTTCTGACCTCTTTAGATTTTTCTACGCATTGGGCATGTTTTGCATGACAACCTAAGGACTAGATACTTAGGCTTGTTGTTGTCGTTAAACTCAGATTCTGAGGGTACTCACCCTAATGCCACATTCCATGCATGTGGAAACCCAAAATATAACACCACCCTAACAACAGTTGAGGGGGATATTTCTGTTTTTTGCTGCGACCTATTGCCAAGATGCTTCTCAGACCTAAATCTTGCTTCCATGTTACATTGTCATGCCTAGAAGCTCAAAATAACCTCCTGAACGTTGACTCTTTTATTTTTTTAGAAATCTTCATTCAAAACTACAGTGTTTTGTACAGTCCTTTAAAAAGGCACCTTGTTGGCAACAGGAGGCCCAGCCGCATTCGATCTCAACATGTCCTTAGAGAAATTTTCACCGATACTTTCCATGAGGTCACGTTGAAGAGCGAAAAGGTAAGGCTCTATCCAGCGGTCGGTTGCTCTGCCTGCCTCCGTGGCTGATTCTGTGTTTTGCATCTGAACGACATGGCCATGCCCTGGGGAATAACAGCCACATCTTGATGATGTCCTAAAACGCAATTGGAAAATGACTTCCATCTCATCTGACCTGGCATGGTGCAAAGAAAGGCTTACTTAGCACAGCTTAGCTGCCCCAGATCCCCGCTCTAGGTCCACAACAGAGGTAGCCTGAGAGGCCCTAAAACAGGGGTAGGCAACCTAAGGCCAGATGCACCCAATTGCCTTCTCAATCTGGCCCGCAAACTGCATATTTTTACATGAGTAGAATGTGTGCTTTTATTTAAAAATGTATCTCTAGGTTATTTGTGGGGCCTGTCTGGTGTTTTTACATGAGTAGAATGTGTGCTTTTATTTAAAATACATCTCTGGGTTATTTGTGGGACATAGGAATTCGTTCATATATTTTTTTCAAAATATAGTCCGGCCCACCATATGGTCTGAGGGACAGTGGACCGGCCCACGGCTGAAAAAGGTTGCTGACCCCCAGCCCTAAAAGGTTATTTCCCCCCATCCAACTTAACTTTTGTCTGAGAGTTGGAGTGGGGAGTTCCCTCCTGCATTTGTGTCCACACATGGAAAACCAGAAAGGGGCCATTGTAAACATAGCTCATTGGCATTAACAAAAATGTCGGGAGGTGGGGGTGCCACGGTGAAAGAAAACGACAACATCTAATCTTCCCTTCATCAAACTCAGGACATTTTGCTGGTCTACTATGCTCCTTGGTGTGGCTTCTGCATGTCTCTCAATCACATCTTCATCCAGCTCGCTCGGATCCTGCCTGCTGATAACTTCCTTGTGGCGAGGTGAGTTTATCTCCCCTCTTTCCATTACATTAAGTTACTCTTGGGACTATGTATGCCAGCCTTCCCCAACTTGGCACCTTCCAGGTGTTTAAGGCTGCAACTCCCATCAACTCTAGCCTGGGGACGATGGGAGCTTTAGTCCAAAACATCTGGAGGGCACCAGGTTGGGAAAGACTGGTGTGTGCTCTTAGTCAAAGTGTAACCCAGACTTTCCATGTCTTGATCAGCTGTCCAGGTTAGGGGATTGTGTTTTATTCTGAGAGTCTTTAGTGGGTATGTGGAGCTAGGCAGGGTTTGGGGAAGTCCTCCATCGGCCCCATCTGCTTTTGGGGGTTTACCAAGCCACTGCCTGTACAAAAAACCGAAGCTGCAGAATGTAACACATCCATGAGAAGAAAGAGAATTCTACAGCTGTCCTCCTCTAGCTTTTTATCTGGAAGCCAAACATAAAACACAAGACCCCAGTTAAGCTGAGTAACATCCCCAGTTTTTGATAAAGGGAAGAACTGGGCACATGCAAGTGGGGGCAAGAGGCTTAAGCTCAAATGCTGATGCTGAACTAGAGGAAACTGACCCACAAATAATGATAATTTAATGAGAAAAGCTGGCATTTGAATTGATTCACACATAATACTAAGTCATGATGTGCTTAGACAGATGTGGGCTGTTTGAACATGCAAATGCAGCCCACCAGACTTACCATAGTTGGCTTGTTTTTTGTCAGCAAACCTCGATTCATTGGCTTAGAAACCATGGCTTGTTGTAACTACAGATTGGCACTATGCCTGAACCCAGCAGCCTTGCTTAGCCTGGTTTCTTTGGTCACCCTGACCCAGATCCTTCCTAAGTTACAGAGCCAAGAGCAGTGGAAAACAAGCCAAGCTTTGGAGAAACGTGCCCAAGGCCTTGAACAAATCACTAAGTGGAATATGTTGTGGTCAAGCAGGTGGTCTTGGTCTGTTCCAGCTGAGGGTTGGAAGAAGAGTAGTTTCTGGTGCAAAAAGTCCAGGCTGCCTGGGCACCTTGGACCATGTGTGGTCAGTTTCTGTCTGCCACTGTGAAGCTCGGCCTATTTTCTGTGTGGCCTGCACACATTTCCTTCTATACAACCTGCCCTATGAAATCACTCTGATATTAAAAAGGTTGTTGGTAATTCACTCTTAGTTGGTTCAATTGTCTCCATGTATGAGAGCTTGCATTTAGGATGGCCCTGGGATTCTTGTCTTCTGGAGTAGCTCTCAGGGCCTGTCTCTCTCTCTCTCTCTCTCTGTGTGTGTGTGTGTGTGTGTGAGAGAGAGAGAGAGAGAGAGAGAGAGAGATGCATCAGCATGACTCAAGGACAATTGCTGGGCAGATTATACAGATGTATATTTTAAGCTCTGCCCTTTGAAGAGACTGCTCAACAGTTAATTAAATGCGTGATCTGCAAACCCCCACCCCACCTGGCAAGTTTTGCTTGTTCACCCACCTTATTTCCAAGATAAATAACAAGGCCATCTCTCTCTTCTCTTATTTTACTCATTTATTTTTGCTTTCTCAAACTTTAGATCTGCATCCAAGACTCCTCCCTTGCTTGCCCTTGAAGGAAGCATATTCCATCTTTTCGTAGCTTGAAGTTAAATCTCTTCCCCTAGTTTCCATAGTATCTTTAATCTTTCTGACTCTTCTGGTGATGATTGTTGGCCGTGTGTACTGCATTCGTTATTTTAGACTAGTAATGTGTGCCATGAGAACTGAATCCATATTTTGTTTTATTGACTTGCTAACTGCTTATAGAAAACCCATAATTAAACAAGAAAAGAAACAACAAAAATGAGAAACTGCAATGTCACCATAGTGCAGTGTAGTATTATACCCTCTTCTGGCAATGAGGTTGCAGGAATACCCCTGCAGAAAGTTGTGACCGGGGTGGGGGTGGGGTGTTCCCCACCCCTTGTGTAACAGATGAGCAGGTACCAAGTTTGAACAAAAATATCCATCAGAGCCACTCCCTTGGCTTCCCTGCATTCTTGAGTAAGCTTATCATCAAGTGCTAATTGCCAGACCGTCTCATACCAAGTTTTAACAGAAAGATTGCCCACTTCCTTCCAGTTTCCACTCTGACCACTACTAAGCATATCATTACTAATGGTTTGCAGTATCTGGGGAATAATGTCTCCTGAGAAAAGATGGAGGGGAACGCCAAGCAGAATCGTTTGTCTAATTAGCCAAGTATAGAAAAAAAATGCAGAGCCAAGAGTCTCAGACTTCCAAACACACCCACCATAGATAAAACCCACGTCTCATATTCCCTCTAGTGAAGCGGGGACAGGTTAGAGGTAATGTAAATGAGCTCGCCTGGTGTCCAATGCCAGGGGTGGCTCAGTTTGAGCATAGCATCTTTAATGAGTGCTGAGTAGCTGACAGATAAACTCTAGACCACATGCCAGACTATTGAGTTTCTGGAATTGTACGGCCAGGATCAGATTCCCATGCCAGCAGCCATCCCCATACTTAATATTCAGCAAAAGTGTATACACCTTAGAGACCATCACCTTAAGGCACTTAGCAGCTGGCCTAAGATCTTCAAAGGCTTCTCAAGGTGCATGGAGCACCGTTTATCCTTAATAACCAGTTGGCAAGTGAGTAAATTTGGAACCAATTAACACAGAGATGCCTTAAGGCAGGCATCCCCAAACTGCGACCCTCCAGATGTTTTGGCCTACAACTCCCATGATCCCTAGCTAACAGGACCAGCGGTCAGGGATGATGGGAATTGTAGTCCAAAACATCTGGAGGGCCGAAGTTTGGGGGTGACTGGCATCTTGAAGTTTGCCAGTAGAGAGGGGCTTCCCCTGTCAAAACAAAGGTCACGTACCATAGTCAAACTTCTCTGTTTCCAAGAATAGAATCAATGACAAGAGGTTCCGGTGAGCCCCGAAGCCCCTGCTCATAGGAGGCGTCACCTGCTGCATCTCTGTATGACACTGCTCTGAGGGCTCTTCCTTCTAGCCTTTCCCTTCTCTGCACTGCAGAAATACTTGCAGGAGCAGAACGTTAAAATGGCAATGCAGGAAGACAATGTGATGAGCATGATACTCATGCTTAAGTATGTGCTCTGCCACTGAGTTTATGGCCTGTATAATCAGTGTGTTTGTATTTGTTTTGCTCTCGTAACAGGATTGATGTTTCTCAGAACGACCTTCCTTGGGAATTCATGACCGACCGCCTACCCACCATTCTGTTTTTCCCTCATGATCGGTAAATTTCCTTTTCTGGTTCTTTCTTCTGTGTTTTGAGGTTAAAATGGATCATCTATATCGACAGTTGCCTTAAAGCAGGGACACTCTCTTCTGTCCTCCTCCTCTCTCCACCCTGACCAGTGGCTTGCCAATGGAGGCTGCCTAGGGGTTGCCATTGCCTGCCAGCTTCCTCTTTGGAGTCCCCCTTGTAGAACTCAGCAGGGAGGTAGCTGAGTGGACAAGAAGAATTAGTTGACTCTGCCTTTCATTGGCTCCACCTGTTGTTGATCTCTCTGCTGCCTTCCGCCCAGCGGGCACCAGCCACCACTGGTCTGAACCAATCACTTGCAAAGGGCTTTCAAAAATTAGGCCTGCATGCAGCCCATGGGGCACAGATTGCATCCCCCGCCCCAAACCTCCCCGGCTGTAAAAAGAATAGAGCAGTCAAGGCTTCTCTTGGCTTTCCACAGGCATGCTGTGTTAACTTTCCATTCAGGGAGGCGGGCCTCGTGCCAATTCTCAGCAGATCCTGCTTAGAAGTCCTTGCTCAGTGGAAAAACAAAACACCAAGCTCACTCCATGTAGGCCTCTACCAGATAGCAATCATTTGCAAAGGCTGGGCTTAAATTTCTGCAATACATAACCTGAAACAGGCAACAAACCAGTCTAATTGAGGCGGCTCCATTTCCATCACCGCCGCTTTCCTCCTGGCGCTCAGCCACTAAGATTGCAGGAAGCTCCGTTGACCTTATTCCAGACGGCCTTATCATCACCACCACCCTTGCAAAGTAGGTCAGTATTATCTTCTCTTCGCTCTGCCCAGAGGGTAGAGCCATGTCAGAGACTCAGCAGCTGCCTGAGGGTACCTTGTCATAGCAGAGGGGAGGTCTGGAGCAGGGCCCTCTCAGCCTTTTAGCCGCTATTTTTATTTTCCCCGGAGGATTTCTGAGCAAAGGCTGCAGTTTCGACGGCAGGATCAAAAACCCGCTGCTATCCCCTTGTTCTGCGAGCAAAAATAGACATGCTGCTCGTGCGCCCTTCCCTGCTCTGTAATCTGGAGTGTTCCAGGTGGGCGGGGAAGGCTGACTCTAGTTCAATGACAAGTTAATCTATTTTTTTGTTGTTGCTTTTATTGCCTTGGAAGAGAAAGAATGTAGTTAGCCACAGGTCCCCTTCCTTGTCTGTGCTTGTGGTTGTTTTGGATTTCCCCCACTCCCAACTTCTTAGTGGTAGTTTGTGCCTTGCATCTAAGGTGCAGCTGACAATGTCATTTGCTATTGCTCATATACACCCCAAGAGGTCCGTTCTGCGTTGTCCGTGCGCGTGCTTCTGTGAATCTAGCATTGTGCCGATTAGGAACATTTTATTTCATTTCATTTGCACGGGGAAGTTTGATGTTGCCAGAGGGATATGTAATGTATATGTGGGACTCAACAGATGTGCAGCCTGCACTGTGCTTGTCCAAAGTTCACGCAGCTGCTTTCATGAGCGTGTTTTATGTTCTTGCCCCAGCGCTGTTTTTCTCCTCTTCCCGCTCTGGTTGCAGAGTCAGGGGAAGTTCAATCCTGTAGGAAAAACAAAGCTCACAGTTGGGTGACCCATAAAGTTGCAACTGGGACGTCTTCAAGCAAGGGCAAAAGCCGCTGGGCTGGGCTTGTCAGGGCCAAGATCCTCAGCTTGCCAGCCTCTCACTGCAGGGGAGCAAGGCAGGGCAAGGCAAGAGGGGAGCAGCAGCCTGCAGCAGCTTTTTCACAAGCAAGATTTCGCAAGCCAGCCTGCTCTGCTGCTGCTGCTGAGCACAGCCAGTATTTCTTGCCCTTCTTGCTTCTGGGATGGAAACTGCCTGGGCAGATGCTGCAGGCAATTTGATTAAGCTATCTTAAGTTTAGTATCTCTCACAGAGTTCTCAAGGAAATATTGTACCAGTTTGTTGCACTGCCAAGCTGGTCCCCCTTTGGACTACAGCTCCCCTCGGGCACAGCTGATGGGAACTGTAGTCCAGAACACCCAGAGGAACCAGCTTGGCATGATGGCACAAGAGACAGTGCATCAGGTTGCCTGCCGTGTGAACCACCACGAAGCAATCAAGCAGGGGCTTCTCACCACATCTGAAACAGGGGTCTGTGGATAAGTGAGCCATCTAGGAAAATGTTTTTGTGTATGTGGACATCCTGGTAAGGCGACGCCAGCTCTATTTTCCAGAGGCTCCAGTTGTGGCATGTTTGAGCCACACAACTTTTATCTCCCTCCTGGATCCCAGTGCTTAGGAACACCTCTTCCAAAATAGTATCCTAGGATGCCTCTTGCATAGCAGGGCAGGCAGTTTCTCCGTCCAACACATTCCTGCCCGATTGGAAGCACTGTGAGCTGCTTATGTATTTTATCTAGTTGCAGTCCCTCCAGCAACTCTGTTAGTGTTACACCATCCTTCCCGCTATGTGGCTATCTCAGAGACTTGTAACTTACGTCTCTTAGCCACTGCTACATCTGAACTAAAAAGGCCCCTCGTCACTGGTAGAACCATTTCGAGGGCAACGGGTAGGATCAGTTTGTGGGTTTTTTTAAAAAAAGCAACCCTCGTTTTGCAACCTGGGAGATGGACTGTTGCCATCAACAATTCCTCCCCCCGGACCACCACACAGCAACACACAATTTCCCAGACCCTAATTTTTAAACTGGAAATGCCACAGGTGGAACCTGGTGTTCAAACCACGTGCCCCTTTCCCTGTAGCAGATCTCACCCATTTCTCTTTCTTTAAACTTTTCCCAGGAAGGAGCAAAGTGTGAAGTTCCCTGCAGAATTCCCGGTCACCCTTCCCAACCTCCTCAAATTCATCCTCTGCCACTCCAGCCAGCCGTCCCCTGCATCCGGCCCAGAGCCCTGCCTCAAAGGTTGCCTTCGACGGGAGGCGATGCTGCAGCAAGGCCACATCTCCCACTTGCAGAGGGAGGTGGAGAAGCTGAGAGCAGAGATCCAGGCCCTCCACCAGGCACAGGCTCAGCTCCAAGGCCAGCTCTCCGAAGCCAGGAGGGAAGGGCAGAGGCTCCAGCAGGAGACACGCATCCTGAGGAAGCAGCACGGGGCCCTGCAGAGCCAGCGCGAACATTTGCAGGGGCTGTACGAGCAGAAGACCCGGGAGCTGGGAGACATGGCTGAGAAGCTGCAAGAGCTGGCCGACGCCTCCGAAAACCTCCTCACCGAGAACACGCTGCTCAAAGTGCTGGTGGCTTCGGTGGAGAGAGAACTGGGGACCAAAACTGAGCCGGAGTTCAGCCTTCCCAAGGAGGAGGAGGAGGAGGAAGCTGGCTTGGCTGCTGAACCAGCTACGGACACTTCCCACGAAGCAGAGCAGCACGCGAACACGATCGAGGGCAGAATAGCTCCTGAGCACAGCAAAGAAAACTGGACAGAATAGCTTTTGTAAAGCAAGACACACACACAGAGGGAACCCCACACAAATCAAGTTTAGTCTCAACTGAGAACATCTTTATGGAAACTATTGAAATTTCATTATAAAGACTTTTGTGGGGGGTGGGGGGACTGGACTAGAAAATAAAAATCAAAGAATATTTTTATAACGAGTCACTGAACCAGTTAGACAAAGCCTGCGATGTTGACAACAGTCTGGGGACTGACTCTTTGCACTTTACAATTGCACTAATTTGATAGCTTTTGTATCAATTTAACCTAAATTAAAACAATTTGGTTGGAGGATGGCAGTGTAAAAGATCCTCTTCTTCTCCCTGCTGTCCTTAGTTATAAGCCAGAACCCCTTTTGGCTGCATCAGGTTTACCCCCACAGTTCAAATTAATTTTGATTTATGCTTCCTGGGTAATTTCCAAATTGGTCGCCTTCGCTACTTTCGTTTGCAGAATCGACGGGATTTAAAAAGTGCATGCAATTCCCCCATCCCCTGCAAATTCAACTTTACAAAAAAAAAGGAGGGGACACCCCCCAGTCCCTTTTCTGAGCTTTTGGATTTGGTAATTTTACCGACGTTTAAAACAAAAACACAATTGCCCTTAATACACAGTCCATTGAGATCTTGAAAAATAAAAGGCAGAAAAGAAAACTAGCTCAACCTCCTCCTCAGAACTTGTTTTCTAGTTTGGAGATGTTAGCAACTTCCATATCATTTGGGGAGGAGGGTTCTTACAACTTGTGCTGCTCTAAATTTCCTGTTGCTTGACTCACAAACAGACTCGATATAAAAGCAGTGGTTTTCTGGGCAACCCTGGGTTTTGGGAACTGAGTCTGCAAAGCTCCAAGCATGCATATGATCTCAAAGTTGATGGAGCCTTCTTTCTCCCTGCTTACCAGGACCTGTGCATATATGTTAAAGCTCCCTTGCAGAAAACCCTAAGTCACATTTGCAGCCTGAAGGAATGGTGATGGCCACAGCCTTATACAGTTGTACCTTGGTCCGTTCAACTTCCAAAACGTTTGAAAACCAAAGCGCAGCTTATGATGAGCTTCTTGCAGCCAGTCGGAGGCCCCGTCGGACATTTGGCTTCCAAAAATAGTTCCCAAACCAGAAGTGTCACTTCTGGGTTTGTGACGTTTGGGATCCAAAACATTCGGGAACTAACCTGTTCAACTTCCAATGTACGGCTATAGTTTTAAAGGGGGAACAAGACAAATTCATGGAGAGAAGGCAGTGGCCATTAGCCATGGCTGATAAATGGCACCAACAGTGACCAGTTGTTGGGGGGCAACGAGGGGAAAGGGGTGTCTGCGCTCTGCTTGTGAGATTTCCTGCAGACACCCAGTGGGGCCGTTCTTGGGGACAGGAAGCTGGGTTAAATGGACCTTTAGCGTCCTGAAACAGGGCTGCCCTTGCACTTTCTTTGGCATTTTTCTATATTTGGGGGTATTAACTTCCTTCAGCTGTTCACGGAAATGTTAAAGTACGAATTAAAAGAGGCAACAAAGCAGATGAGATGCCAGCAGCAGGGACCAAAAGCCAGCTTAAAATCACCAGCCCCAGGACAAACATATACCTAAAACATCTGGGCAAATAATTATGAGAAGTTCTTGGTATAGGACTGAAGAGGGTGCAGGGCCAGACGGCTGTGCCTGGGAAGCCAGTGGTGGAACAGTGGTTAAGAGGGTTGGACACTGACCTGGGAGACCAGGGTTCGAATCCCCACTTGGCCATGAAGCTCGCTGGGTGAAACCTCGGGCCACTCCCTCTCAGCCTAACCTACCTCGCAGGGTTGTTGTGGGGAATTAAATGAGAAGCAGAAGAGCTATGGAGGACCAACCCCGAGCTCCGTGGAGAAAAAGGGGATATAAATGCAACAAATAAGAACTAAGAAATGCCCATCCATGGCCCCAAATTGACAGAGGGGCCTGCATTTTAGGGCCTCTGCTGCCAATCTCAATGGGTGCGACTGCCCCATGGCTCCACGATGACTTAGGAAAAAGAGACAAAGTTGAAAGCATCTTCCAGCAGCCCTTCCCATGTTCTACTGGTCTATCTAGCTCAACTTCCCAAGGCCTCGGGTGGAGAAAGTCCCAACTCCCTTACGCAAGGTCCTCCTTCATTAAAAGCAGAGGTGTGTGAATCAGGAACTCTCCCTGCAAGGCTTCCCACAGACCCACCAGCGCCCTGCACAAGTCAAAACTGAATTACTCTTGCATTTTAAAAAATTTCTCGCATGGTATTTTATTGCACCGCAGTTTTAATTCAATGGAACGTCAATTGTAATGCGATAAAATACAGTGCAAGAAATAAAAGCACTAATACAATTAGGAAAACATCTAGTGCAGCACACTGCAATTGCTGCAAGAGGCAAGAAAATCATTAAGTGATCCACCAAAATCAGCAGTTTTCAAGTGGTTCTGTGGGAGGGGGGAGTTTTGGAAACCCTTTACTAGTGAGCACAAAATGTCGACGGAGCTGGGTCCTGCCCTGTTACTCTTCTACATAGAAATGTGGAGTTTGAATGGATCCCCAAGGGTCATCCAGTCCAACCCCCCTGCAATGCAGGAATCGTTTGCCCAATGTGGGGCTCGAACCCACGACCCAGATATTTAGAGTCTCATGCTCTACCACCTTTGCAGTGTCAGCTGAGCAGTGCTCGCTTCCACTAATCCTACAATGTGGCATCAGGTGTGCATTAGATTCACAGAATACGCACCTGTTGAGCAATCATTGATCTGGGCAGGGAGGACAAGGGAGAGCCGCGTTCGAGAACAGCGCCCCGAATCCACGCATTTGCTCAAAACGTTCAGAAAGGCAGCTGGCACATTTAGCAGAAACTGGGAGAGGATCTGGCAATGGCAGCACCAGAGAGGTTAGAACACAAGAAGAGCCTGCTGGATCAGGCCAACAGCCCGAATAAATCCAGCATCCTGTTCTCGCAGACGCCCGCAAGGAGGATCCGAGCGCAAGAGCACACTTTCCTTCTGCGGATCCTCCTTGGCATTCAGAAGCATTACTACTCTCTCGGTTAGCTTGTCCCAGGCGAGAAGCAGCTTAGAGTATCCTATGAGTGAGGGAATAGTGCAGGCTTGCTGAAAATGAGACTGTTGGCCTTTGCTTGAGCCACTCTTGAGCACACCCTGGGCTGCCAAAGCACCTGTCGCCTAAAATCAGAGCTGCTGGTCCAGGAAGCGCCGTCCCCCACCCTTGCTTGCCTATTCTCCTCCCCGACATGCCTGCTGCAGCCCTTTCCTACTGCAGCTGGCACATGGCACCAAATTCTAGAAGGGGAACAAAAGAAGGGGGAGTATAGAGGGCTATATAACTCAGATAGCAGCCTGGGAGCTCCAGGAAGGGCTGATAAGAGTGGAGAGCCGCTACCAGTCTCTCTGTAGACCAGAAACCAGAAGTCCCGTGGGGGAAAGGGTGGCACTATTCGCTGGAAGCTGATAGCACGATTATTTGGGTTCAGCAACAGCAGCAGTCAAAAGACTATTTGTAGTGAACACTGCAACAGTCCTTTGCAGTTTGCTTCCCTTCTGCAGCCTGCTCCAGCCTTGTGTTTTCCTCCCTGGCGAGCGACAAGTCACCTTCATTTCCAAGGAAGGTAAGCAGGGAGGTAACAAGAGGCCTGCAAATATTCCCTCTGCTATCAAGCGCCACTCCTCTCTGGGACCTGCGTTCTGCTGTTTACGACACACACAAGTTTCCCAGCAGAGCTGCAAATCGGTCCCATTTTAGAGGACGGCGGGGAAGAGCTCTGTGCTGGGTTCTCGGAAACGGCTCCTCCTAACCCAATGGGGCAGCGGCCTTTGTCTGCCACCTTGGGCGTTGTGCCATATTGCTGGCCGTCCTCAGCTTACAAGAGAACTTACAGGCAGAGGAACAGAAGAGCCCCGGAAAAAGCGAGGTTAATGGCCCATGCCCCTCTCTGTTCCTCTTTCGGCCTGGCTAGGCGATTCGAGTTACAGCAAAACGGCTTGAGGGGGGAAGTTCCCGAAAAGTAGGGGGTGAGCCGATTTTGCAGAGAGCCTCATTGGTGACGGGGGTGCGGGGACTTTCCCAGAAAAAGCAAGTCAGTTCAATTTTTTCTGTGCAAATGAGTCTAAATTTACACACACAGTCATTTGCATTTTGAAAATTCAGAGATGTTTCGGGTGCCCTCGAACAAGGGTAGCCCTTAATAAAGGTAAAGGGACCCAAACCAGAGCAGCACATGGAAACGCCGTTTACCTTCCCGCTATAGTGGTTCCTATTTATCTACTTTCATTTTGATGTGCTTTCAAACTGCTAGGTTGGCAGGAGCTGGGACCAAGCAACGGGAGCTCACCCCGTCACAGGGATTCGAACTGCTGACCTTCTGATCAGCAAGCCCTAGGCTCAGTGGTTTAGCCCACAGCGCCACTTGGGTCCCTCAATATGGTGCCCTTAATATGTTGCTAGACTCCAGCTCCCTTCGTCCCAGCCGGCCGACCATGGGGGCTGGGATGGTTGGAGCCAAAGTCCAAAGCTCCTCGAGGGAACCACTTTGCCTATCTCTGCCTTGGAGGGTGATCGAATATAGCAAGTTTTATTTTACTGCTGTTTAGCAAACAAAGGTAACCAAGCGCTTCGAAAGTGCCTGGTGGTGTATTTGCAGCTGGCACCCATATTTTAAGTATTACTTAATGAGCTTTAGAGCGAGTGTGTTTCCTACACAAAAATACCGGGTAGTTTACAGGAAAAGGTTCCACGCTGCTCCCGTCTTGCTTGAAAAAAAATAAGGGAGCTGGAGAAAGAGACTGTCTTCTACCACGAAACCTTACCAAAGAAACACAACTGGGTTATGATGGAAAGCGGCAAAGATGAAAGAAACATTAACACGGGAAGGACGCCCCATTCCTCTGCTCTGTCAAGTTATTTAAGAAAGCAAATGGCATTTTATTTACAAAATACACAGATCCCGATATCTATACAGCTGAGCGAAAAGTCATGTGGATCTTGATAAAACAAGAGGTTGTCTACAAGTGTCCTGGCAGCCAGGAGTGCATGTAAACCATCAGTGCACCAGGAGATAAATTAGGGGCTAGTTACATGAGCACAGCTTTTAAAAGTGGGAGCCTCAGCTTGTGGGGGGGGGCATTTCTGGTACTCAAATGCTTACTACCAAAGCAGGCCTGCTCGGCCACCAACCACCAAGTCCACCAGCAGCCTTCCAACTATATACCCATATTTTTTTTGGGGGGGGAGGAGAAAACACAGCTGTCATTAGCTGCTTGCTTCGGACTTGGTTAGATATGGCAGCTTCCTGACGGCCACTACGCTTGCAGAGCACTCGACGTCACCACGATCGGTCACAGCGCCACCAAAAAGCACATTTCTTTCCTTGCACCTTTTTGCTTTGGCCCCCTACTTAAAAACACATTTAAAAAACAAAACAAAAAAGCAAACCCAACCTGCATTCCAGGAGTTTTTGAGCAGCCCCCCCCCCCAAGTCCAGCAAAAACCCGCTTCCCACTTCAACAACAGCTGCAACAAGCACTATGACTCGGAAGGGATGCTCGTCAATGAACAAGCAGGCGATTCCAAGAACGGCCTCTTTGACCCTGAAGGTCAAACGCTAGTTAACTAAGGGAGACACCTTCTTCCTATCACACCTACCCTCAAAGGCCTTGAGGGAAATAATTGAGCAGGAGATCCTGCCTGCCAAGGAGAACAACACTTCCTTATTTGTGCTGGGAAACATAGAATCTAGCAAGGTCCCACCAGGAGCCACGATGGAGGAAGTGAAGCATCCTTTTATCACCGGAAGACTGTTGAGACCCGAGGGGTGGGGGTGGCAAGCAGGCTTGGAAAGGGAATCTTGGGCCTTAATGGATTGTTGATTTTTTTTAGCATATATATTTTTTGAAGGAAATTGAAGCATTTTTTTAAAAAAAACAACTTAAAACACAGCTGCAACACCCTCCTCCCCCCCAAAAGCAGCAAGTGTAAAAGAAACCCTCTCCCCGCTTCCCAACCCTCCCCCCACCCACCCACCCACCCAGTTTGGCTTTGGAGAAATCCCATCGGCGGCCATGCGTCTTCCCGAAATCCGGGAGTGCTGCCCCCCCCGGCAAAAGCGCATCCGTCCCATTCCGTGCAGAGGTTGCTGCCTATGTACACGCCCAGTTCACAGTTGGAAGTTCACATTACGTCAGTAGCTCCGTTCCGAAGAGGCTCAGTGGAATAATTCAAGTAACAGGCCGAGCGCTTGCCGTTCCCCTTTCCCGACGCACCCCCGTGTCCCCCAACTGTCCATCGCCGGCAATGGACCTTGTGCCAAAAAAGGAGGCGATGCGGCAAGGGCCGGAGAGGAAATCGTCCTCAGTGCATACACAGCCACAGGACAAACCTCTCATTCCGGGGCGAGGTTTGCTTCACAGTACCAGTTCCCAGGCCCGGCCACGCGGACCCCCTTCCCTTTCCCCAGACAGCCAGTTAGCTGTGAGCCTCGGTGCCATTTGGCGTCAGCTTGGCTTTCCTCTCCGTGCCCGGCCCGCGGGCAGAGTACTGCACCAGGAGGAAAGGCTCCTTGGTCTCTCCCTCGCCGACGATGCTCTCCTCGTCCTCCGACTGGCTGATCCTCTGCAGGCGCAGGTAACACCAGCAGCCCAGGATCAGAGCGCCCAGAGCAGCAATAGCGATCAGGATGACGATGACCGTCACCACGCCGGTGGTCGGGCTGTGGTCCATGATCGACATGGCTGCCTCCTGACGAAGACCAACCACAGGCTGCCGTTTTATCCCTTTGGAGCCGGTCAGTCGGAAGAGGCGTTCAGCTGCTCCTTAGCCCCTGGAATATGAGAACAGAAGATTTCAATTCTTGTTTTCCGATTGATTGATTGATTGATTACTTGTTACACACATGAGGGTCCCAAGCAGTGTGAGAAACTCAAGATATACAGGTAAAGGTACCCCTGACCGTTAGGTCCAGTTGTGGATGACTCTGGGGTTGCGGCGCTCATCTTGCTTTACTGGCCAAGGGAGCCGGCGCACAGCTTCCAGGTCATGTGGCCAGCATGATTCAAACTTCAAGAAAGAAGATTCCACCTAAACATTAGGAAGAACTTCCTGACAGTAAGAGCTGTTTGGCAGTGGAATTTGCTACCAAGGAGTGTGGTGGAGTCTCCTTCTTTGGAGGTCTTTAAGCAGAGGCTTGACAGCCATATGTCAAGAATGCTTTGATGGTGTTTCCTGCTTGGCAGGGGGTTGGACTGGATGGCCCTTGTGGTCTCCTCCAACTCTATGATTCTATGATTCTATGACAAAGCTGCTTCTGGCAAAACCAGAGCAGTGCACGGAAACGCCGTTTACCTTCCCGCTGTTTACCTTACCTATTTATCTACTTGCAGTCTGACGTGCTTTTGAACTGCTAGGTTGGCAAGAGCTGGGACCGAGCAACGGGAGCTTACTCTGTCGCGGGGATTCAAACCACCGACCTTCTGATCAGCAAGCCCTAGGCTCTGTGGTTTAGATTACAGCACCACCCGCATCCCCAAGATATATAAGCTAGGCGCTAATTAAGTTGGAGGTGTTAAAACACACTATAATTGGGGTCCTGGCCTGGGAGGCCTCAGGCTAAGGGCTGCAGCTTGGTGATAAGCGCTGTTGCGTTTCTGGCAGAAGGTGACAGCTATAATTCCTGATATCTCATGGCACTGCGTCTAGCCGCCGGCAATGCAGGACTCTTTCACCCAGTGTGAGGCTTGAACCCACGACCCTAAGAGTATCATGCTTTATCGGCTGACGTTTTAAAATCCAACCTCCATCAGCCCCCAACAGAACGGCCTATCATGAGGGATGATGGGAGTTGTCGTCCAACGTAAAAGGTAAAGGACCCCTGGACGGTTAAGTCCAGTCAAAGGCAACTATGGGGTTGCACGCTCAACTCGCTTTCAGGCCAAGGGAGCCGGCGTTTGTCCACAGACAGCTTTCTGGGTCATGTGGCCAGCATGGCTAAACCGTTACTGGCGAACGGAGCACCGTGACGAGTGCCACAGCACACAGAAATGCTGTTTAGTCCCGCTGCAGCGCTACCTATTTATCTACTTGCACTGGCGTGCTTTCGAACTGCAAGGTTGGCAGGAGCTGGGACAGAGCAACCGTCGCAGGGATTCGAACTGCCGACCTTCCGATCAGCAAGCCCAAGAGGCTCAGTGTTTTAGACCACAGCACCACCCACGTCCCTGCCGTCCAACATATCCTCGGTCCAGGCAAGCCGGAGGCATCATCACAGCTGAAGGACAAATTCCAGCCAGGCAGAAACACTCAAAGATGCAAAGCAGGGAGGATGAGGGTGTGTGGCCTGGGGAAAGGGGTGTGGCCAAGAAAAGGTGTGGCCTGGGAAGAGTGCTGTCAGCTCGACAGAGGGCCTTGGGGCAGGGCCTGAATTTGGTACATCACTGCCCTACTTGGGGGGGGGGAGCCATCCAACCCAGACCAATGTGCTTTAGACCTAAAAGTCTCTACAAGGAGATGTAGACCTTAGTGGAGCTAAGATGCTGCCCATTCATTTGCTAAGGTGCAGGTAGTTCCCGAGGGGCTTATCCTGACTCAACCGCAATATCGATGTCAGCTCACCACCCAGCCCCATTCCTGCTGGACTTTTAAAAATCGTTCCAAGATCTCGGGTTTGCTGTTTATAGCTATTCCAAGCAATTACCAGAGGATGCTCGAAACCTTGCCAGCATCCTCCACGCTCTCTGAGCATTGGGTGTCAAAACTGTGGAGTGCAGATGCTCAAGGCGGTCCTATGGCACCAGGGAGACCAGCAAGTTTCTAGAGGCATAAACCAAACTCCATGCATGCACTTGCTTGTGTCCGAAGTGCCCTGCCTCTCTTACAGCTGGGGTGGGGAACATCTTTTTCAGCCAGAGGGCCACATCCCATCTGGGCAGGCTCCCAAGGGCCACATACCAAGGTCTTATGAAAATTCACCTGCGTTTGAATGTGAATTTCTTATGTACACACTCCTGCATTTTATTTTCACTACCACATACATTTTTTTAGCAACATGTTACTGCAGTATATGCACTTTGCACATTACTTGGCTAGAGATAGGTAAAGGTAAAGGGACCCCTGACCATTAGGTCCAGTCATGACCGACTCAGGGGTTGCGCGCTCATCTTGCATTATTGGCCGAGGGAGCCAGCGTTTAGCTTCTAGGTCATGTGGCCAGCATGACAAAGCCACTTCTGGCGAACCAGAGCAGCGCACGGAAACGCCGTTTACCTTCCCGCTGTAGCAGTTCCTATTTATCTACTTGCATTTTGACGTGCTTTCGAACTGCTAGGTTGGCAGGAGCTGGGACCAAGCAACGGGAGCTCACCCCGTCGCAGGGATTCGAATCGCCGACCTTCTGATCAGCAAGCCCTAGACTCTGTGGTTTAACCCACAGCGCCACCTGGCATTGCAAAAGTCTGAGAAGCGCAAATCTGGAAGGATGGGGGGGGTGTTTTGGATTCCGTACCATTTCAGAAAATTCAAGTTATAAAATTAAGCGTGAAATTGAGAAAGCGAGTAAGAGGAAACTGGATGGATTCAGGACAGATGAAGTTAAGTTCTTGTTCGCACAGCACATAGTTAAAATATGCAATTCACTCCCACGGGGAAGGCCACCAACTTAAAATCATATAATTGTAGTGCTGGAAGGGGCCACAAGGCTCATCTAGTCCAAACCCCTGCAATATGTACTTTAAAATGACTTTAAAAGAGGATTGGAAAAAGTCATGGAGATCGTACGGGGGATGATATATAATGAATTGTAGAAAATGTTGAAAATAACATTTGTTAAACAACCAGAAGCTTTTTTGTTAGGCATTTTAGGCCAAGATATACTGAAAGAGAAGAGGACCCTATTCATGTATGCTACTACAGCGGCGAAAATGTTGATAGCAAAAATTGGAAGACTGGAGAATTACCAAATAAATAATAATAATAATTTATTATTTATACCCCGCCCATCTGGCCAGGTTCCCCCAGCCACTCTGGGCGGCTTCCAACAAAATATTAAAATACAGAAATCCATCAAACATTAAAAGCTTCCCTAAACAGGGCTGCCTTAAGATGCCTTCTAAAGGTCTGGTAATTGTTGTTCTCTTTGACCTCTGTGGGAGGGCGTTGCACAGGGCGGGCGCCACCACCGAGAAGGCCCTCTGCCTAGTTCCCTGCAACTTGGCTTCTCGCAACGAGGGAACCACCAGAAGACCCTCGGCGCTGGACCTCAGTGTCCGGGCAGAACGATGGGGGTGGAGATGCTCCTTCAGGTATACTGGACCGAGGCAGTTTAGGGCTTTAAAGGTAAACACCAACACTTTGAATTGTGTTCGGAACCGTACTGGGAGCCAATGTCGGTCTTTCAGGACCGGTGTTATGTGGCAAGAAAAACTGATGAGTTATGCAGAAATGGCAAAACTGACGGACAGACTACGGGAAAAAGACAACAGTGACTTTGAAAGAGAATGGGAACCATTTATTGTATACCTGCAGAAACAAAGAAAGACTATTGACTTGATGGCAGGATTTAAATAAACACTCACCCCCTTTAGTAATAGAAATATGTAGTAAACAAGGAAATATAATATACATTTTTAGAGATAAAGGTAAAGCACCGTGTGTAATACGGGGAAAAATAAATCAGAAGTGGAAATTGGGGGAAGCCCAGGAGGGGTGGGAAGAGGGAATGTAATATGAATGTTATGGATATGTGATGTTTGTAATTGAAAAAGAAAATGGAATAAAAAATTAATAATAATAAAAAAGGAAAAAGTCATGGAGAAAAGGCTGTAATCCATCTTGGCTTTGCTCCACAGGCAGCAATGCTTTTGAGTATCAGCTGGTCTCCCCACAGGCAAGCTGGACAGGATGTGGGTCACTGATCCAGCAAGTCTGTGACCTCATGAATTAGGGAGATGCACATTAAATGCAAACCGAGCCCAATTCCTCCCTCATCCTGACTCACAGGGTTCTCCTCCTCACACCACAGCCAGGGAGAAAGAGAGAGCAGTAGTTATCTTCCGCTTCAAATACTGTAACGCAAAACCCTCAAAGCTCGCACAACAGGTTCGGTGTCTCCACAAGCGCATGGCGGTGAGAAGGTACCGCTGGTTTGCAACATCCATGCCAACAAAGGGAAGGGAACCCTGGAAAGCATTGCCTGTTCTTGCCATACAAGGGGAGAGGGTAAAATAATAATAATAATAATAATAATAATAATAATAATAATTATTATTATTATTATTATTATTATTTATACCCCGCCCATCTGGCTGGGTTTCCCCAGCCACTCTGGGCGGCTTCCAACAGAAAAATGAAATAAAACAAACTATTAAACATTAAAAGCCTCCCTAAACAGGGCTGCCTTCAGATGTCTTCTATAAATCTGGTAGCTGTTTTTCTCTTTGACATCTGATGGGAGGGTGTTCCACAGGGAGGGCGCCACTACCAAGAAGGCCCTCTGCCTGGTTCCCTGCAACTTGGCTTCTCGCAACGAGGGAACCACCAGAAAGCCCTTGGTACTGGACCTCAGTGTCCGGGCAGAACGATGGGGGTGGAGATGCTCCTTCATGTATACTGGACCGAGGCCATTTAGGGCTTTAAAAGTCAGCACCAACACTTTGAACTGTGCTTGGAAACGTACTGGATGTAGATCTTTCAAGACCGATGGTGTTATGTGGTCTCGGCGGTCGCTCCCAGTCACCAGTCTAGCTGCCGCATTCTGGATTAGTTGTAGTTTCCGGGTCACATTCAAAGGTAGCCCCACGTAGAGCGCATTGCAGTGTTCTGGCCTGAAGGGTGCAATTGCCTGAGGGTGCAGAGGCTGCTGGATAGCGCCCAACGCGCCCAACTCCATAAAGGTCTTCTCACAGCAGCCAGCCAGATGCCCGCAGGAAGCCAGAAATCAGGACCGGCGGGCAACGGCGCTCTCCCCATTTACAATTCCCAGCCACCGCTATGCAGACACGTAACTTTAAAATGTGCTTCCAGTGTTTGCAGCTGTAATTCTGTCCTGAAAAGTATTTTAAGCCACAGACAGCTTTGCTTCAAGGAGCTTCTTATTTCAGCCTTTGTCAATCCGGTGCCCCTCGGCATTTTGCACCTGGCTATCGGCCACTTGCAACCAAGCGAAGATGCCTGGGTGCCAGGATGGTGCCCGACATCTCCACCAACTAGGGATCATTGGATCTGGACTGTTTTCACGCACTAATCCCCCAACCAGTAGAATTCTATCAGCTATCTTTTATCTAGGCCAGTGTTTCCCAACCTTGTGCCTCCAGCTGTTTTCGGACTACAATTCCCATCATTCCTGACCACTGGTCTTGCTAGCTAGGGATGATGGGAGTTGTAGTCCCAAAACATCTGGAGGCACAAGGTTGGGAAACACTGATCTAGGCAATCAGAATGAATTTCAGGAACCAAAATGCTTTTTTCCCCTGTGCAGCCTGAGCAGGAGCAGTGAATGGCGTTACACTTCCTTGCTGTCAGCGCTTGTCTTCATTTACCTGCCCTGCTCACAGCTGTGAAGAATATTCCTATGTTATGAATGGTCCTTGTCACCAAGGAATAGGCCAATATATACCGGTACGTGGACTGTCCCCGGATCAATGGACTTTTCTTCTTTTAAATTTTCAACGCTCTTAATCTAGCTCATGTCTGTCCTCTTGAACAAGCTAGATAATTAACCGAGAATCAATCACAGGCAGTCCATCATTTGAAAAATAAGACTTTAGAATCATAGAATCATAGAGTTGGAAGAGACCACAAGGGCCATCCAGTCCAACCCCCTGCCGAGCAGGAAACACCATCAAAGCATCCTTGACATATGCCTGTCAAGCCTCTGCTTAAAGACCTCCAAAGAAGGAGACTCCACCACACTCCTTGGCAGCAAATTCCACTGCCGAACAGCTCTTACTGTCAGGAAGTTCTTCCCAATGTTTAGGTGGAATCTTCTTTCTTGTAGTTTGAATCCATTGCTCCGTGTCCGCTTCTCTGGAGCAGCAGAAAACAACCTTTCTCCCTCCTCTATATGACATCCTTTTATATATTTGAACATGGCTATCATATCACCCCTTAACCTTCTCTTCTCCAGGCTAAACATACCCAGCTCCCTAAGCCGTTCCTCATAAGGCACCGTTTCCAGGCCTTTGACCATTTTGGTTGCCCTCCTCTGGACACGTTCCAGCTTGTCGGTATCCTTCTTGAACTGTGGTGCCCAGAACTGGACACAGTACTCCAGGTGAGGTCTGACCAGAGCAGAATCAATCACAGTCAGTCGATCATTTGAAAAATAAGACTTCTAAAACCTTGGTTTAAGGAGCTGTTTAGCCCTAGCTTATATATCTGAGTTTCCAACACTGCCTTTGGCCTGAGCCAGTTGGGCGCTTATCGTGTCCTTACTAGCTAAATAAGGTTGTTTAGATGGGAGTTCTCAGCTGCTTAGATGGAATAACAGATGGGACCGGGAGGGGGCGGGGCAGGCTTGGCACAAGATCCCAACAAATGCTGGAGGCAGGGCAGTAGTAGTTAACAGGTGGGTAGAGAAAGGATAGCAAACATTCTGGATTCACCATTCTGGGCTTCATTCCACAGCAGGGAGACCCAAGTTAGGAGAAATCTATGGCATGACCAGACTGAAGATGGCATTAATAGTAGCCCTATCTAAAAGGGGGGGGGGAGAGAATCTGGCAAGTCCCCTATGAGACTTACATTTGGGCTTTTTAATTTAGAAAAAAAATAAGGTGACTAAAGTTAGGGAAATGCCAGAGGTTTATACATTTTTAAGACCATTGTGGTTTTGACAGGCTTTTAATGTGGGATCCCTTAATCAGATCCGTCATTATCGATGCTAGCTGCTTGCCAGCTCTATTTTCCGGTGCTCCGTTTTAACGTTTCCAGAATGTTGCTCTTCATAGCCGCTGGGTACCGCCGGGGGGGGGGGGGGCTCTCTGACCCACACTGCAGTTTCTGAATGTAAGCACAGTTAAAAGGGGATGTCGTCGTCCTGTACAGGACTAGAACTCAGAGCCACCCAGGGAAACTGGGGTAGCCAAGTCAGGACAGAGAAAAGAGCCCTTTGCACAGCAGTATTAGAAACTCAAGATATATAAGCCAGGTGCCAAATGACCTTATATCTAGGCTATGGTCACCATAACGGAATGTTTGTTCGCCAGGGGGTTGGACTAAATTCTACAGTTCTATGATCTCAGCTACACTGCTTGACTGTAGATTGCTCTTAAAACAATTCGCTTGTCCCAGTTTGCAAAGGAGGAGAAACAGACACCGTGGAAATGGAATTAACTATGGACTAAGGCAGAGTTTTTTAAACTGTGGCCGCCAACCTGGTGCCCAGAAATCTCCACTAGCAAAAAGCCACATGGCGAAATTCAAACAGTGTGCAGCACATAATTGGTGGGGTTCACCAACAGAAGATGGTGGTCTATCAACAGCCCTGTGAGGGAGGTTAAGAGGCTGTGACTGGCCCACAGTCACTCAGTGAACTTCAGGCCCAAGTGGGGACGTGAACCCTGATCTCCCAGGTCCTAGTCTGGCACTCTAACCACTGTACCACACTGGCTCCCTAGAGACCTTCTGCTATGGGGCAGCTCTATAAATTAAGTAGGCAAATAAATACAGTGGTACCTCGACTTACGAGTAACTCGACTTCCGAAAGTTTCGACTTCCGAAGTCGGGTTACGCGGAAGTCTTTCCCCTGGTTTTCGCTGTGTGCGCACAGTCTGCGCGTGCGCAAAGATCGCGCTTTGCGCATGCGCAGAACGGGCGCTTCGAGAACCGAAGAATTCGACTTCTGAAGAGCGCCGCGGAACGGATCACCTTTGGAAGTCAAGGTATCACTGTATGGGGAAAACAAAATGTCACTTAGAGAAGGAAGTATTTTCCTGGAAGCTAGAATTTGTTTTATTCCCGATCGTTTCCTTTGATGTTTTAACGTGCTGTAAACCGCTTTGGGATTTTTTCCCTTTAAAATATAAAACGGTATAGAAATTAAATTAATAGCAGCAGCAATAAAGTTCGTAAAGGTGCCCAGACATTCTGTTGTGGTGACCGTAACCTACCGTGTTCCTCATATTATAAGACATGTCTTATATTTATTTTTTCCTCAAAAAAACACACTATGGCTTATTTTCAAGGGATGTCTTATTTTTTTCTTCATCCTCCTGCCACGGCCAGCATTGCTGCTGTGCCTATCACTATGTCTTATTTTCGGGGTATGGCTTATATTTCTTGAATGCTTAAAAATCCTGCTATGGCTTATTTTATGGGTATGTCTTAAAATATGAGAAACAGGGTAGGTTTATGGTGACATTTGGTGATTAGCTTATAAATCTGAGTTTCTAACACTGCAGCCAGGTGGGAGGGTTTCAGAAGCTCACCAGCAGGGCTTGAGTGCAAGAGAACATCTCTCCTGCTGTTGTTCCCCAGAGACTAAGAACCACGACACAATGGTGGCTGGACTCACACAACCATTAACTCAATTTTCCTGATGTTTCCCTACCTGCTAATTGTGGCATTGTATCTGAGCTTGGGCAACACAGACCAATAAAAAAAACCACTTCCAGAAATACAGTGAAATATACCACGGAGCTCATTTCCATGTTACTTGCTTCCAGGAAAAAAAATAAGCAAACAACATGGAAATGAGTGCCATATTCCGCTATATGTATTTCCATAGTCGTGTGAAGGCAGCTCAGATATAACGAGGAAAAAAACAGTTGGGGAAACGAAACGCCATGTGAATGCAGCTAGTATCAAAGTCATCCTTCCTTCCCGCTCTGCAATGTCGATTTTGCAATGTCCTTCTGAAGAAATCACTGCAAAAAAGAGGGAAAGAACCCCGTATCGGGTCTAGACAAAGCGTCTTTTATCCCAAGCATGTTTTGAACACCAGCCTGTCTCAGGGGAACAGTGGTTCCCCCCCCCCAAAAAAAAGCCAGGTAGCTGGATCTTCTCAGTCTCTCCTGACACTGCGCATAAATCTCAGAACCTCACCAGGTCAAGGCAGGAGAACGACTCACACAAATTACAGAGCTAGTCATCAACCCAGCCAGCGGTGGCACAAAGTCACAAGGCTTCTGCAAGCATTTTTTTTAAAAAAAGAGATGGAAAAGAAGATAAGAGGCCACAGGCCGCTTGGCCAGTTCATTAGGTCCACAGTGAGAGGGGTGGAAGTGGGGGGTTATCCCAACAAAGCCTTCAATCAGGTGGAGGGACAACCACAGTTTAAATCACTGCGCAAATTTCCTCTCTGGATTAAGAACATAGGGATGCCACAACTCTCTCTCAGACAACTGGTATTTGGAGACACACTGTCCCTAAACAATCGTAGTAAAAAAAGCCAGCAATAGGGGATGGGGGACTTGGCATCTTGAAGAACTTCCCGATGATAAAGAGTCATAGTATTGTAGAGTTGAAAGGGACCCCCAAGGTTCATCAAGTCCAACTTCCTGCAATGCCCGAGAGCGGAACAGGCTGCCTTGGAAAGCGGCAGTCTCTTGTTCATGCAGATGCCAACCCATCAGGGATGTTGTAGCAGTGGGAATCTTCAGCATCACAAATGGGTTGGACTACAGGACATTTGAGGTTGCTTTATCACTTATGAGCGGATCTGGTCCCACAATAATTCTCTGGCTCGGAAGAGAGGGCTGGGCCGCTACTCCGGGCAGAAAGAACCACACTCACTTAAAAAGGCCCGTTTTTACATCACAGAATTTCGCTGAGGCACTGCTCTGGAAGTCTCCTGGTCTACAGCTCTAGGAAGCTGCTCTATGCATTGGCTCAGCTTTCCCAGCTGTGCCTGGAGATGCCTGGGACTCAAGGTGGGACCTTCTACATGCAGAACAGTTGCCCCACCGCTCAGCCACACACAACTCTTCCCAGAAGGGTCCCAGCTGCGTTTATAATCCAGTGTCCATTCCAGTCTCTGGGCAAAGAGGGTTACATAATCCTATTTGCGCCAAAAGCCCTCGATGGTGGAGGAGAAACCGGGCTCTCTCGCACCGCTCTGCAGCAAAGCAGTCCCCACGCAAACCCCCATAGGCCAGAATGAAATCAAGAGGGCAGGTCATTTGGACATCAACGCCAAGGGGAGTGTCGGACACAAAAACAGCGAGGAGTAGCACCAAGCAACACACAGACCGCCCCTGCTGCCAGGGCAAGTGCTCAATGGCTCATTATGCTCGCCAACCGACAGTTAACCAAGGCTGCAAAAAATGAGCATTTCCCCCCAGCCAATGATGTTCTGCTGGCTGGAGGCATCAAAAGCTCTCTCTCCTCCCTCTGGGAAGCCCCTTTCCCCTCGCAAACAAACCCTGGGGTATTCAATTCAGTTTCCCCACTGCTTCTTTCAGATTCTGCAAATTCTCTAGACCCCCAAGGAAATGCAACACAGCCCCCTTGGCCAGAAATAAACACAGCCAGCTGCCCCCAACTCCCAGCGGCTGCCGGAGCAGTTGTTGTCTGCTGAAGGCATCCTGCCCCCCCCCACTTTCCTGTCCACTCCACACCCTGCACAAATGCAACCACAGCTGTGGGGCAATGTGAACCTTCAGTGCATGACGCCACATTGGGGGGGGGGGCAAAATGCACAGGCAGCGAGCCGGACAGAGCAGTCTGCCCTTTGACAGGCTCCTCATCTCTGCACAAACAAGAGGGTCTGTTTGGTTTGGGGTGATGGCAGCAGGGCTATTGGAGGAGGAGGAAAAGGAAATATTCTGGGAGCAATTATGTATTTTTCCCGGGGGAGCTGGACGCAACTGAGTAAGAGGCGCAAGGAGAGTGTCCTAGCCCTGCATGTCTTTGCATGCGCTGGGATGGCGACGTGAGCAGGGGGGTGGGCTCTGCGTTCGGAGGCACATGGCGCAGGATGTGGTGGGGTGTGTGCGTGCGTGCGTGCATGCATGCACTGCCATGGGGAGGGACCCCCCCCACCCCCCCAAAAAAAAATCGGCTAAAAGACACATTTTACGAGGAGGAGGAAGAGAGAAGGATGCCTGAAACACGCAAGTCTTGGGGGGGCTGGGATCGAGGGTGGGGGCTTGCAATTCAACCTCAGCAAACTATACCAGGCCTCTCAATTGGGGGGGAGGACACAGAAGACGAAGACCCTTCCCCCTCCACTCGAGGCTGCCCGAACCGCGCCCCATGCACTGGAGTTCTGCGTGCATATTTTTTATGGGGGGGGGTCCGGGTTTGCTACGCATGCATGCAACGCAGCCGAGGCTTTTGCAACCTCAGCAGCCCCTCTTTTCTCCCCCCCACCAACCAGGCTGCAGCCGCAGCAGCTCGGCTGTGCGCAGAGCTGGCCTCTTCCTTTGTTCGCGGTGGCGGAGGAGGGGCGCGGGTAGGGGGGAGGGAAGGGGAAAGAAGAAAACGGGCAACCGCCCCCGTCGGATCGAGGGGTGGGGAGCATCTCGGCGCCGCACTTTCCCCCCTCTGCGCCCTACGCAACTTTTCTGCAACCACCAAGGCTCCTCTAGAGAGCGGGTTTGTTGGTGAGGCAGGAGAGCCAGACAGCCACCCGAGGCAGGGGGCTGGAGACGGGGCTTCCCACGTGCGCCCCCCTCCTTTGAACTGCGCCTCTCTTTTTTTGCAAAAGGATCTGGGGTGCGGGCCTATCACCCACCCCCCGTATGCAAACATGCAAGCAAGCACGCACCCATGCATTGCTTCCCCCCCTCCCGCGGATTTTCAGCAAGCGCCCGCCCGCCTTCCCCCGCGGAGCTCACCGGGAAGGCGCCCCGCCGCGACGCCCGCCTGCCGCTGCCCCTCGCTTGCTGGCGATGTTGCTGCTGCAGCCCACCCGCCAGCGCAGCCACCATCCCGGAGCCGCCGAGCGCCCCGAACTGCTGCCGCCCGCGCCGGCGCCCGCTTTATATACCGCGGCTCAGCGGCCAATCCGCGGGCAGAGCTCCGGCCCGCTTAGCAACAGCTGACGGCCGGGGGGGCGGGGGCGGGGGCGGAGCAGGCCGCACCCACTTACAGCCCCCACCTGTCTGCCACGCCCCCAGCACCTCCCCAGCCAGGAGGGGTTGGGAGGTCTTTGGCGTTAAGGATGCAGAAATGCTACTCTTTGGGTTCCTCCTTCCCACCCCCAGTTCTCCACATTTCCAAATGGGCTTGCCGGTTATCACTCTTTTTAAAGCCCCCCCCCCGGAAAAATAAACAAATCAGCGTCTCAGTGGGAATTTCACTTAATACAACGCATTTTGTTTCTATTCTTTTGGCAGGCAGTATTGCTAGCCACGTAAAGCGATTTCCCCTGATATTATTAGTTGTCATTATTTATATCCCGGCTTTTCTCGTGCAAATTAAAGCAATCGAGACACAGGAAGCTAAAAAAAACCCATATAAACAATAATAGTTAAAAAGCAATTAATCCTTAATAGTATTAAAAATATACAGTGGTATCAAACTTAAACTTCTCAAACTTAATCCGTTCCGGAAGTCCGTTCCAAAACCAAAGCGTTCCAAAACCAAGGCGTGCTTTCCCATAGAAAGTAATGCAAAACGGATTAATCTGTTCCAGACTTATAAAAACAACCCCTAAAACAGCAATTTAACATGGATTTTACTGTCTAACGAGACCATTGATCCATAAAATGAAAGCAATAAACAATGTAAAGCTAAAGGGACCCCTGGCCATTAGGTCCAGTCGTGACCGACTCTGGGGTTGCGCGCTCATCTTGCATTGTTGGCCGAGGGAGCCGGCGTATAACTTCCAGGTCATGTGGCCAGCATGACAAAGCCGCTTCTGGCAAACCAGAGCAGCACATGGAAACGCCGTTTACCTTCCCGCTGGAGCGGTACCTATTTATCTACTTGCATTTTGACGTGCTTTCGAACTGCTAGGTTGGCAGGAGCTCCACCTGGGTCCCCTAATAAACAATGTACTGTAGTATAAAATAAAAAAGCCAGTATTGTAGATAATTTTTTTAAAAAAAATAACCTTACCTGCACTGATGATAGTCATTGTTTGGATGGGGGGCTTTTATCCATTTCTGCAGTCACACAATCAATCATTCAGAAGCTGAACTGGGTTCCACACAGTCACAAAAAGAAATTGACCAAAAATGCCTCAAAAACTCAAAATAAATAGCAAAAACAAAAGAGCCAAACTTAATTTGTTCTGGAAGTCCATTTTGACTTCTGAAACGTTCAAAAAACAAGATGCGGCTTCTGATTGGTGCAGGGCCCCCGGAAACAATTGCCAACAGCTGCATCGGATGTTCGGCTTCCGAAAAACATCCAAAAACCAGAACACTTACTTCTGGGTTTTTGGCATTTGGGAACCAAGGTACCACTGTATTTTGTTAAGGATGCTGATCTCACATAGCTACAGTTCCTGGCACTCTTAACAAACCAAAGTTCCCAGGATTCTCCAGGACTGTTACAATTGTATAATTGTGTGCTGTGTTTGTGATCTGCCACCGGGTATCTGAGGGTGTTGCTCAAGCCCTATCCTGACCAGAACCTCTCAATAGATTGATTCGAACTAGTGGAATAACCATCCCAGCTCACAGTTTAAAAGGGCATTCAAATTTTGTCCTCTTTTGCAGATCTGCCACACTATTACGGGATGCCCAGCACTCTGGCAGGGCCATATCCCCGGATCTTATGCAGCTGGTGGGTGTCCCCACCCTGCTATAAGGCTTTGAGACATGTGCCCTTTAATTAAAGCAGCTCGCCTGACAAATTGCTGCTGGTGGATGAGATTTTACAGCTTTTCATTCCCCATTCTGGTGGGCTTCGTTGCTGTGCAGCAACGCAGCTCGCTCTTTCAATTAAGTGATAATTTGGTAAGCGCTCTTTAGGATTTCCAGGCCTTTTAACCTTCTCTGCAACAGAAGAAAGAGTTGTTGTGTTGCATTTTTAAGAAGAAACACAAAACTCAGCTGAGCACGCCTCCTTTGGGTCGGCCCGCAAGTTCTCTCCCTTTCCCAACGGCTGAACAAGTTTAACATCACCGCCGTCGTCATACTGCTAGTCTCCATTTAGCCTTCTGCAAACAGGCTCCGCTGACTAAGTAGATCAACATGGTTCACTGCCCAAGGAGCCAGGAGCCAGAGTGGCAGAGGCCTTGAACAAGCTTCAGGCGTGTGTCATTCTTGCTCAGCCAGCTTCTGTGTTGCAGACCACCCTCCTCCATATCTCTGTTGTAGCTCCATGAAAGGAGAGAGAAAGAGGAATCATAGAATTTTAGAACTGTAGAGGTGGAAGGGACTCCAAGGTTCCTCTAGTCCACCCCCCCTTACAAGGCTGGAATCTCAGCTAAAGCATCCATGACAGATGGCTATCCAACCTCTGCTTAAAAACCTCCGAGGAACAACAGGAATGTATTTCTTTATGCAACCGCGGCAGCCAGAATTGTACTGGCGGAAAACTGGAAATCTGACAAAATACCAGAATTAGTAGAATGGAGAATAAAGATGTTTGAATTTGCGGAGATGGCACAATTAACAGCATCAATCAGATGATGTTCTAATCAAGTAATTAAGAATGAATGGAATTGTGTTAAGGAATACATGGCGAAAGTGGGTGCTAGAGTCTGAAAATTAATATGGTATAACTTAATAGCCGCAAGGTAACACAAAATTTAGTAGGAATGATAGGATAAATAAAAAGATATAGTGAACAAGGCAACAATAATAAACAGTACAGTAGGTAAAAGAAGATCGGACACATATAGAGGGAAGCTTGAGGGATCGGAGGGAGGAAAGGTCTTTTTCTTTTTTCTTTAAGTTTGAATATATTATATACTGTTTGTTTTGAACTGTTGGGTTTTTTCCTCTTGTTTTGTTTTGTAATACTTAAATGTTTAAATAAAGCTTTTTAAAAAAACACCTCCGAGGAAGGAGAGCCAGGGGAGGCTGTTCCCCTGTCAAACAGCTCTTACTGCCAGAAAGTTCTTCCTGCTGTTTAGTCGGAATCTTCTTTCTTGAAACTGGAAGCCATGGGTTCGAGTCCTACCCTCCAGGGCAGGAGGAAACAAGCTTGCTCCATCTTCCATGTGACAGCCCTTCAGATATCTGAATATGTCTCTCATATCTCCTCTCAGTATCTTGCTTTCCAAGCTACCCAACTCCTTCAACCTTTCCTCATAAGGCTTGGTTTCCAGATCAAGGATAGCCAAGGAGATGCCTCACTCTGCGTCACATCATCCTGCTTGAGATGGTTCTCCCGCAGCTGGTTATGCATGAAGCTTATCTGACAAGACAGGTGGAGCTGGTTTCTAAAGAACACCAAGTACAGTTGACAGTCCCTGTGTCCCTATGTATTCCCACATTGTTTCAACTGCATTGCACCACACCATCTCTGCAACGGTGGCAATATGTGGACTCTTTGGCAGCAGCGAAGCAACCCTGTCTAGAAGACTACAAAGCCCATGGTGCAGTGCAGCCACATGTGAACTTCACCCAAAAGAATTGTTGGAACTGCAGTTTGTTGCAGGTGCTAAGATTTGTTAGGGAACCCCTGTTCCTCTCACAGGGCTGCAGTTTCCAGAGTGGTTTGAGAATCAATCTGCCTTCTCAGGGAACTCTGGGAGTTGTAGTTCCGGGGGGGGGGGAGATATTGGGGTCTCAGCATCCTCAACAAGCTACATTTCCCAATATTATTTGGCGGGAAACCAAGACTGTTTAAAGTGGCTTGTCGCTGCTTTAAAAGGACAGTGCTAATGGGGCTGTGCTCTCTTTTTCAAAATTGAAAACTGGGGACCTGGAGATTTTGGTTCATTCAGGGGAGGGAAATTGCATTGTGTCATTCAGATTAACAGGTAGATAGCAACAATGACAGGCAAGCCCACATGGCCCTCCCAACCAGCAAGTTCACCAAGCTATCTTGAATTTTTTAAAAAAGTCAAATTCACTTTTTCACTTACCAAATGTGACTCAGTTTTAACTACATTGTCTATTTCTACTTTTTCATTCCTTATTTCAGGAGAGCCTCAGGGCGTATCCCAAACGCTGCCTGTAGCTTTGAATAAATTCCACAAGTGGATTCCACTTGTTGGTTATCTTTCCTTAAATGCTATGGGTATTTAAAATGCCTTCAGATGCCTTCTAAAGGTTATATAGTGGGTTTTTAATAATAATAATAATAATAATAATAATAATAATAATAATAATAATAATAATTTTCATTAATTTCCAAATTTTACATTTTCAAAATAAATATCTTCCATTATACCCTTCCAATGCGTTCCCTCCCCATCCAAGGTTTTTTTTTTAATCTACCCATCATTCCTGCATATTTTTGTATCTCCATCTAATTCAGTTCTCCCATCTTATATCCCTTTTAAATATGTTATACTGTGGAATTCACCTTAATACTGTCAGCGTATAAGTTACTCATCTCCTTGACATCTCATGGGAGGGCTTTCCACAGGGTGGGTGCTGCCACTACCAAGAAGGCCCGCTGCCTGGTTTTTCTTTTATTTATTTGTTTACTGAATTTTAGTCACAGAATTAAAAACAGAATATAAAACTGTAATTTCACTAATCACGGTGAGGGAACCGCCAGAAGGCCCTTGGAGCTGGACCTCACTGTCTGGGCTGAACGACGGGCGTGGAGACGCTCCTTCAGGTATACAGGACAGAGGCCATTTAGGACTTTAGATATTATGTACGGTCTGGGAATCAGCGTGTTTTTACATGAATAGAATGTGTCCTTATATTTAAAATGCATCTCTGGGTTATTTGTGGGGCATAGGAATTCGTTCAACCCCCCCCCCATATAGTCTGGCCCCCCACAAGGTCTGAGGGATAGTGGACCAGCCACTATATATATGCTTGTAATGCAATGCAATGTAATGTTTAATATAATATAATATAATATAATATAATATAATATAATATAATGAACATACTATAATGGCTGTCTAAATACTGCTTTAAATATAAAGTGCCTTAAAGAGAGGAAAATAAATAAGCCCCCCCCCCCAACGTCTCCTTTCACATCAAAAGGCAACAAGTTAATATATTTTCAGGAAACCAATTATGGGAGAAATAGCTCCATATCATCATCACGCAGATCCTTGATTGCTTCTGCATAAAGGAGAGGCCAGCACAATAACAAATCAGGAACAAAATTGTACTTAACAAGGGTAATTAGCCGGCTGGTGCTTGCATTGCCCCCAGGAACAGATGCCGGGGGGGGGGGAATGGAGAGGCGTCTGTCCCCACAATCCATAAGCAAAGAAAAGCAGATTTATTCGCTCTCCCCCAAAACAGCCCTTGACCAATAACCACACAGCTGAGTGTTTATAAGGAGGGTTTGTTTGTTTCTAGGCAAATTTGCATTTGCCTTTTTTAAAAACAACAACCTACTCAGGTGGTTAGGGGACGCTGGTAGTGCTGTGGTCTAAACCACTAAGCCTCTTGGGCTTGCCGATCAGAAGGTTGGCGGTTCGAATTCCCTGCGACTGTGTGAGCTCCCGTTGCTCAGTCCCAGCTCCTGCCAACCTAGCAGCTCGAAAGCACCCCAAAAAGTGCAAGTAGGTAAATAGGTACTGCTCCGGCAAGAAGGTAAACAGCGTTTCCGTGTGCTGCTCTGGTTTCGGTGTTCCGTTGCGCCAGAAGCGGCTTAGTCATGCTGGCCACATGACCCGGAAAAACTGTCTGCGGAGCGGACAAACGCCAGCTCCCTTGGCCTGTAAAGTGAGATGAGCGCTGTAACCCCAGAGTCATTTATGACTGGACTTAACTGTCAGGGGTCCTTTACCTTTACCTTACTCAGGTGGTTAACAAGAGACCCCGATGCAACAGGCAATGCAAAAAGAGCTTAATCATAACAGATGTTGACCACCCACTTCCAACTGGCCTCCTTTTAAGGTATGAAAACCAGGTCCAAATTAAAAAGGGTTGCAATGCATTTTGAAAGAGTGGGGCTGGATTTGAAAGGTGGTCAATAGGAGAAGGGCAGGTGTGGCTGGTCCCGGTAGGGCAGAAGCCAGGGAGCCTGACAGTAGGTGGCGCCAGAGCCCATGGCAGGCAGAGTGAATTGATTCTGGCTTTCTTTGTCTCCCTTTTCTTCCACCCTGCTGAGTTCTACAAGGGCAACACTGAGATTGAGGAGGAAGCTGGCAGGCATGTTAAGTACAATTGTTTAATTCACACTGAAATAGAGAATGCCTGTGTGTATTGCGGAAAGCGTTTAACAGGAGGATTCCACTGAAGCTAAAAAGAGAAGCAATAAGAGCTCTCTGAGCTCCTTGATGAGTGGAACCATCAATAATTAGCTGTTATTGTCTGGCAGCTCTGGTGTGGTGCTTTAACCTTAGATCACATGAAAGGTATTGAATTGCAAATGCGCCATCTTGGAAGGGTGGTGGCTGCAGTCTTTGTTCCTGGGCACTGGGGAAGTACGGATGTGAAATGAGTCTCTTGAAGAGAGAGAAAACAGTTTCAGGGAAGAAAAAGGATGCTGTAAGGAGAGGGGCCCTTTGCTTATACAGTGGTACCTCGGTTTATGAACACAATTGGTTCCGGAAGTCTGTTCATAAACTGAAGCGTTCATAAACTGAAGCGAACTTTCCCATTGAAAGTAATGGAAAGTGGATTAATCCGTTCCAGACGGGTCCACGGAGTACTTAAACTGAAGCGTTCATAAACTGAAGCGAACTTTCCCATTGAAAGTAATGGAAAGTGGATTAATCTGTTCCAGACGGTCCGTGGAGTACTTAAACTGAAGCGTTCATAAACTGAAGCGAACTTTCCCATTGAAAGTAATGGAAAGTGGATTAATCCGTTCCAGACGGGTCCACGGAGTACTCAACCTGAAGCGTACTTAACCCGAAGCATGTGTGTAATTGGTTCCGGAAGTCTGTTCATAAACTGAAGCGTTCATAAACTGAAGCGAACTTTCCCATTGAAAGTAATGGAAAGTGAATTAATCCGTTCCAGATGGGTCTGCGGCGTTCATAAACCGAAAATTCGTAAACCGAGGTGTTCATAAACCAAGGTTCCACTGTAGGTGTGTTTGGAATTATCTTTTATTTCAAATAAGATGAAACTGTGCTGGACTTGCACGATATATTATATGGAATTATTTGGATGTATTTTTTATGTTTTTTGTTCTGTTTTGAGGAAAGCTCTGCAAGTAAAGTTTTGAATGATATCCAATGGGTTTGGACAATGTTTCATTCCCAAAGGAGTCAGTTTTTCAGCATCCAATCACTTCAAGCTGGGAAATATTAACACAGTGGTACCTCGACTTACAAATGCCTCGACTTCCGAAGGTGGCAAACCCAGAAGTATTTTCGCCGCGCGCGCGTTCTGCGCCTTACATGCGCAAAATGGACGCTTCGACTTACGAAGGATTCGACTTCCGAAGAGCGCCACGGAACGGATCGTCTTCGTAAGTTGAGGTACCACTGTATATTCAATAAGGCATGGCAACCCCCTCAACTGGTTGGAAGTAAGGCTGCAGGAAGGTGAGGGCTGACTGAGGTTGGTGGGGCAGTGTCTCATTTGGCCTGATTGACCGGCCTCCACTGGGGAGGGGCCTCTTTATTGCAGCTAATGGAGAGAGGGAAGAAGCTCAACAGGTGCAGACATGCCAGGAAATCCCAAAGAGAGTGATACCATTACTTCCTTTGATTGGGACACTATGGTGGGATAAAAAAAAAACATTGTGAAAATGCTTTCTTGGGGGGGGGGAGTTTTGAAAAATATATTGAATTTGCCATAGCTCACTATCGCCATCTAGTGTCACATTTGTATAATGCACTTTACAGCACACTTAAAACGTTTTATTTGCAGCTGAGTCCTAATTTCTGTTGATGCAACCTAGTGCAGCGTTCTTTTGTTGCCGCTGTGTCACGTTGATGACTCGTTTTAAGCTTTTGGTCCACTTAGAACCCCTAGATCCTGCTGAGACCCTTAGAGTCTCCTGTTCAGATTATGTAGGAGATAATTCAAGGCAGAGGCCGCTGCAAAATTTGTCCAGGTTTTTTTTTTAAAATGTTGTTGAGGGCGATTCCTAGATTCAAAGCAGCCCCCCACCGCCGGCAATAATGCAGGTGCTCTCCCCTATCACTCCAGAGAGCTGTGGAGTAGCGAGAGATCTTCTCCCCTTGAGCCTCCGGCCGATAAGCAGGCAAGGGGACTTTGTGTCACAAAGCAGCATCTCCCCGGTAACACACTGTGACAGGTTCATAAAGACCTTTTAATATCTCCGGCTCGGTGGGAGAAGCGCGCTTGCTTTTCCTGCAATGACAGCAGGGAAGGCAAATAAGCCTCTTTCCACTGCTGACAGAGGCTCTGTCTCTAAAAATCCAGCTTTTGCTGCGTCTCATGTCCTCTCTGTGCTAGAAAAAGTGATGTCACTCACAGGGTATCTGAAGAAGTGTGCATGCACACGAAAGCTCATACCAAAATATAAACTTAGTTGGTCTTTAAGGTGCTACTGAAGGAATTTTTTTATTAGGGTTCTTTCAAATTGCCAAGCCTCTCAGGTTTCCCCCGCTCCTACGACACACCTTACCTTGTGAGATCAGCTAGGCAAAGAGAGAGGGATTGGCCGAGAACGAGGCTGCTGAACTGCAACTCCCATCATCGCCCCAGGCCATTGGCCAAGCTGGCTGGGACAGACGAGAGTTGGAGCCAATCGGCAATCTCCGTATGCCCACCACATCCCTCCCTCCCATAGGAGCCAACTCCTAGGGACCATGGGGTGCTTCGGCCTCCACCATAACATATTTGAGGGGGCCGGGCTCCCACAAAGTTGATGGGCATTGCCATTCAAATGATGTGCATCATGTGGCCGATTATGTGGGGCGCGGCTTACATGGGCCTCCACAATACCATATTTTCCCATCTATAAGATGCCCCCATGTATAAGCACCCCCCCTATTTTTGGGGACTCAATTTTAAGAAAATGAGGGGAGATGGCCCAAAGGTGTTGAGCTTCTCCCCCCCCCCAAGCAGCTGCGGGCAAAAAACACTCCCTAGATCAGTGGTGTCCAAACTTTTTTCAAAAAGGGGCAGATTTGATGAAGTGAAGGGCCGTGAGGGCCAACCAAAGGGCCAACATTTGTTGAGCTTTTTTTGTTGAGCTTTTTTTTGGGATTGAAGTTGTTGAGGTTTTTTTAGGATTTTACCCCAGGAAATAAACTACCACAGGAGCCGGATTAAACCGACCGGTGGGCTGGATTAGGCCCCCAAAACAGACGTTGGACATGCCTACCCTAGATCGTTTCCCGCTCGCTACGGCACCACGGGAAATTGTGCTCCCACCAACCAGCTCTCTCCCCCCCCCCCCGCATGGCACTATCCGTGTATTGGACAACCCCAGTTTTTTTTTTACACTATTTTTGAGTCCAAAAACCTCGTCTAATAAATGGAAAAATAAGGTGTTTTATTCAAGTTGGGACCCCTGCTCCCTCCGCTCAATTCTCATTAAAACACCTCAGTGTCGAGAGTTACCTCCCAGTTAGGTTGGTTTCTGTTGGGGGAATGAGGAAGCAGGTGGGCGCCATTTTGTTCTTTACCTCGGGCGGCAACATGTCACGGGACCAGCCTCCCATCCAGCCCTCAACCTGATGCCTTCCTGATGAGGTTGGATTCTCATCATCTCTGACCTTTGACCATGCTGGCTGGGACTCACGGGAGTTGGGGTCCAACACCAGGAGCAGATTGGGTGATCTACTCTGGCCTCCTATCACACCGTGGGCCTGCCAGATGCCTCCAGGAAGACCACAGGCAGAGTCTGAAGGAAACAGGCCTCCCTTCCTCTTAGTCCAGGCATCCCCAAGCTTCAGCCCTCCAGATATTTTGGACTACAATTCCCCTCTTCCCCGACCACTGGTCCTCTTAGCGAGGGATCATGGGAGTTCTAGGCCAAAACATCTGGAGGGCCACAGTTTGGGATGCCTGTCTTAGTCAGTGTGGTGTAGTGGTTAAGAGCGGTGGAGTCATAATCTGGGGAACCGGGTTTACGTCTCCGCTCCTCCACATGCAGCTGCTGGGTGACCTTGGGCTAGTCACACTTCTTTGAAGTTTCTCAGCCCCACTCACCCCACAGAGTGTTTGTTGTGGGGGAGGAAGGGAAAGGAGAATGTTAGCTGCTTTGAGACTCCTTCAGGTAGTGATAAAGCGGGATATCAAATCCAAATTCTTCTTCTTCTTCTTCTTCTTCTTCTTCTTCTTCTTCTTCTTCTTCTTCTTCTTCTTCTTCTTCTTCTTCTTCCCTTGTTGTTGTTGTTTAGTCGTTTAGTCGTGTCCGACTCTTCGTGACCCCATGGACCATAGCACGCCAGGCACTCCTGTCTTGCACTGCCTCCCGCAGTTTGGTCTTCTTCCCTTAGCAACATGTATTTGGAGAGAGGCTCCCTTTGAACCTGGAGTTTCACGTCTGTTGCTCATCCATGGAGTTTTCTAATAATTTTCCTCCCTTCTGAATTGCCATGAGTCATCCTGGGGATTAGTTAACTGAATAGTTGCATATACACATTTTTTTTTTTTTTAAAGGCAGCCTCCAGGCACCTCCAGCCTGTCAGCATTTTGCAGACGGTTTCAAGCCCATCCTTGGAAATTTAGGTTTCCGCAAACTTTATTCAAAATACATTTTAATTCTGAGCGTTGGCTTAGGCTTTGGTTAATCCATCTGTCCACTCTAAGGGACAGGTCCATTTCCATCTGACCCCCATTGGGTCAGGACCATACCATCTGCCCTGTTGGGCAGGACCAATTCCATCTGACCATTTGGGTCAGGACCAGCTCCGACTTACCTAGTGGTTGGTAAGTCAAGTAAACACCCCAAGGGATTGGAGGTACGGTTCACAAGCACTCTCCTTCCCCCAAGGAGTGTTCCCCAAGGCTCGGCTCTGTAATGGCTGCACCATCCTTGCCTATGGCAGGATGAATGGACTAGAGTCCCTGAGCCCCAGGATTCCTTTAACAGAATACTTCTATAAGGAGCAAGTAGGGGGGGGGGAGGCATTTTATACCATGCACCTCCTATACCATTTTAACTAAAGCCTAACGGCCAACCTAACAAGTTGTGACAAATTACTTGACAGTAGGCAAAAACCAAATGGCAACAGCCAATCAGCCAAGTGGGAAAATTCCTACTGGGCCCCTGAATACAGGCGACCCCCGCGAACGGGCAAGCAGTGTCGACTAAGCCTAAAGGCAGCAGAGGGCGGGCGGGAGATTCGCAAGCTTTTTCCAGAGTGGGGAAAAGCGAAACTAACGTGGTCAGTAAGTAAGAAGTGGCTGTCAATCAAATTCAAGGCATGCCCCATGACTCAGCCTAACTAACAGCCCACCCACCCACCCGGATTTCTTTTGGTCTCGTCCGCAAATGCCACTACACTCTATGAGTGTAATGGTCTTTACTGCAGTGCAGCGAATTCACTTCAAACCAAATCTCTCTTGTTATGGTCCATGATACAATAGGAAGCTCATAAAACACATTATAATAGAACAAAAGAGAACAAAATAAGTTAGATACAATGCAGCGTGGAGTAAAATAAGGGAGGCACCAGCAAGACAAAGGATGCGATCCTGCCACAAACTCTGGAGAGGGAAACAGGACTGAGTGTCTGGGATCAGGGCCTGGTGGGTTTTGCTCGCTGCAGGACAGCATTTGGCCACATTGAGCAGACATTTTGCAATTAGGAATGTAATAGAAAAATGCACTGCAGTTTGGAATTCACAAACAATTAATGTGTGTGCGCCCTTCAAGCGAGTCAGGATGACTGCTCCTTGTCATAGAACCACCCTGCTAACAAATCAGAACAAATGTCAGTTGTATATGCTGGCATCCGTCTGTCTCGGGAGACAATGGAGGAGTGAGCCTTTGTGGGTAAAGTCGAACCGTTGGAGAGTGACAGCACCTGCTGTGGCTGTAGAGACCGATATGGGAGAGACATGTTTTGTTGCAGCTGGGGCAGATGTAGGCGTCCAGTTTCACTGTTACAGATGCACAATGACATTTATTTCCTCTGCGCTCTGTCACCAGATCCTGTTTGATAACATTGCATTTTGCATAATCCTGTATAACCTTTCAATTTTGAAAATCATTAAAAAGTATTTTTAAACAACAACAACAACTGGCCAAATGCTTAAAAAAGACAGGACATCGTTTAACCGTTCTAGTTCAGCAACATCTGATTCCGCACTCCTGCCCCAGGGCAACAACAAATCCACTTTAAAAATTAAAGAAACGACTTGTTGCAGTTTGGAAAGTGATGGGAATATGCATTGAAAAGTGCAAGATGAACAAATGACTCCTGGGAAGATGTGGAAACACCCAGCAAGCCAATCGGAATGAGTGCTCATTGTCACAAAACTGTCCCACCAACAAATCAGAACGAATGCTCAGTAAAATCTGGTTATAGTGTCGTGCCCTATATAATTTTTGTGTGAGCAAATTGGGAGGAATGTTCTCTACACAGGTCATCTGGAGAGGCTTCCTGTGTTCTCAGGACACTGTACTGTATATTCTCCGCCACCTGGAATCCTTTGAAATGGAAACCTTTTAAAGAAGAGAATTATGGTTCCACCGCTAGTTGCTGAGTATCTGCTTACAGAGTGGAGATGAGTAATTTCACCCAGAGCCAGAAACAGTGGTGTGAAGAGAGAGGCAGAGGAGGCCCGGCTGAATTTCAACGGCTTCCTCCTGAGTTTATGCAAGGAGCACAATTCTTATTAGTCTTCCTTCTGTGTGGATACTTCAGTGTCTGGATTTGGAGAAGTCCTCCAGCCCAGAGCTACTGGCAAGCTCAGAAACCCAGGCAGGTATATAGAAAGACCAACCCTAGGCATGCATTGAAACCCCGTGGGCTAGATCCAGACTTAAGTTAAAATTGTACCGTGACCCCACTGAAATCGTTGGCACTTAAGCCATTGGTTAAAAACCACTGCCATACAGGGATTGAACCTGGATGGTGACTTTTTTACAACCTCATTTCCCTGTATCATAATTTGACGAGCTTTCATTAAAGATTAGATAAAATCTTACTTTCAAAGAGATTTGATTTTTAAAAACCTCACGCAAAAATGATTTAAAAAATTTTATTTATCAGTTTTTTGACCATTTTTGAAGTCACTGTAAGCAGATATAAAATTGAACCCAAGCTTTAGAATCACATATATACAACATTATATATATAGGGTCATCAAACACACAAGGAAGCTTTTTTTTAGCTGCAGTAACAGTATAGACGCCGCTAGAGGACGATGTTTTGCTACCTCTCCTGTAGGTTCTTTTCCCAGCATGCCCGGCAGGGTCTGCTGGCTGAGTTTTGAGGTCCCCAAAAGGGGCTTTTACCTTGCGCAGGGGTGACATTTGTATACCCTATGTTGCTAAGAACACTCCCCATTGTGGAATGTGGTGGTGTGTCCAAATTTGATACGAAATATATATAGAATTGTTAATACAATTTTATGAAATGGTAAAACGGCATATATATAAAAAATTTAAAACGGTTTGTGCGTGACCTTTTTAAATATTTCAATGGAATATACCTCATTTTAGTCATTAATAGGCAAAGGCTCATCCATTTGTGCTACAGGAAATATTTTTTGAAGTCAGGCATCCCCAAACTACGGCCCTCCAGATGTTTTGGCCTACAACTCCCATGATCCCTAGGTAAGAGGACCAGTGGTCAGGGATGATGGGAATTGTAGTCCAAAACATCTGGAGGGCCGAAGTTTGGGGGGGTGCCTGGGTTAACTGAAGGTAGGAACATAGGAAGTTGCCTTATATAGTGTTGGACCAATGGTCCACAGAGCTCAGTATTGTCTACACTAGTGGTGGCCAAACGTGGCCCTCCAGCTGTTTTGGGACTACAATTCCCATCATCCCTGACCACTGGTCCTGTTAGCTAGGGATGATGGGAGTTGTAGTCCCAAAACAGCTGGAGGGCCACGTTTGGCCACCACTGGTCTACACTGATTGTGATAGAGCAGGCATCCCCAAACTTCGGCCCTCCAGATGTTTTGGACTACAATTCCCATCATCCCTGACCACTGGTCCTCTTAGCTAGGGATCATGGGAGTTGTAGGCTAAAACATCTGGAGGGCCACAGTTTGGGGATGCCTGCCCTAAGTCCTGCAACCTTTGCTTTATCAACACAATGCTCCAACCAACTGAGCTACCCAGCTGGTCCTCACTTACAAACAGGTGACGTTGATTTAAGGCTCACCCACGCCACACCTGACAACCCACGTTCTCTGCTTTCTATTTGTCCTCAGCTGACCTCTGCAGGTCCGTACCTGACTGCTTTGTACATTAATTGCAACATATTCGAAACCTGGAGTTAGGGCTTCCAGGACCACAGGTGTTGTTTTCTTCTTCGCTCACTTTTTCCCTTCCCTCCAACTCTCCATCTGCCCTTGAACCCCTGTTTCTTTCTTCAGCAATGCATACGCTCTTAAGTGGGGTGTTCTTCCCTGCCAAATGTTGCACAAACTGGAAAGAAAGAAGATTTCCACCTGGATATAAAAAGACTGGTTTCAGGTTTCCCAAACGCCCACTTCTGCTGTGGGGAAAGTGATAAAGAATTTATTTCTGGTGCTTTGCACAGTGAAAGTAGACGCTTGGGAACCCGGCTAGCTTCCTTTTCTGCCTCCCACAGGTGTGTGTTTATGATAATTTCTCTCTACGCCAGTGTGGTGTAGTGGTGAAGAGCGGTAGACTTGTAATCTGGGGAACCGGGTTCACTTCCCCGCTCCTCCACATGCAGCTGCTGGGTGACCTTGGGCTAGTCACACTTCTCTGAAGTCTCTCAGCCCCACTCACCTCACAGAGTGTTTGTTGTGGGGGAGGAAGGGAAAAGGAGATTGTTAGCCGCTTTGAGACTCCTTAGGGTAGTGATAAAGCGGGATATCACATCCAAACTACTCTTCTTCTTCTTCTTCTTCTTCTTCTTCTTCTTCTTCTTCTTCTTCTTCTTCTTCTTCTTCTTCTTCTTCTTCTTCTTCTTCTTCTTCTTCTTCTTCTTCTTCTTCTTCTTCTTCTTCTTCTTCTCCTCCTCCTCCTCCTCCTCCTCCTCCTCCTCCTCCTCCTCCTCCTCCTCCTCCTCCTCCTTCTTCTTCTTCTTCTCTCTTCTTCATCCCCGATGAAGAATCTAGTTTTCTTCCCTTCTCCTGTCCTTACCCCTAGCAATCTTTGAGGAAGGTCAGGTATGTAACTGTGTAGAACCCAAATGCCCCCGGGAGAACATTATTGTACAGTTTTCATCCTGCTGCCAGTAGAGCTGTATAAAACTGCCTCTTGAACAGATTTTGCATATGGCAAAATTCCTGTTTACCTTACCAGGCAATGCTTTCAAAGCTGCAAACGATTTCTCTCCCAATAAGTGGGCTGCTCCCCTTTCCCTGCACAACCGCAGAATGGAAGAAGGGCAAAATAAAGAAAAGCCTGGGATAGAGATGGAAATTGCAAAGACTTGCATTTCTCACCAGGTGCAGGCCACTTAACATTTCAAAAATAAATCTTTTTGCTTTGTGCGCTGATATGGTGCTTTCCTTCTGGGTGGGTGGGTGGGAATTAACTGGTTACAGAAATGCAAAGATGTGGCCCAAGAAAGTTAGTATTGTGTGCCATGCAAGCTGGGATGACGTTTGATGTCCCAAATCTGCCTCTTCGCCCCCCACATGCTGGAATTGGAATCCAACAACATCTGGAGAGAACCAGGTTGGAAAAGGCAGTCTGAAGTTGAAACTGTCTTGAGTCCAGCATCTTGGAGAGCTGGCATTAGTTCCTTCAAAGAGATCTGATCCTATAAAAGGACACAGCGGAAGAACCCTACTCCTTGCAGGGTGCTGGGGGAGGGCGTATTCAAAGGAAAATTGAAGTTTGCCAATGGCATCAGGGGTGGTAAATGTGTGGCCCAGATAATGACTGGTCCAAGGTCACCCAGGGAGTTTCATCACTGAGCAGAGATTTCATATGCTCATTCAAATAACATCGGCTAAAGCAGGCATCCCCAAACTGCGGCCCTCCAGATGTTTTGGCCTACAACTCCCATGATCCCTAGCTAAGAGGACCAGTGGTCAGGGATGATGGGAATTGTAGTCCAAAACATCTGGAGGGAAGAAGTTTGGGGATGTCTGGGCTAAAGAAATACATCACAAACTCTGCATTCAAAACCATACAAAAATACTACTACTACTACAATCCCAACTTCTGGGTAATTAAATAAATCTCTCTAAGCAGTTTACGTTGGCAAAACTAAATCAGAAAAACTAATCATGTGCAAAACATACGGTAAAAATATGTCAAGATACATCATAATGCATCATAATTACTATAGATCAGAACACTTTCATACATATTATTCCCCCCTCCACCCAAGAAGACATAACACAGTCATAAAAATCAGGTGTGGGGAACCTGTTGCCCTCCAGATGTGATTGAACTAGAACTCCCATTAACCCTGGCCATCGAGGAAAATGACATCTAAAAAATGTGGCATTTTAGGGAAAGTTGTTTGCAAAAATGTGCCTATTAGGCAAAACTTCATTCATACATGCATATATTAGGAAAAGGTGAGTTGTTGTTTTCTTTAATGCACACATACAGAAAATGTCAGAAACCGAACTTAAAATGGAAACGATTAGAAAACAAAGAAACCAAAATGCAAATGTCGGCGAGTCCCTACTTATTGTGACACAACGAATTCTTGAATGGGCAAAGATTTGGATGGAAGAAACCACAGAATCGGCTGCAGGTGAATTTCACCATGGGAAACGATGTAAATTTTGGGAATTGGTGGAAATCCCGATTCCTCTGCCTGTGTGTAACTTCACAAACTTTGTTGCAAGCACTACCACAACGCACCGTGCCACACACACAAACACACCCACCCTCATCTTATTGCGTTCTGCATTTCCCATTATCTCTGGACAGAAGCAAGTCCTTTAGCAAAGAGAAGCTGATGTAGAAATAATCTACCAAGTGTAAAGGCGCTGAGCTGGAAGTAATTACCGGATCTGCAGGGGTATTTATTAACTGTAGGCTTGCTAATAGCAGCAGTACTTAATCCACGCTGCTTGATTTACAACTTTTAGTAATGTTGACATCAGTCTATTATAGATTGCTTTATTGTCCCTAATTCTGGACATGAACTATATTTCAACCTCTGACTCTCATGGCTGAGGGAAAACTGGCTGGCTCTGCCGAAAGCCACTCTGGATTTAGACAAAGCCCCGTGGGGAACTGGCAGGATGACAAGGGAGGAGAACCGCTGTCCTCTTTAGTAGATTTCAGTATCTATTGTCAAATCTCTGAGTGTCTTGCAGCAAACCGGGATAGGCTTCTGACTCCCAATTGTCTACCAATGGCTGTGTATGCACAATACAGTGCTTTTTTCTTTAAAAAAATGTTTAGACTCATTTTGACTCAAGAAAATCACCATTTTATAGTTCAAATCGGGGAAAATAGATACAGTAAATGGACAAACATTCAGAGATTCGCAAAATATTAGGGACAAAACAAAAATAACAAAAATCCTTCCAGTAGCACCTTAGAGACCAACTAAGTTTGTCATAGGTATGAGCTTTCGTGTGCATGCACACTTCTTCAGATACACTGAAATGGAAGTCACCAGACCCTTATGTATAGTCAGAGGGTGGGGAGGGGTATTACTCAGAAGGGTGGTGGGAATGGGTGATTGGCCCTTAGGAGTGGTAAACCTGTTGACGACTGTTAACGACTGCAATTGGTTTTGCAGGAAAAGGCAAGGGGTGAGGTGCTAAAGAAAGCTTTCTCATGTATAATGAGATAAGAATCCAATGTCCTTATTCAGACCAGGTGGCTCCATGGTTTTAAGCTTGGTAATGAGTTGCAATTCAGCAACTTCTCTTTCCAGTCTGTTTCTGGAAATTTTCTGTAATAAAACAGCTGCTTTGAGATCTTGTATAGAATGTCCTGGGAGATTGAAGTGTTTTCCTACTGGTTTTTCAGTCTTATGGTTCCTGATGTCAGATTTATGTCCATTTATCCTTTGGCGTAGGGTTTGGCCTGTTTGTCCAATATAGAGAGCTGAAGGGCACCATTGGCATTTGATGGCATACACAATGTTAGAAGATGAGCAATTAAAAAGTCCTGAGGTAGTATGTTTGATGTTGTTGGGGCCAGTAATGGTGTTGTCCGGGTGTATGTGGCAGCAAAGTTGGCATCTGGGTTTATTGCAGGCTCTGGTACCAGTGTCCATGTTAAGTCTGGTGGTGGTATTATTGTGGGTGAGGAGCTGTTTAAGATTGGGTGGCTGTCTGTAGGCAATGAAAGGTCTTCCTCGCAGAGGAAGGAATATTTGGGAGTATGTGTACCCCTGTGTCCCCCCTCGAAAAAAAGCACTGCATTTATAGCATCTGGAAACTGCAGTTTCCTCTTCATAGAGCTATAATTCCCAGCACCCTACAAGTCCCAGGTTTCTTGTGGGGGAAGCCATGTGCTTTAAAGGTGGATTAAATAGAATGGATGGGCATCACAGCATATTTAAAGCACCTGGCACACACCCCTCAAAGAATCCTGGGAACTGTAGCTCCCCCTTCATAGAGCTACAATTCCCAGCACCCTGAGCAAACTATGAATCCCAGGATTATTTGGGAAAAGAACTAAATGTACAGTGCATACGCAATCAATGACAACAGATGACAGGCTTCCCCTCTGTGAGTTAGATTGCAGGGGAAATAATGCTTTGTTATGGGGAAAACCAGGAGCGGATTTTTGCAGGAACAGACTTGTGAGGTTGGATCTGAAACCGAGCTTGTGTTCAGAGGCACCCTGGTCCTTAATGACGAGCCATGATTTTGCACCTGGCTCTGGTTGGTGGATCGCAAGGTTCTGTTATTGGTTTGGGCATTTATTTGGCTCGCCAGCCTTTTTTGGGCCGGAGGGTGCATAAGGTATTTTGAGAAAGCGCTGAAATAGCAGGAAAAGGGAGAAGTGTTTTCTGTTTGGATGTACGAATACCTTTTCCCTATAGGGCTCTCTCTGAATGGGAACCGAGCTGTTCTGAAGATGTGCCTGTTTCACTGCCTCCTCCAGCAATGGAAACATCAATGGAAGCACCTACACCAGACACAACTGTGCCCTCCCAGCATAGCTGCCAAGTTATCCCTTTTTTACAGGGATTTTCCCTTATGCTGAATAGGCTTCCTCGCGAGAAAAGTGAAAACTTGGCAGCTATGCCTCCCAGCAGGGCCGGCCCACCTATGAAGCAAGCACCTCCGGCGGCAGAATCTACAGGGGTAGCAGATCTGGTCTCCAAGGAATGCCTTGCCCAATGCTGCTGCTTCCTAAGCAGCCTCTACAGCCGGGACTCTCAGCGAATAGGAGACGAATAATAATAATAATAATAATAATAATAATAATAATAATAATAATTTTATTTATACCCCGCCCTCCCCAGTCAAAAACCGGGCTCAGGGCGGCTCACACCAACAAAACCACAATAAAACATAAAAACAATTAATTAAAATACAGATTAAAATACAGTATTAAAATTTAAAATGCAGCCTCATTTCAAGTAGTCCATAAATCCAGGCCATGAGGGAGGAAAACACAGGGGTCAGGCTAAGTCCAACCCAAAGGCCAGGCGGAACAGCTCTGTCTTGCAGGCCCTGTGGAAAGATGACAAATCCTACAGGGCCCTGGTCTCCTGGGAAAGAGCGTTCAACCAAGTTGGGGCCAATACTGAAAAGGCCCTGGCTCTAGTAGAGGCCAATCTAGCCACCTTATGGCTCGGGATCTCCAGAGTATTGTTGTTTTTTCTCGACCTTAAGGTCCTCCGCGGGGCATACCAGGAGAGGCGGTCCCGTCGGTACGAGGGTCCCAAGCCGCATAGGGCTTTAAAAGGTCAAAAATAAAAATAGGACCCATCCTTGTTCCTTCTGTAGATCTTAGTGCAGATATCAATATTGCACAGCCTGAAACAATAGGATGAATGAAAACCAACTCCTTTTGGAATAAATATTCCAAAGCTTTAACAACAGACCTTTCTTCAAACAGACTTTAAACAATAAATGTTACACCCAAATAGTGGCTCACGATCATATGCTTGTCCAAATGTAGGTTCAGCTTCTTACAAATATAAAACGACTTCTTGCTGGCTGCAGAAGCATTGCAATGGAAGAATTGGATTGGTGATGCTTTCATTCAAAAGCATAGGAAGGGCTTCATATGCCAGCCTCCTTCATTTGGTGCAGGGATTTTGTTTTTTATTTTCAGGATAAACAGGACTCTGTTTTTGCACACACAAACACACATCACTTTTAATTGTTCTCTGGGATGTGGACAGGAGGAAAAAAGGAAACCGGGACATTCTGGGATCAAATCAGAAACTGGGATGGCTTCTGTAATTCCAGGACTGTCCCTGGGAAATAGGGACACTTGGAAGGTATGGACGTTTGGCATTGGCCACCAGCTATGAACATAAATGCAAATGCTGAATGGAAAAAATATGGGCACTTGCTGGCGCTTTCTTGTGACCAAAGAATGAGCAGCCTTTGCTGCTGCTGAGGGAGGTAGGGGGTGGCAAAAGGGGTTGCACGTACCTTGTGCCATCAGGGCTGCCACCTGACAGCTGCAAAAAAAAAAGTGACCTGCTTTTCTTTTTCATTTGCTTGCAGCCTGCAAAAGCTGCCTGCAACGCTTGGCCACCTTTTCCATGAGCTCAGCTGTTAATTACAGCAGTGACCCTAATTCTCAAAGCGCTGGTTCTGTGCTCTGGGAAAGAAAAAGGCTGCAGTTCTGCTTACGCAGCAGTTAATTGGGCTCGGAGTGGGAGGCAGGTGGCGGCTGGCAAGTCGCCCTCTTTGGGGAAGATGGAGGGACAGTAACTGAATTGTTTATGGCCTAAGCCTAGAATGCAGGGTTTAAGTCCTCCTGTCTTTGTCGGGGTTTACTCCCTCTTGAAGGGTATTTAGGATTGCCGTTGAAATTTCCTCTTAAAGAAGTTTGGCTTCCTTTTAAGGAAAGGCCCTCCCTCCCTTCCTTCCTTCCTTCCTTCCTTCCTTCCTTCCTTCCTTCCTTCCTTCCTTCCTTCCTTCCTTCCTTCCTTCCTTCCTTCCTTCCTTCCTTCCTTCCCTTAAAAGCAAAGAGGAATTAAATCTCTAGGGCCTGATTCATCTAAATTGTTGCACTAGTGGAAGCCTCTTCCTCCCAACGTGACAACCCCCCCCCCAAAAGGAAAGCTATGGTGGAGTTGTCAGGAGAACCCCCCATAATACAGTGGAGGGAGAGGGAAATTGGCAAGGAGAAATGCTTCTGCTGATGGGACAAATGCCTTAGCCTGGGGCTGAATACACCGCTATTCAACTAAACTAGGTGTGGGGACTTCCTTAAAACAGGGACCGGGAACCCTCTGGATTTGGCTGTTGCCACAGGAGTGATCACACCATTCAGAGTTTGAATTAACTCTTTATTAGCAAAAGCAGACTTGGTTGAGTGTCAGACCTAAGGAGCAGAGCAGCTCATTCCTTGTGGTCTTACTCCATGAAAAGTCAGTTGCCGAGACTGAAAGTCCTCACAGCCACCTAGGTCCCCTCCTCTCCAAGGCTTTCCCCAAGCAATCTGAGACTGTTCCTGTGTGCAGCCAACTTCTTCTCTGCTCTTTTCATGCCTCTTCTGGTTCTGGGAGATCAGGGAGAGGGGAGCTTGTCACAGCAGGAGGATGAGACACCCATGCCTTTTCACCAGCCTGACTCATCTCTGCCTCTTGGCCTCCCTCTCCTGCTTCTGTTTCTGGAGTTCTTCTCTCTGCCACAGACTCTCCCAGCTCACTAAGCCCTGTTACATCTTTAGTTTCCAACACCTCTTCCCAATCTTCTCCCTCTGACCAGTCATTATCATCCCACCACCATCCCTTGGGCTCTGAGCCTTCTTCCCTTGTGGGTTCCCCAATGGGTTCCTCTCACTGTTCCTCTGCACCCAACCAGTTCATGTACTCCAACGACTACAGATCCCATTATTCCTGACCCTCAGCCATGTTGGATGTGCGTGAACTGAACCGGAATCCAAAGTATTTACCAATATTCATTTGGAGAGCCTCGGGTTCCCCCACCCCTGCTTTAAAAGTGTGTGAGAGAGGTGGAATCATAATGAGGTTTTCTTGGCAAACGTTTTCAAAGTTGTATGCTGGTGTCATCCGTTTGAAGAACATACACACACGGCATCTCATCAACCACCCTTCTCCGGGATCGATAACATTGATGTGTTTATTTTATTTTTCTCTTTATGCCTTCAACTGTTTTGATATGCCTTTTTTTAATTAATGTGATGTTTCTAAGGTGACACAATAGCTGTCCTATTAAAAGAACAAAATCAATTCACATTCTGAATTTCACCGCCTGAGGAATCAAGGCTATTCAGAAAAGTTCAGGACGTGTTTTGAGTTAGTTTTTTCTCAGTTGGAGAGACCAGAGTAAGGCAGCAAATTAGGGATGGAGGAGAAATTTGATTCTATTTTCATTTAAAGGCAGACTTATCTACTGGCACTTTCTGAAATGTCATGGAATCTGAAACAAAGCTATCCTTTGAAATCCACACTTCTCTGAATTTTGCAATGTATATCTCCAGCCACATAATTTCACACAATGTGCATACACTAGGGTAGTCTGTGCATAGGAGCGCATATATGGTAATAGTGAAAAACAATGCACAAAAATCCCATTATATTTGGGGGAATGTGTACAATAGGCAAAACTGCATACGAAAATGTGTCTATTGGGAGAAAATTGCACTAAGATGTTGACAAACCTTTGTGAGGACATAAAAAAAGATAAGAATTCACAAACTGTTGCAGAGATGTAGCAGACTGAACTTTACAGTGGGAAAATGAGAAATTAAAAGAAACCGACTGTTTCCCCAACCCATTCCTAAAAACAGGTCTCTTTTATTCTGAGCCTCAAATCTTTCTTGGAAGAGAACATTCACATCACGCCAAGCACCATTTTGCAGCTTTAAAAAACTGTCGTCTGCTTTTGGCCCTTAGAGATGCAACCTCCAGTGGTTTTCTGGGGCTGCTGTAATTGAGATGAAAAATCAGGAATGGGAGCAGGAGGGGGAGGGGGGGAGAAGCCACCGCATTGCCCTCTCACTGGAGCGTTCATAATGTTTCCCTTGGGGCTTGAAGTCACATTTAGAAGTAGGTTGCTCCTCTTCATTCTCATTTCCCTTTTGCTAAAGTCAGGGGGTCTCCCGCAGGCCAATCAAAGGCCTGGAGCTCACTCATTGAAGAGTATTGCTTTTACAAACAGAACAGGATTGACGGAGGCGACAGCCAGAGGATTTCTGCTCCTCTGCGAAATGGATGCATGCAGATACGCTTAGGAAAATCTCAGCTGAAGGCAACTGTCCTCATGATCTGATGGTGCTGGCTTGGGGGCTGGGCCCGGGGACAAGAGGCTTCGCCGCTGAGCTTGGCCACTCGCCCTGCAGGACTCTTGAGGTGCATGCGCTCTTTTGTCTGACCTTCCAACAACCACATGCGCACATGAGATGTACCGTAGTGTGTGCCCTCGTTTGCCAGCGTGATCACGCAATCGCCGGCAGAGGTCTTCCATGGGAGGGTGGGGGGTTGCTGGCTCAAACATGAGCCAAGCACTGTTCACATTACACCAACATGCAGCACATGAAATTATGTAGCTGCAGAGAACTCAGTCCTTCTGGAGCCTTCCTCTGAGGAAAAGTGTTATGTACTGAACTGAATCCTAGAACAATAGGATCCACAATGCAGCAGTCTGATTGGTCCGCAGGAGCCACCCAATCCAGCTCCAGGTGGAAGTGAATCAGCAACCTGATTGGCCTGCAGAAGCAGCCAATCAGGCTGCTGACAGAAGTCAATCCGTGACCTGATTGGCCTACAGGAGCAGCCAATCAGGCTGCTGGCAGAAGTCAATCCAGAACCTGATTGGCCCACAGGTGCAGCCCTGAAGTAGCCAATCAGGCAAGGCCCCTTGTGTAAATAATGTATATAAGCAGACGTTTTTTGGGAAAGAGTCATTCTTCTCTTCTTCCTCTATTGCTACCACAAGCTGAATAAAGAGCATGAAATTCACTCTCGACTCCGAGTATATTTCAAAAAGCATCCTTGTGCCTGACTCAGGCTGAATACTAAATGTGAGCAGAGTGCTGACGTTGCTTCAGCAACAGTCTTCCTTCCTTCCTTCCTTCCTTCCTTCCTTCCTTCCTTCCTTCCTTCCTTCCTTCCTTCCTTCCTTCCTTCCTTCCTCTGTCCCAATTGCAAGCTGAAAGGTGCCTTTTTAGTCAAAGGGCTCCAGCCATCTTTTTCTCCAATGGAGTGTGGGAGAGACTTGTTGTGTTGCTTCTGCCATGGAGTCCTTGGAGTCAGAACATGGCAGTTTGACACCTTCAGGCTGAAGGGGCGCCACTACCATGGACTTGGCCTGTGGAAGTACATCCAGAGCTGGCCTTGAGTTCAATTCTCCTTCTGACTCAGAATCCTTGATCTGGTAGACCACAAACTTGACATGAGTCAGCAGTGTGATGCAGCAGCTAAAAAAGCCAATGCAATTCTGGGCTGCATCAATAGGAGATCTAGGGAAGTAAAAGTACCACTGTATTCTGCTCTGGTCAGACCTCACCTGGAGTACTGTGTCCAGTTCTGGGCACCACAGTTCAAGAAGGATACTGACAAGCTGGAACGTGTCCAGAAGAGGGCAACGAAAATGGTCAAGGGCCTGGAAACAATGCCTTATGAGGAACGACTTAGGGAGCTGGGTATGTTTAGCCTGGAGAAGAGAAGGTTAAGGGGTGATATGATAGCCATGTTCAAATATATAAAAGGATGTCATATAGAGGAGGGAGAAAGGTTGTTTTCTGCTGCTCCAGAGAAGCGGACACGGAGCAATGGATTCAAACTACAAGAAAGAAGATTCCACCTAAACATTAGGAAGAACTTCCTGACAGTAAGAGCTGTTCAGCAGTGGAATTTGCTACCAAGGAGTGTGGTGGAGTCTCCTTCTTTGGAGGTCTTTAAGCAGAGGCTTGACAGGCATATGTCAAGAATGCTTTGGTGGTGTTTCCTGCTCGGCAGGGGGTTGGACTGGATGGCCCTTGTGGTCTCTTCCAACTCTACAATTCTATGATTCTATGATCCTCTGAAGAAGACCGTGAGGGGAAACCTCACAGAGAAAGGGAAGGAATGAAGGTCGAGGACACCATTTTAAACTCCTACGGGAGGAAAAGGCGTCACTCTCCCGCCAGAAGAAGAGGCGCCGCCACTATAAAAGCACGATTGTGTTCTGGAAACTTGGGAGGGCTTTTGTTACGATGAACTCCCTTTGCACTTTATAAATTAACACGCAAACGCGGCTGGAGAGGGAACAGAAGAGGATGACTTTGGCAGAGAGCAATTTCCAAAAGAATCTGGTTCCTTGTTGAAAGGCTGCTCTTCAGATGCCCACAGTTGCTTAGAGGAGCTTTTTGTTTTGAGAGAGGGGTCACTTCAGGTTCCTGAGCTCGGCTGCTTTGGGTGAGTTAGCAGAAAAGGAGCTGCAGGAGGGACGTCCTCGGAATCCATAATAAGGGACGAAGATCATGCCTGGGCTCAGGGAAAACTCCCACAGTGGATGGAGTTGAGGGAGAACTTTGTGGGAAGGTCATGCCAGAGGTTTCGTTCGGGGTCCCGGCCATAGATGCCAAGTTATCCCTTTTTTTCAGGGATTTTCCCTTATGCTGAATAGGCTTCCTCGCGAGAAAAGCAAAAACTTGGCAGCTATGGTCCCGGAACAGAACCCAAATGGCACCCACCTGCTCCAATGGTATCATAAGTGGCTCGCCAAATAGGTTGGGGCCCCTAGGCTAGCTTACCAGCAGGTGGGCTACTGGGGGTTCCTGGGAGGGAAAGGAGAAGAGGTAAGGCAGACGGAGGTCAGGTGCTTCTCCTAATCTGCTCTACAGGGACATGACCAGCTGGGGAGTGTTGCTTAGTTCTATGCTGTTTCCTTTAACAGGGACGCAGGTGGCGCTGTGGTCTAAACCACTGAGCCTCTTGGGCTTGCCAATCGGAAGGTCAGCGGTTCGAATCCCTGCCACGGGGTGAGCTCCCGTTGCTCTGTCCCAGCTCCTGCCAACCTAGCAGTTTCAAAGCATATCAGCGCAAGTAGATAAATAGGTACTGCGGCGGCAGGAAGGTAACTGTGTTCCCATGCACTCTGGTTTCCGTCATGGTGTCCCGTTGTGCCAGAAGCGGTTTAGACAAGCCGGCCACCTAACCCAGAAAGCTGTCTGTGGACAAACGCCGGCTCCCTTGGCCTGAAAGCGGAGATGAGCGCTGCACCCCACAGTCGGTTTCAACTGGGCTTAACCACCCAGCGGGCCTTTACCTTTACTTTTACTGTCCTTGAACACAGCACTAACTTTACTGACAACATAAAAAAATTCCTTCAGTAGCACCTTAAAGACCAACTAAGTTTTTATTTTGGTATGAGCTTTCGTGTGCATGCACACTTCTTCAGATACACTTGAAACAGAAGAGCCAGACCCTTATGTATATACAGAGGGTGGTGGGGGGGTGGGAATGGGTGATGGGCTGATAGGAGTGGTAAACCTGTTGATGGCTGTTAACGACTGATGATGGCTGCAATTGGTCCTGCGGGGAAAAAACAAGGGCTGAGGTGCTAAAGAAAGCTTGATCATGCATAATGAGATAAGAATCCTATGTCTTTGTTCATCCCAGGTGGCTCCATGGTTTTAAGCTTGGTAATGAGTTCCAATTCAGAAACTTCTCTTTCCAGTCTGTTTCTGAAATTTTTCTGTAATAAAACAGCTGCTTTGAGATCTTGTATAGAATGTCCTGGGAGATTGAAGTGTTCTCCCACTGGTTTCTCTGTCTTGTGGTTCCTGATGTCAGATTTATGTCCATTTATCCTTTGGCGTAGGGTTTGGCCTATTTTTTTATTTTGCTTCGACTCAGACCAACACGGCTACCTACCTGTTTACTGACAACAGAGCCCTGTGTCTTTTGTGCTGACCTGCGTCTGACACCTGGGCTGCATGGAAAGGGATCAAGGGCTGCATTTTGTCCACAGGACTGAGGATTCTCACCCCTCTTTTATTGAAATAACTGGGTATGCCCATTGGCAATCCCCTAGCTTGCCACCAAGAGCCAGCTCCATTTCAATGTCTCAAGGAGTCCCACCTGCACAGAGCCCTTATGCCCCCTGATCCTAGGCAGGGGGAAGAGAGCTAATAATTAAACCAATGTCCCTTACAGCAACATGTCCTACATGCCCTCTTTTGAACATGGTAAAAATCCATCGCCTCCTTCCACAAAGGCGTCTGCTGACTTTTGCTTCGCAATCACATAACAGTCTTTTGGTCCCTCCAGGCCTCTAACGTTGCAAAATCAATCGCTTTCCAATACTCTGACAGATGCGCGACTCGCTGCCAGCCAAAAGCAGTGACGTTAATCGGTCCCCGTTGAGTTACAGATTTCTGTTGCAATGTGACTCAGTAAGAAGCATCTTCCAAACTTAGGTGTGCAGACGTTTTTATTTTTAAAGCTGAAATGTTCTGTCGGAATTTTTTCTCTCTCCCCAAAAGCCAATAAGTAACTTAGGGAAGTCTGATCATTCTCCTGTCTGCCCAGAGCTTGCGAGACATAGGAATGCAGGGTTATACCGAGTCAAAGTTTTCAGACACAGGTTTTCCCCATCCTGCCTGGAGACGCTGCCACGTACTGAACCGGAGACCTTCTGCATTCAAGACAGATGCTCTGCCATCGGAGCAGCTTGGAGTGCGTTTCGATCTCGGAACCAAGGTTCAAGAAGGATGTCGTTGGCAACCTGAGAACACCAAAGACAAAAAAGGGGTTCAAAACACTCCCTCTGTTTTCAGATTTCCCTGTGTCTGGTTCAGAAAGGCAAATTATTGACTGTGGAAACAGAGTATTTCAGGTACGTGATTTGCACTCGCAGCACTTTCTGGTGTACACGGTGACCCTAATACACAATAGACAACGGTCAATGTCCATCACACCCGCACCACATGCTGAAAGCACATGGTTTCTCCCAAGGAATTCGGGGAGCTGTAGCTTTCCCCTTATAGACCTACAATTCCCAGCACTCTTAACTGCAGTTCCCAGGGTGCTTTGGGGGAAGGCAAAGGCAGCCCTGTTTAGGGAGGCTTTTAATGTTTAATAGATTATTTTATTTCATTTTTCTGTTGGAAGCCGCCCAGACTGACTGGGGAAACCCAGCCAGATGGGCGGGGTATAAATAAAATATTATTATTATTATTATTATTATTATTATTATTATTATTATTATTACAGTATTATTATTAGTGGTCTAAGTTAGAGTAGATCTCCTGAAAGCCCTGTTGTTAGGTAAACAGAGACGTGTCATGGGCCCCTCCAGACATCCTTTCTATGGTGCAATTGGGATGACTTGTGCTCGTGGTGCTATTGGGGGCATTTATTTATTTTTTATTTTTTAAAATTTTTAAAATAAACTTTATTGTTTAAAAACAAATCTGTACAAATATGTCTTCGATTTGCATTGTATGAAATGATTTCCCATTCTACAAATTCACAGCAAAAACAAAAATTACATAAGAAATTACAAAAAGAAAAATTTACATAAATAATGCATAATCCAACACAAAAAGCTGTATTCGCAACGTGAACAGCTTATAGCTGATATTTCTTTTCCTATTGTTTCATAACTACTTCCAGACCTCCTAATTATACAGTATCATATTTTTTCAGTACTACGGGTTGGTGTTCTAGTTTTTCCATTTCCTTTTCCCTTTTTCCTTTCTTCTTTCTGTTTTTCAAACGTCACTCTATTTCTGCTAATAAACAATTGTTTGGATAGTATAGGTTTAGGTACCTTTTATAAGCACTCCATTCTTTTGATATCTTTTGTGGTGGTACTTCCCTTATTGAGTTGGTTAATTTTGCCAGCTGCAAATATTCGAGCACAAGTACTTGCCATTCTGTTACTGTGGGCAAGTTCTCGCTCTTCCATTTCCTTGCCACTAAGATTCTGGCTGCTATTGGGCCATTTATATGCCATTCCACTTTCAATACTGATCGCACCTGTTAGGGCGCCAAATGTTAGCTAATTTTATTTTACTCTCACCCTTAGTTGTTTTCTATTCATCCAGTAGAAATTAGCACTCTCTGGTTGATATTTTATTTTATTTAATCTTGGGTGCGTTCCTTCTAGTCACCACCGGTGTCGCTGTATTGGGAGGTTCACCTATTCTTCACCTTCTTACCCATCCTTTCCTCGTTTTTCTGCTGTTGTCACAGACAGCGTTTTTTATTTTCCAGAGGTTTTTAAATTCCAGAGGTATTTTAGAGGTGTTTTCACCCTCTTCCGCTAATTCCTTCCACAATACCCTCTCTTCAAGTATTAGTCTCTTGGTTTCTCGAGTGATATCGCGTTTGGATACTATTGACGGGACTGAAGACGCCTCCCGGATCAAATCACTTTCCCCCCTAACAGTCCGTACATTGCTCACTCTCACTCCTTTTAATGTTTTGGTTATATTCCGCTTTCTATTTCTATTGTGTAAGTGGCATGTGGCAGAATACACTTGCAAATAAACACCAGCCTGGAGGGGCTCAGTAAGACTATACTAGGCGTGGGGGAGAAACTCAAGTCAGTTTGTTATTGAAGGCAAACCTGCCTTTGCAGAAACAATGGATGAGCTGAAACGTAGCCATCCTTCAAAACCCACGCTTCTCTGAATTTTGCAAAGCCGTTCTCCAGCCATGCACTGTGCACTGAAGTTGTTTAAAGTGTGCATCTAGGGAACTGCATCTCTTAGCGATGAATAAATTTCAAAATGCACATCAGGGGGAAATCGCGTGCCCAAAACGTGTTTCTTAGGAGACATTCGCACCAAAACGGTGGTGGATTTTCACGGGGGCTTTTTAGAAAAACAAATTTTCAAGCTGACATGGAAATGTGGAGAACCGAATTTAAGATTGGGGGAAAGAGCCATGGAGAGAAAACCCGAAATGGACCAATTCTCCCACCCTTGGTCCACGCAAACACTTGCCCAATAAACAAAGGCAGGCAAAAGCTTCCTTCCAGCTCCCAGACCAGGCCAAGGCATGTAAGGAAGCCATTGCCTGCTCTAGACTTTTTCCACATCAAAAGGAAATGAAAGCTCTGCTTTGCAGAAGCTCAGACAGGTTGTCTAGGCTGTGAGAGTCATTACATATTAATAGGCTCTAAAAATATTCCGAATCCCCATTTCTGTGCATGAAATCTGCTCTCGGCAGATGGATTTTGCCTTCGAAAAGCAAATCTGGGGATCAGCTCCGAAGAAGACTGTCTCTGGTTAAGGAGCCATTCAAACTTCTGTGATCTCCCCACCCCCACAAAAACCCCATGAGCTTTCTTGCTTATCGGTTTCCCAGACAAGAGATTCCCCCTGCACCTCTCTATATAACTTACATCGCCAGCAGCGAGAGGCAGATGAACTCGAAGGGGGAGTGAGACCCAGCCTGGCTTGCCAAGAGGGGAAAAGATAAATAATTTAAACTTCCATTAAAGAAGAATCATCGGATGCCATGAAAGTTTAACGGTGCGGGGCTACATGTGCATTAAGGCAGGGCACACAAATGTTGTTTCTCTGCTGCTGCCGTGGGCAAAGGTGAATTTGTCACGTATGCAGAATAGTCAATAGTTGGAACGCAGGGCGCTGCCTTAGACTGAGTCAGACCACAGGTGCATCTACAACAGGTGTGGTGGACCTGTGGCCCTCCGGTGGCTGAACTACAACCCCCATCATCCCTGGGCATTGGTCATGCTTGCTGGAGCTGGTGGGAGTTGTAGTTTGGTGACATTTGGCACCCCACAGGTTCTCCAGCCCTGATATAACAACACCACCTGAGCCACGACTACTCAGAAGTAGGAATGGGGCGGGGTGCAGAGAGAAATCCAATCTGTTTGCATTTAAATCTGTACTTTCAGACGCAAGACACAAGTGAAAGAAAGCCTTCCTTTGAAGTTCACACTTCTCTGAATTTTTGCAATAGGGTTTCCCAGCCATGTCCTTTTTGCCTCCGTTTGGATGGTTTCTGCACGTGCTGTAGAGGGGAGTGAGGGGCAGGTGGGGCTCATCAACCTGGGAAGGTAGCCCATGTAGGAGAAGGAAAACTCTGATCCTCAACCCCTGCTGCTTCGACAAAAGGTCTAAATTCCAGATAGAACTGTTGGAAGGCAGAACAAAATTGTTGTCAAAAATGTATAATTTGGTGTTAGAATGGTATACAAAGGATGAATTGACAAAGGATGTGATGATAAAATGGGCAAAGGATTTCGGGTATAATATTGAGTATGATGCGTGGTTGAAATTATGGAATCAAACATTGAAGTTTACTGCATGTACCGCCCTGAAAGAGAATGTATGGAAGATGATGTATAGATGGTATTTAACACCAGCAAATTTGACTAAAATGTATAGGATGAGTAATAAAATGTGCTGGAAATGTAATGAGAAGGAGGGAGAGTTTTATCATATGTGGTGGAAATGCGAAAAAGTTAAAAGATTTTGGGAAATGATATATAATGAACTGAAAAGGATTCTTAGGTATACTTTTCCCAAAAAAATCTGAGGCATTCCTATTAGGACTTATTGGACAAGAGATTGCAAAGGAGGACTATATAATATTCTTGTATGCAACAACCACGGCTAGGACTTTGTTAGCCCAAAAATGGAAAACTCAAGAATTACCAACGATTGAAGGTTGGCAGACAAAAATGATAGACTATGCGGAATTAGCAAGACTGACTAGCAGGATCCGGAACCAGGGGGAAACAAGGTTCCAAAAAGACTGGAGTAAATTTGTGGACTATATGGAAAAGAACTGTAGAAGTTTAAAGACACTTGCAGGACTGAAATAAATCCTACGAATTGACTTTAAATAGATTGAATAAAGGAACTGCGAGATAAGAGTTGAAAAGAAAACCAAATGAGGGGAGGGAGGGAAGTCAAGCTCTGCAGAGCATTGGGAATGAGAGAATTGAGAAGAATTGCTAAAAAGATCATTGTGTGTGTGGTATTTGTTTTTTGAATGTTTGTTTTGTGTATCGTTTTTAATGTGTTTATTTGGAAAATTCAATAAATTGCTTAAAGATAAAAAAAACCTCTGCTGCTTCGTGGGGTGTGTTCGGGAGAATAAACTACACAAATCCAGAGCGAAGTGCCTAAGACGGTGGGATGGCGCATTGTGCGTCTCCTTCCTGCAACTCCTGCAGCCAAGCTGGTGTCAAGTGTATTGCTCTGCTTTCCTTTGGACCACATGAGTGAGGCTAAGTTGTTGTTTAGTCATTTAGTCATGTCCGACTCTTCGTGACCCCATGGACCAGAGAACGCCAGGCACTCCTGTCTTCCACGGCCTCTTGCACATTGGTCAAACTCATGTTGGTAGCTTCGAGAACACTGTCCAACCGTCTTGTCCTCTGTCGTCCCCTTCTCCTTGCGCCCTCCATCTTTCCCAACATCAGGGTCTTTTCCAGGGAGTCTTCTCTTCTCATGAGGTGGCCAAAGTCTTGGAGCCTCAGCTTCAGGATCTGTCCTTCCAGTGAGCACTCAGGACTTATTTCCTTCAGGATGGATAGGTTTGATCTTCTTGCAGTCCATGGGACTCTCAAGAGTCTTCTCCAGCACCATAATTCAAAAGCATCAATTCTTCGGCGATCAGCCTTCTTTATGGTCCAGCTCTCACTTCCATACATCACTGCTGGGAAAAATATGGACCTTTGTCGGCAAGGTGATGTCTCTGCTTTTTAAGATGCTGTCTAAGTTTGTCATCGCTTTTCTCTTAGTGAGGCTAAGAGGGATGTCTTATCGTCTGGGCAGTCCAGAACTTCCATACACACTGCCCAAGCTTGTGCCATAGGAAAGTCACTTTTGTGCTGCTAACGCAATGGTTTGACTTTACCCGTGGAGGCGCACTCCATTGTCTCTCAAGGCAAACAGATGCCAACAACAACAATGCCACCGTCATGGAGGACCCCGTTGCCAGCATGCTACAAGATCCTTTTACCCGGAGATGCCAACTTGAGTGATTCCAGAAGGGTGCTCTTTCAGATAATGTGGAGCCAAAACGAGGCCCTAATACCTTGGGTGGTAAAGGTAAAGGGACCCCTGACCATTAGGTCCAGTCGTGACCGACTCTGGGGTTGCGCGCTCATCTCGCATTATTGGCCGAGGGAGCCGGCGTACAGCTTCCAGGTCATGTGGCCAGCATGACAAAGCCGCTTCTGGCAAACCAGAGCAGCACATGGAAACGCCGTTTACCTTCCCGCTGCAGCGGTTCCTATTTATCTACTTGCATTTTGACGTGCTTTCAAACTGCTAGGTTGGCAGGAGCTGGGACCAAGCAACGGGAGCTCACCCCGTCATGGGGATTCGAACCGCCGACCTTCTGATCAGCAAGCCCTAGGCTCAGTGGTTTAACCCACAGCGCCACCTGGGTCCCTGGGACCTTGGGTGGTAGGGAACCTTTTTTCAGCGTAGGAGCCACATTGCCCCCCAGGCAAACTTCCAGAGGGCCACAGTACCAGTAGTGTACTTTTGCTGGAAGCAAAAGCAGCCAGAAAAACTGGAGCCAAGTCTCACCATTTGGCACAGTGTGGCCTCTTCTACGCGGAAGCAGTCGGCACCGTGCCAAATCGGATCACGGCAATTCGGAATATCTGGGGACTCTAATAACCGCGGCGAGCGAAACACGGAAACAGATTGGATGCCTGTCCCCATCTCCTTATTAGTTTTGCTCCCGAAGCATGACAGATGCTAAACTCATCAGCTTTGCCCAAAGGTATTCCTTTGTCACGAGCATCTCGGAGCTTATAGACTCATTAAGTTAAACTTGCATGATGGATATTTAGTGTGGCAGTTTGACAGCGCTTATGCGGGAAGCCGGCTCCATTGAATTCCCACATTTGAGGGAGGGAAGCTTTTGCGGGTTGGTTGTGGGGTTTTTGTTTTTTTTAACATTGCTGAGAGTTCACTGGACACTCACACCGCACTTACGTGACCA